>NW_027397066.1:6054414-6293342 GCF_003265705.2 Callorhinus ursinus
TTCTTTCTTCCTTCCTTCCTTCCTTCCTTCCTTCCTTTCTTTTCCTTTCCTTTCCTTTCCTTTCCTTTCCTTTCTTTTTTCCCCCTGTTCCAGCATCATCTCGGGATCCTCTGGCTCAGCATCGGTGTCCACACATACTTATAACGACGTCGTCGGGTGATACATTTCAGCTCGCAGAGGCCGGGGCTGCCTGTCGGCCGCTCCCGAGGCTCGTGGGCCCGGGCTGTCGGTAACAGTATACAACTGTTTCTGTGTTTGTGTCAGAAAAGGTCCCACGAGGCACCGGAGGGCAAAGCAGAGCTGGGACCCGTTCCTCAGCTTGGGGACTGCTTTAGGATTGATTTCAGAAGAAACTGCTGTCCGCCTGAGCCCGGCGAGGTGGCATCAGAGGACTCCGCCATGAGGTCCCTCTTGCCTACACCCAGCTTCCCCTAGCCTAAGTTTCCCCAACTGTGAGCCAGAGGCTCATTTACTCAATCAAGTATTTACTGGGCTCTGACTTATGAAAATACCGCCTTGTTGCGCTGTTTAAGTGACCAGAGACGGTGGGTCTAAGAGCACTTCGTATCTGGAAATGCCCCTCCCTCTCCCCCCTCTGTACCCCCCCTGTTTTGGAGGGTCTGTTCTCAGACTCGGGGCTGCACCTGGCTTCTTAGGCTGCAGTCATTCTCCAGAAACCAGAACCCCGAAGGAGACATTCTGGTGAGTTATTTTCAAACTTCTACTTGGAGGGATCGGCAGGTGGAGGGCCAGTGTTTCTAGGCCTGGGTGTGGGTCCCCCCTTCTCTTCTCAGTCACTTGACCCACCAGACCCTTACTTTCTTTCTCTGTAAAAGGGGGATAATCCTCCTTTCCCTGCCCAATCTCATGTTTTTTTTTTCTCTGACCTGACCCAAGGCTCAAACAAGGAAAAGGATGCAAATCACTTTATAAATGGACAAGAGGCCATAAATATCCCCAAGCCAGTCGGTGCTGTTTTCCAAAACAAGCCGGAGGAGGCTAGGGCTGTTTTGAGCCGGGTCAAGGCCGGGGATGACCGGGGACCATTAGGAAGCAAGAATGCTCCGGCTCCTCTTATTGCTTCAAATCTGAGCCACCAGGAAGCCGCCCCATGAAACATACAAGCCTCGTATCATTTTCTCGTCTTGAATTAATTAAGAAGACGGGTATGGGGACAATTAGAGAAACCTTAGGCTGATGACATCTCCTTGTGATGGAATTTGCTTCTGCATCCACTTTGCTCTCTCTCACATTCCTCCAGATATTGGCAGGTTTGTTTTTCTCCAAACCAAGTATCGCGGATATATGGCAGGACCGCACTGGTAACTCTGCAGACATCTGGGGGCACGCACAGCCCGGGAGGGACAGGTTGGGGGTCATGTCGATATGCATCTGTTTACTTAGACTGCGTGTCTTGCTTTCTATTTTAATTTCCTTTTTAACCTAACCTGCCCTTCCCCACCCTGGCGGACATCTCTCTCTCTCCTTTGTTTTTAAATTCCATTGGCACCAAGCATTCTACATTCCCAAACATTTAAAGCAAACATTCTAGGGTGGCACTGTTCTAAAGCCCACCAGATCTCAGGGGTGCCAGCCTCATGTTCTAAGGGTGCCATCCAAATGTCCACAAGCCTGGCAAGGTCCACAGTTGACTCCAGGACCAGCCTGTTCATCAGGAAGGGACACACCACTAGCCACAGATCAGCCTGTTCACCATAATCACGCAGAAGTATGCATAAACCCAGCTGAGCAATTATGAATAATTAAATCAATTAGAGACAGTCTAGCACCAGGGATTATGGCTGCTCGGGTGTGGGCCTCTGTAATATTTTAACAGTAAATGCAAGAGCCCCAGAGAGCACTGGCAGGCCGAGGGGAACAAAAGCACGTCCAAATGCCAAGCCATGTTGCTTGGTGACCCTTCTCCACACTATCGGCGGCCTTCCCAAGGAAAACAATGGTAATGAAATGCCAATAAAATATTTTGGGGGCAAGTATGAAAGCTTCAAAATGAGTTAATTAAAAACGGATAAAACATGAGTCTCTGAAAGTATGTTGAGTAAATTTAGTGCTTGAAATTTGACAGAAGGAAAGGGTTTTCCAGCAATGCTCAGAACGTTTTAAAGTGGCAGAGCTGGACCAGTGGGTCTTGTCTTCTAAAACCAACCTCTCTCCGCTCACGCCAGGGAATGAAACTCAGGGGAGGGCTTATGGCAGGAACAGCTGTCTGGGTTACCACAGACCCACCAGTGCACCTCTTTTAAGGTTGTTTTGGGGACTGGGTGACTGAGAAGCCTGCTGCGGGCATGGGCAGCAAACAAGGTGGTCAGATTCCCGAAGCAACATTTGCACCTTGATGCCGTTGGTGGAGCAAAATCTTGACCCCCATTTCCTCTTGCTTAGCGCAAAGTTAGCACTCCAGAAATACCCAACAAGTGGGGGACTGAGAGAATGACGCACTGTTGGGACTCAGTTCCCTAGAAGGGACCAACCAGTCCAGCTGGAGGAAGTGAGCCCGAAATTGATGGTGGCTTCCTTGCTCACCTTCTCGTGGAGAGATGAGAATCCATCTCTGCCGCTCAGTTGGCTTGAGAGCTGCTCTCAGAGGTGCTGGCTCCTCTGGTCCCACTGTCCCAGGAGCCTGCACATGGTGGGGATCTCACTGGTTAACTGTGGACAGCTAGGGGATAATCAGGGATATGATGGATTTAATGAAATCAATAGGAACATAATCTCTTTTCTGTTTTCTCAATGTCTTGAGCCAAAAGGCATAAATATAGCCAACTTTGGCCCAGCAGAGAGATTTGAACTGAGCCCTTCCAGAGACAAAGGACAAATATGCCTTTTGAGCGACAATTCGTCCCAGATTTGCTGACTATAGCAAAAACGTTATTCGAGAAAAACAGGAATGCCAAGTATCATCTCCAACAGGCGGAATCCAGCACTGTGCTTACAAGGGTGAGAAGTCTTGCTTTGCATCCTCTGCTCTTCCAAGATACCAGCTAATGTTTTGCATTTGTCGTTCCTCTCTATGCCAAGTTTGAGATTAGCATCCTTGTGTTGTATGTGAAACTGCTGATACTCAGGTCGGGGGACTTGCTCAAGGCGCACATAATGGGGCAGGCCAAGATCCTATCTCCTGTTTTTCTGGCTCAAAAGCCTGTGCACGCACACATAGCTCCCACCCTATGCTGCTTCTCGGTGCATGCATGAAGAATATCGTGCTAGCATCCCAGAGGATAAAGATGCCAAAGATGTGCTCCCCCAAATGAATGAGTTCGGGGTCCTCATCTGTAATCTTGTAGGGTTGCGCCCTGTGCAAACCTGATTTTTCTCAAATCCCAATGATCAGGACATGTGATCTCCCACACCTTAATACTCTGGGTGACTCTCTCCTAGGGACCTGAGCTTTGTCACTAAATAATTTTCTGCCAGATGCCATCCACGAATAAGCAAATAATAGCTCCTCGAATGTATTCTTTCTTCCACAGCCGGCTCCTTAGCTGCCCAAACACCAGCCTTAGTGTGAGCCAGACATGCCCAGAGAGTCTTGCCCATCATCAGTAGACACCTCATGGGCCCACGCTGACATCTTCTCTGCACACTCATGATCCTTCATTCATAGTAAGCATGAGATTAAAACACCCTTGTTACTATAAAATAGAACTGAGGCTTATTGACTGCGAGTTTGAAATCTGGGGTATGATGGGCAAGGCTGTCCTCCTCCAGCTGAAACTTGGATGACAATAAGGCAGATCAAGGCCTGCTTCTGGGGCCCGGGGATGGAAGCAAGTCCACTGCACCCATTTAATTTGGCGGGTCCTTGGGAAAGCCCCAGCAGAGGGGGCTCCAAGTGGCTCCCGGCTGCAGAGCAGAGGGAGGACTCTCTTCCACATTCTCGTGGCAATCTGGGGAAAGACGGGTCAGGAAGGACACCCCGGGCTGGCAAACTCTCCCAAGTGGATGTTGCCCCTGCTGCAGGAGGGAGCGGGTGACCTTCCATCAGGGCAGTAGAAGCCCACCTAAGCCTTGCAAAGCCCAGTGAGTTACATGAAAGGCATCGCCATTTTCTCAGGAATACTGGGGAATCCGAGATTTTAAGGTGCTATATCTTTATTTGGTTTGCCTGATGTGATAGCAAGGAGTGAGCAAATCCCAAGTCCATATTCTTGCAGATACAGTCGGTTCCCAGCTGTGTTTTGCAGAGTCGAGGGAGGGGCCCAGGGACACCGCTTGGGGGCCCCTCATGGCAGGAGGGAGGCGGGAAGGCCCGAGAGGACAGAGCTTGGGGGTCCATCAGCTCAGCTCTGCACCTCTCTGCTTTATAAACTGTGAGATTTGGGTACAAGAAGGTTCTAGTCCTTGGCGGAGAGGTCTGAAAGTCACAGCATGACACCCTGTGGTGCCCCTGGCAGACTTGTGGGGAACAGATCCCCATAAATAACCCCAGGCAGGGCAACAGATGAAGAAGCCAAGCTCTTTGCTGTATAAAAAGGAAAAAAACAAATCCCATTTTCCCAGGGTATGACAATGCCACACTGGCCTCCTGGGATTCCCAAGAGAGCAAGAGCTCCGGGAACGGGAATGCTCCCTGCATCTGATTTGCTCAAATCCCTCTGAGCCCTCAGCTCTCCTGGCTCCAATCAGCCTGGATGACCTTGATCAAGTCACTTCTCCTCTCTGGGCCTCGGTTTCCCCATCTGCATCATGAGGGGGTGGACTGCATGGTTGCCAAGCTCCCTGCAAGCTCAGTGATCCTAATCTTCAATTTTCCTGACCTCTTCCGGCCATCCCCTTGTCAGCCTGGCTCCAGGGGCCTCCAGCACCCCCACCTCCGGCCAAAGCCCCTACAAATCCAGACTTCCCCTCCTCCCCCACCATTTCCCTACAAGGCCACCACAGAAAGCAGCAACGTGGACAGAAAGCAAGGATGTTTTAATTTACTCGATTAAATCGCCATGTGGACAGAGGCTCGCAAAGGAATCTGCTCTACAGAACTTTTCGTTTAATAGAATTAGTTGAAACCAGATCAGCCGAGCCCCTGTTCCTGCAGGCCATCTGCCCAGACGGGGAAACGGCTTCCCTAAATAGAACCCCATGCTGCCCGGAGCCTCCTCTCAACGGCCGGCAGGGAGCTGCCCCCTGCACCCTCCTGCCTGTTCAAATGGGTTCAAAGTCCTTCCTTTTGGGGCCAGACGGGCCGGCAGAGCTCACGTCCACTTTCGGCTAAGGCTTGGGAACTAGAATCAGACTCACGTTCAGCTCCACCTGCAGAGGACTCCTGCCAAAATCGGGGACTGCACAAAGGTGATGCCAACATAGCGCGCTTCTAATCCAGAAAAGAGGTCTGTCGAGTCACTCGCCTGAGCTCTTTAAGAAAATTAGATAAACTAACATTTACTCAGCATTTTCGGGTCTCCCAGGAAGTTTCCCACATGTTTTATTGAATCCTTGTGACAAGCCCGCCATAAGGCTCTTCACTGTCCTTTTGCAGATGAGGGTCTGAGAGGTTTAGGGACTTGCCCCGGGCCACACAGCTGGGAACGGGGACCCAGGCAACTCTAAGATGGCATTCAGAGCATGGGCGGGGCAGGCTGCCATCGCGGTGCCTGGCCCCTGGGAACTGAGACCTTTCTGCCCTCCTGTGCACTTGAGTACGAAGCTGCCGGTTCGAATCCCACCCCTGCCCATACTAGTTACATGCCTTTGGACTTCTGTGGAATGAGAGAGGGAAATGACACTTCTCTCTCTCTCTCTCGGAGTCAGAGGAGCTGCTGTATGGGAAGCTGTCGGGCACGTCCATGCTGGGCATCCCAGGTGCCCACATCTGTCCTACAGAGCAAGTTGTCGGTGCCCAAGACCCTCAAGGAGGAGGCTGCGCCATTTAGATCACGGGTTGGCAAACTCTGGCCCGCAGGCCAAATCCGGCCCATGTGCTTTTCTAAATAAAGTTTTATTGGAACACAGCCATACCGATTAGTTTACATATTGTCTATGCCTGTTGTAACAGAAACCACACGGCCCACAAAGCCTAAAATATTTACTGTCTGGCCCGTTACAGAAAACGTTTGCTTGCCAACCCCTGATTTAGAGCAAGAAGGTTGTACAGTGACACCCCCCCCCCCCCCCCCCCCCCCAAAGAGGCTGTGTAAATGTGGGGGAGGAGAGAGGAAGTTGCTTAGGGAACATTCTATCCTAATTGTTAATGAGCTTGTTTAACCTCCCAGGGCCCCACTCCCTGATCCTCGAGACTGGTTCAGGTCTTACGTGTTTTGATGTGGCATTCCTGTTTAAAAAAGAAATGATTAATGTGCCCTGATTAGTCTGTCTTAAGGAGTTTAAAAGAAGGGAGGTGAGCAGGGATAAATTGTTCTGTTATCAACGGCCACTTTATAAGTCTGGGACTTCCACCGCGGGGAGTGGCTGCTATATGGAATTGATACACGTGGAGATTTATAAGGTCAAGTTTTATGAGCCTACAGATTCTCGTGGTGTATTACCACATCCTTATTACAAGCTCATGCTGCTGTCCAGTTAAACCAATGGAGCTAATATATTACTCCTGCCTGCCTGAGCCTCAGACTTGAAGGGAACAGTGCAAGTAAAATACTGCCTTTGGGAATCAACCACATCCTGGTTTTTTCTGCACAAGTGACTTTGCTTGTTTCTTGCCTCTCCCTAACCCACAAGCTGAACCACCCCTTGGGGATGACCCGGTGTGGCGGGGGGGGAACACTTCTCTAATAGGAAGGGACAGCTTTAGGGACCTTTCGCAGATACTGCCCAGAAAGGACATCTCTTCACTGCCGTGGCGCTAACAGGATCATAAATTAAGGCTGGGCTGTTTGTCTTTGGGCCAAGGCTGTTTTAATGGGAAGGAGGAAGTCAGCCAGAACCAGGACAGGCCCAGGCTGGTTCAGTGTCCGTCCCCTCTCTTGGACCTCTGGCCAGAGAGCCTGGCCAGCAGTGGGGCTCTGGGGAGCAGAGGCAAAGGCACTTCATGGCCAGTCCAGACCAGGCAGCAGGACCTCGTGGTCTGGTGGGAGAGTGGGAGGGGTCCAGGCCCCACCTCCTTGACCAGAGCAACACATGCAAGTGATTTGCAGTCCCTATCTGATACAGATCACACTGGAATGATCCCTTGACCAAATATGCTTACTTGCTCCCCTTTTGAATAAGTGAACTGATCTACACACACTCAAACACACACACACACACCCCTACCTGCTTTGGAAGCCAAAGCAGAGGTTGACAACAGACTGGCTGAGATGACGCCCAGGAGTCTGCAGAGTGTGAGATCCCGACACCTCCTCCATCCTCCCCTGGCTACACTGACGCCATCCTGGCGCTGTCAGAACGCGGGTCCAGCAAAACCATAGGGTCTCAGTCCACACCAGAGGCCAAGAGCGGATGAGTCCTAGCCAAAGTGTCAGCATCACCAAGTTCTCGCCCACTCTGCTCCCACTGCTCTGTGACCACAGGCAGGTCATGGCCCCTCTCTGGGCCTCATTTCTGGAGCCCTAAAATAAGGGCACCATGATCTTTGGGTATCAGTCACCTCTATTTTGCTTCTGCCTTCCACACCCCCCGCTCCCTCGCCCCGCGAGCTTCTCTCCTGGGCAACTCAAACCCAGTACTACATATGGGAGGGGGCTCTAGGAAATGCAGTTTCCATCCACTTCTCGAAAGCAATTCACCTCTCTGTACAAAGAGTCTTAGATAATGTTGATTGTGGAATTCTACTCCTAGAAATCTAATGTATGGAAATAACTGGATATTTGGACAAAGATTAGAAATAAAAGTGTCTATCATGATGTTATTCATATTAGAAGCTTACAGGTAACATAAACGTCCAACCGTGGGGACTGGTTAAACAAACTTAGGGTCATCTAGTCAATGGAATGCTAAGTAGTCATTAAATATTTATCTTTGTAATGAATTTGTAATGACATGATAAAAGCACGCTATCATGCTCGTGGGTAGAGCAGACATGAGGGCTGTCTCAACACTGACCTTGCAAAGCTGGGGCCCAGCTACCAGAATTCAAGGTTCCCCCCACTACGCCATCCCCCCACCCCGGTCCCAGCAGGGCCACCCAGACACTGAGTCCGGTCTTGTCCCTGTTGTGTTAGTCAAGGCATAAGTGAAGTAGAGCCTGGAACCTTCCTTGGACATGAGCTGGGTGTTCCCTCCAGCTTGGGGAAGAGTCCTTATCCAACCAAAGGCTAAAGCAAGCCTGGGGACACAGATCCTTTTGGCCCGGCCCTCCAGCAGGAGCGGTTGCTGGGAGAGGCGCACCCAGCATGGAACACGGTGGCTCCCACCAGCTGTGACCCCGCAGATTAGTGAGGAGGGCAACTGACCTCACCCCAGCTGTCTCCATGACACCCTAGGGTTTGCCTTCACAATCATCGGGGTTCAGCCAGGAAACAGAACTGCCAGGAGTACTGGGGGGAGAGGGATTGCACACAGGGACGGGACCATACACAAACGAGGACCGGATGGGGAGGGCGTCTAGAAGGAGATCAGAGGGACAGCAAGTACTAACATGGCTGCACCGTGGCGGCCAGCAGAAAGACCCACGGAGTCCTATGCATTTGGCTGCTCAGCAGGACATGGAAAAAGGGAAGAGGGCTGGGGAGACTGCCTCCTCCGGGGCACCTGCGGCCCCTGTGGAATTGCCTTAGCCAGCCTGCAGCACACCTGGTGGTGGGCTTGGGCCCCTGTTGGCCAGCAGGGCCATTGGATGGGAAGACGAGCTGGACATGCAATGGAGAACAGGGAGAGTTTGGGACCCGCCATGTACCTCTGAGCCTGTCCCCATGTCTGAGCACCATGATCTTTGGGTATCAGTCACCTCTATTTTGCTTCTGCCTTCCACACCCCCCGCCCCCCCGCCCCGCGAGCTTCTCTCCTGGGCAACTCAAACCCAGTACTACATATGGGAGGGGGCTCTAGGAAATGCAGTTTCCATCCACAGATGGGAGCAACAGAGCCAAGCTGACAACACACATTTCAGTAAAGCCATAATTCCACAGACAACTGGGGCACAGAGAGGTTATGTGACTTGCCCAAGGTCACACAGCAAGCCCGTACTGCCTGGACTGGACCCCAGGCAGGTCTATCTTACAGAGTCTGAGGCCCATGCACAGTGAGGTCTTGCTCCTCTGTGCTCACGGCTGGGCACCTAACACAGAAAACTCACCTGGGCTAACTGTATTTATTGTTGATCTTTGACTCAACCCCTCAGTGCAGGCCGAAGGGTCAGGAAAGGCTGGAGAAGGGGGGTGTCAGGTGGGGGGCAGGGAAGTAACAGTTGTGCAGACTTCTGGTGTGTCAGGCACTGCACTAGACCTAACTACATGAGTGATAGAAGGAACAGGTGCTGGGTGTTTTTCATCTAGCATGACGCTAAGCCCTCACAGCACTTCTCCCCAGCAGCTGCAATTATGATTCCCATTTATAGGTGGCGAAACTGAAGGCACATTCCTTGCCCAAGGTATAGACTGGTAGTTGGCAGGGCTGAAATTCAAACCAAGGCAGCCGGGCTCCAGAGCCCGCTGCCACGTTCCCACTTAGTCCCACAGCCTGAGATTTCCTCTCCCTCTGCCTCAGTCCCCGGGGATCTGCGGCAGTAACCAAGCCCGAGTCTGTCACAGGCCTGGTGGCTCTCCAAGCAGCCCTTTCACGCAGTGACTTGGGGCCTCAGTTGGCTTCCAGTGGGTGTCTCTGGGGGAGGAGCCCACGCAGCAGCGAGGCTGCCCTTGGACCTGGACCCTGCCCTGGGGAATGGGTGTGGCCACGGGGGCGTGACCTTCTTCCACTTCTGCCCTATTGGCCAGCACCAGTCACGTGGCAGCACGCCCACAGGCCTGGGAGGGGCTGGACAGAGGGTTCCGTGTGCTGCCAAGGGGAGGGAGTGGGGTGTTGGGGAGGATTCGCACAGTCTGCCTTTTCTAGGCACCAGGTATTCTGTAAACTGCTAATCTCAAACTGAGAGCAAAGTCTCCCTTCCCCGCAAGGGAGAGGACCCCAAAGCCCACAGACCCCACCATTTCTTTCTAACCCCGGGTCAGGGGGCTCCCATGCCCTCCCCCAGAGACCCAGTCTCTCCTGACCTGCTCCCTACTCCCCAGCGGTGCCCAGACAGGCTTGACTCAGAAAGTTGCCCAACTTTGAAAAAATGGGCTGGATGCCAAGGTCAAGCCAGGGTGACCTCCAGGACTGGGCGGGCTCTGCATCTGGGTAGTTGATGACGCACAGACTGCCCCCTTCCCAGTGCCTCTCTTTGCTCTTCTGTGCTCTGGGCTGTCCTTCTATCTCTGCCCTCCGCGTGCTAAGACAAGACACGCCCGATTTCCCAGCCCCACTGAGCTAAGCGAGGGAGGCTTCCCTTTTTGAAAACCTAAGGGAAATATCTTCTCACATCTCTGTACCAGGAACAGCTGAGCTTTTCCTGAGCAAATGTTGGTGTCTTACAGACCCTATGAGCCTTGCCCCTGATCATGTTTACCTCTTTGCTTCGGCCGCAAGGAAGCACTGTCATCCTGGACGCTCAGCTGTGGCAAGTACACACCACCTACAGACATTCCCTCAGAAGACCCAACTTAGTTTGGCTCCATCTCTTTTTCCTATTGCACCCAAATGCCCTCGTTTCTCCTCCCGCCTTTCTTATTGCATTAACTGTCTTAGTACAATGTATCAGATACTCAATATGAGGCAGAAGTCAAAACAAATCTAATATAAATAAGTCAATTAAACCCTCCTGCCCTCACATTCTGCTTCCTGCACCCCTCCTCCACCCCTTCCCCAAAGATGGCTTTAACAAATTTCCTAATGAGACCTATTAGTTTGTTAAGCGTTCAACATTGAGGCAGACACCCGGAGGGATGGAGAATGCAGGGTGCCATATTGCCTGGCCACAGTGATCACCAGAGCCCACAGGGTCACCCGGCAAGACCTCATCACTTTTCATCTTACTTAGACTTAAAAATACACTAAGTGCTCTGGAGAAATTTTCCTACTCTTCCTCCTGCCCTTCCATTGTATTAGGGCCTTATTAAGAGAAGATCATATCTGGTACTAAAAATGTCTCCATCGGAGTATTTCCCACAGCTCTGCCAGCCCTGCCCTCCTCTGGCCAGGGGCTGGCGGGAGCACGGCATGCTTGGGTGGCTTGTCCACAGCTTGACCAGAGCTCCTGACCACATTACCATGATCTCAGGGAGTAAGGAAGCAGGGCTCAGAGGAGTGGGCATTCTCCTCATTGACCAATTTGGGGGCACTTGAGAAACCTGCCTTGGACATGCCCAGGTGCTTCCTTCTTACTGACACTCATGGGATTATTACAAGGTAGAGCAGGAGATACACACAAAACTGGGCCAATGTTTACTAGAGGTGTGGCCTTTAGGACCCAGAGTGTAAGAACCCCACCCCACCCCCCCCACCCCCGCCAGGAACCTGGGTCAGAGAACAAGAGCTTAGACCTTAGACCTGAAGCAAAGAGCCAAGTGGTCTCACCCACTGAGTCGCAGGCTGGGAAGTTGGAGCATGGGGTGGGGGGTGCAACTATTCTATAGGATGGAAAGGCCCTGTGGGGGCTTCCTTCTGGAGATAGGAAGTGTATGATGAATTCACTGTGCACCAGGATGGGCGCTGTCAGAGAGCAAGGGCCCCGAGACTGAGGAGATGGAGCCCTGCTTCATCTGAGGTGTGAAAACCCCAGCCACAGTCTCGGACCACATGGGTGTCAAGCTCTCACCAGGCTTGTGTTGTGGAGGGGCAGCTAAGGGGGGACTTAACCTGTAAAGGGTGGAGAGAAGAGCAAAAAACTCTTTCCCCATGATCCCCGAGACCCTGCAAGGAGTGGCTGAACTTCCCTCCTTTAATGGGTCAAGGCAGGAACGCGGGAAGAGAAATGTGGTGCAGGATTGCACCAATGGCCCTGACTTGTGACTTTGGATGTCCTCTCCCTACCCCGGAGTTCACCCAGATGATGTGTGTCCACCAAAAGGATGTGAGCGAATGTGACCCATGCCCAAGCTTGATAAAGTGCTGGTGTGTTTCCCTCCTGCTGTCGCTCCTCTATCGTTGCTGTGAGACTAACCTCCTGCAGGATGAGATGCGTGGAACAGCCCCATTCCTCCAGCTGGCCAGCAGAGGCCCCCTCCATTGGCCACAGGCCACCAGCCTCTGAAAATGAAAGCCACCGACAGAGACCAGAAGAAGCACCTGCCTGAGCCCCGCCTGATCGCCAAGCCACTCAGGAGAGAAAAAAAGAAATGCTGACCTAAGTTTTAAGGCACTGCGTTCTGAGTGGCTGGTTATCCTGCATAATTACAGCAACAAATAACTGAGTCCCCTTACCAGGAGCTCATCCGAGTGGAGAAGGACCCTAGTAAAATCTCACCTGGTGATTTTTTTTTTAAGATTTTATTTATTTATTTGACAGAGAGAGAGACAGCGAGAAAGGGAACACAAGCAGGGGGAGTGGCAGAGGGAGAAGCAGGCTTCCTGAGGAGCAGGGAGCCCGTTGAGGGGCTCGATCCCAGGACCCTGGGATCATGACCTGAGCCGAAGGCAGACATTTAATGACTGAGCCACCCAGGAGCCCCATCACCCAGTGATTTTAAAGTATTTTTTAAGGAATGTTTCAGATGCATGTTTCATATTCCAGTGCTTTAATACAGTTGTTAACTATTATAGAAATGTAATAAAAAAAAAAAACAACAACACAGACTCAAATAGACAGAGAACCAGATTTTAGCACACTGGAGGTCAGCACAAATGTGTTATGACTTGGACGGCCAGTTAACTAGATTTTGCTCAGACCTAAGACAGTAAAGGGGGAGCAGGGTTGGGAGGGGGAGGCTCTCTCTCTTTCCTCCTCCAGCTAATGAATGACCGGAGAGCAGAGACCAGCAGATAAGGTGTTTTGAGAAGTGTTGCCATTTGCAACTATCCTGTGGAAGAGAATTACTTTCAACACTGTGAATCCAAGTGGACTTCAGAAATCAGAAATAAATTAGCTTTGGAGGCAACTAGGGCAAGTCTCAGATAGTGCTCCGTATTTGAAATCACTTCCCCATCCTCACTGTGTGGCGTTATGAGTAGATGTTCACGTGGACTAATGAGCTGCCTGTGATACCGTGTTCTGTTTCGTGTTGTTTACCAGCAGTCTGTATGGGAAGCAATGGGCAGGGAAGGCTGGCTCTTACCCCCAGCCCCCAGCCTCCACAGCCCTGATGTGCATTCACTGCCTGGAGTCAGGGACCGTGGCCCTGAGAGTCACTGGGCAGATCCCAAAGGTGCTACACTCCAAAGCTGCAGCTGACTCCTCACAGCCAGTTCCCTCTGATTGGAGCGGCCGCCCCCAGAACGGCCTAAACTTTGGGGACACAGTTCCATTCAGGGAGAAAGTCCCCCTGCTGTCTCCTGGGGGTATAATCAGGAGACTGAAGTCCAAAAATCAAATTCAGAACAGAGCAGGAGGGGAAATTTGGTCTAGAACTTCAGTGCCGTTAAGGAACTCGAGGCCTTCATTCATTCACACGCATTCACTCATCAGCCAACATTGGCAGATGACCTACTCTGTGCCAGGCGCTACCCTAGGGCCAGGGATTCAAAGTCTGGCCTCATCCTCATGGAGCCCGCATTTTAAAAGGACAAACGGGGGGTACCTAGAACAGAGCCTAGTCTATTACTATCTCTATTGCTGATCCCCACTACCAATCTATGAGGCAAGACTATTACCATCCCAATGATTATAAGGTCCATCCCCATATTACAGATGAAGAGACCAAGGCACAGAGAGGTCAAATTATTTGTCCAAGGCCACACAGCCCATGAATGGCAGAGGCAGCCCTCGGGCTCATGCATTCTGGTGCCAAATCCCTCCAAAACATGGCTCACACTGTCTCACAGGGCTGTGTTGAGTGCGAAGTTGGGAATCCTTCTGAACCAGCTTCCTTCGGTCCATTGTAATTTGTAATTACCAACTGCAACTTCTCTCCCATTTCAGAGATAAGAAAGTTTGAGGTGCAGGAAAGCAAAGTGACTTGCCTGTGATGGCAGGGCTGTGACTTCTCAGCCAACTTGAGTGTGGTCCCCGAAAGCAGTGACCCCCCTCCACTGCCCATTCTTCTGTGGGCTCCTTGTTTGTCCAACACAAGCTGAATAGCCGCTTCTGCTCCTGCTGACATTCCAGGCCTGGGACCCAGCACCAGCTCTGTAGCTGCAGCTGCTAGAATCTGCTTTGTGTTTTGTGCGGCGAAGTATGCCAAGTACACCAACCCAGAACCAATGAAAATTCCCGGGGGTCCTGAGGACAGTGCTTGGGAGAAATGTTTTCTTTGCTGTTTCCCTGCTGTGCTCCTTCAAGACCCTGATGCACCCAGAGCAGACCTGTTGCCCAGGAAAAAGCCTGAGGAGCCTTAGGACGCTTTCCTCCTTCCCCTTCACTTCGTCACGTCTTCATTTCCTAAAGGCTTAGGCGGGAGTTTAGTCCATAACATGAACTCGAGATTTGGCCCTGATGAAGCCCATTTGCAGCCAAGAGGAAAAGCTCTCTGCTTTTCATATAAAACATTCTACACAGGCCTGCACTCACTCTAGGTCCTCAATGACAAACTCATGCTTCAAACCATCAATCTCCCAACAGGTTCTGAAGCCATGGATGAGCCTGTTCGTGAAGCCCCAAGTCTTCTCTGAGGACAGGAATCCTGGAGCCATGAGGTAAGAATATGTGGAGAATGCCCATAGACCCAGCTAGGGAGTTACAGGCTCAAGGGCCCCCAGGGCTCCAATCAAAAACATAAGGGAGCAAAGTGGGGTCTGCATAAGGCAATAGGGAGCGGTGGGGACTGGGGTGGCATGGAGTTCCCAAGCCTGTCTCCAGGGCAACCATTCTCAGCTCTGGCTCAGAGCTGTTGGGCAGGAATGCAGACTTCATATACCCAGAGGGTTTTTGTTTTTGTTTTTGTTTTTGTTTTTGTTTTTGTTTTTGTTTTTGTTTTTAAAGATTATATTTAGGGGCACTGGGTGGCTCAGTCGTTAAGCATCTGCCTTCTGCTCAGGTCATGGTCCCAGGGTCCCGGGATTGAGCCCCACCTCAGGTTCCCTGCTCCACGGGAAGTCTGCTTCTCCCTCTCCCACTCCCCCTGCTTCTCCCTCTCCCACTCCCCCTGCTTGTGTTCCCTCTCTTGCTGTGTCTCTCTCTGTCAAATAAATAAATAAAATCTAAAAAAATAAAATAAAATAAATATTTTATTTATTTATTTGACACACAGAGAGAGAGAGAACACAAGTAGGGGGAGCAGCAGAGGGAGAGGGAGAAGCAGGCTGCCCGCTGAGCAAGGACCCTGACGTGGGGCTTGATCCCAGGACCCTGGGATCATGACCCAAGCCAAAGGCAGACACTTAAATGCCTGAGCCACCCAGGTGCCCCTGCCCAGAGGTTTTAATTTGTCAAAGGAAGCTGCAAGTCTAGACTCTTCCGTAAAACATCAGTTTTTTCTAGACTTTTTCTTTGAATTATTCAATTTTTCAATGATGGTGATTAATTCAGATTTTTCAGAAAACACTGCAGTTTGACAAAACACATGTCCAGGCTATTTACAGGCCTTGGGCCACCACATCGAGGTCAGGTGAGGGACGCCAATGCCACTGCTTCTCTTGGGAACAGGTGATCCTTGGTGAACTCACAGACTCAACATTGCACCCCATCCTCCCAGTCTTGGGTATGCGTGGGGATCTTCTCTTGTCTGCCCTCCCTCACTGACTTCACCCCAACTCATGCTTTAACTACCAGCAGATGCTCCCCAAACTGGTCTTTCCAGGTGTGTCCTCTCCCCTGAGGCTCAGGCTACTTGCACCTTTATTTGGAAGTCTAATACCTCTCTCAAACTCAACAAGTCCTTACCCCAACCACTGAGGTTTCCCTTCCCTGCAAACCTGTTATTTCTATCAACTTCCCCATCTCACTAAATGCCAACCGTATCCTAGAACACCCAGCAGAGCCCAGCCTAGTTCAGCCAGACTCCAGTCACCCTGCAGGTGCATAATTGCTATTTTAAGTCACCGACAATTTGGGGAAAATTTGTTACACAGCTACAGCTGACTGATACACGTCCTGTGGGGTGGCATCTTTTCTTCCACCATAAGCACTTTTTTTTTGCCACAGTTTTCAATTTTGGAGGGGACATATTGCTCAACACTAGTCAAAAACAAGGGCAGGACCCGAGCAGCACTGCGGGCAAGCACACAGTGGTAGAGAATGGCTCACAGTGAGAAGAATCTGGAAGGCATCTTTTAACATCAGCATCATCGGAAATACACTCTCCTTCTGTTGACATGTATGTGTGATTTTGACATGCTATGGATTTTATTTGGGATGTAATTGGAAACTTTTTCCACTCATCATTTTATTTAGGAAAAATGTTATGTTATTTGACTTTGTAAATATAGTTTTTCTTCTATAAATGCCAAACCAAAAAAAAAAAAAGTATTGTGAGACATAGATAGTCTATAAAATTTGGGTATTAAGAAAACAAGAGGCATCTTCTGGGGAAACACTAATTGGGTGGTGTTCTGGGGGAGGGGGAGTCCTGTATTTCCTCAATTCAAAGGCACCATCAATGATAAAAGGCGTCACTGATTTAGTAACAGCTTTCCTGGGGAGTGAAGCAGTGGGACATTCCATGTAGGCTCAGATTTTGGCATCCCAGATGCAGGGGAGTTAAACAGGCACAAGAGGATCCCCGAGTTGAGGACACACGTACGTGCTCACAGACACACGTGTGCACAGAGACGTCGCAGCTGTTCCCATTGAAATTCCCAGCTGATGTCGACAACAGTCTGGTCAGACTAAGTGTGTCCTTCCAAAGCACCTTGGAGCTCTTTAACTGAGACGATAAAGCAGGGTGCGGCCACATCACTTTGATCTGTGTTGGGCTCTAAATGGAAACACGTCTGAGCTTCCTGCCAAATACTCCTCTGAACCTCAGACTAGGGGCTGGATTCAGTCCCCATGCACACAGTCCCATGGGTCCTGCCACGGAGGGACACAGCTGTCTGGAGAGGCTTCCAGAAGGCCATTCTGTCTTCCACATATCTCCCTCACTGCCTGTTGCCATGCCTGAAATTCCACTATTAAACTCTTTTTTTTTTATGTTCAGTTAGCCAACCTACTATTAAACTCCTGATTTTTTTTTAAATCCAGAAGAAACCTTAGAAAGTGTTTGTCAAGTTTTTTTTTTTGAAGATTTTATTTATTCATTTGAGAGAGAGAATGAGAAAGAGAGAGCACATGAGAGGGGGGAGGGTCAGAGGGAGAAGCAGATTCCCTGCTGAGCAGGGAGCCCGATGCGGGACTCGATCCTGGGACTCCAGCATCATGACCTGAGCCGAAGGCAGTCGCTCACCCAACTGAGCCACCCAGGCGCCCTGTTTGTCAAGTTTTCACAGGAACGTTGAAGTCACTTTCAGACTTGACAAGGGAGTGAATGTGTGAGGTCACACAGAGCTTACCAACAGCTGGAGCTGCCTGCACCCCTAGGATGGAGGAGAAGGTGGGGGTGCTAATGAAGCAGGGGAAGGGGGCAGGACCACAGTGGGTTGGAGCCCATCACAGGGTGGAAGCTGAGTAGTGCAGGAGGCAAGGCTGATTCCGGAGATGCAAAGAGGCCAGGAAGGAAGGAAGGGTACTCTCTATCAATCTCCCTCCCCACGTCTGCCCTCAAGACTCCCTCCAGAGCCTTCCATCCATTGAACTCAGCCAGAATCCAGCTGATGGGAGCCCTGGAGTTGCCTCCTGTGGGGATCAACCCCTGGAGATGCAGAGCAAAGCAGGGACGGGATGGGTGAGGAACGAGTCTGGATGAAAACAGGCCCCCAATCTGCACGTATCCCATACAAAGCCACGGTGGCCTATCATTTAGGATTGTTAATTTATCGCTAGCGTGGGCTCCGGAGGAGCAAGGGTTGGAGTGCCATCCATCCTTGCATCCCAGGACCCAAGACCAGCGCCTGGGACATAGAATATGTGCAATAAATATTGGCAGGGGGAAAAAAAGAGAATAGAGAGTTTGGATGAAGGAACAGCAGGATAGGTGTGGAATGAAGTCACTTTCTTTTTTTTTAAATTTTTTTATTGTTATGTTAATCACCATACATTACATCATTAGTTTTGGATGTAGTGTTCCATGATTCATTGTTTGTGCATAACACCCAGTGCTCCACGCAGAACATGCCCTCTTTAATACCCATCACCAGGCTAACCCATCCACCCACCCCCTCCCCTCTAGAACCCTCAGTTTGTTTTTCAGAGTCCATTGTCTCTCATGGTTCGTCTCCCCCTCCAACTTACTCCCCTTCATTCTTCCCCTCCTGCTATCTTCTTCTTCTTTTTCTTTTTTCTTAACATATGTTGCATTATTTGTTTCAGAAGTACAGATCTGTGATTCATCAGTCTTGTACAATTCACAGCACTCACCATAGCACATACCCTCCCCAATGTCTATCACCCAGCCACCCCATCCCCTCCCCCCCCCCCACCCCCCCACAACCCCCGTTTTTTTCCTGAGATTAAGAATTCCTCATATCAGTGAGGTCATATGATACATGTCTTTCTCTGATTGACTTATTTCACTCAGCATAACACCCTCCAGTTCCAGCCACGTCGTTGCAAACGGCAAGATCTCATTCCTTTTGATGGCTGCATAATATTCCATTGTGTGTGTATACCACATATGAAGTCACTTTCTATCTCTGGGTTTCAGTTGCCACTTCAGGAAAAATATTAGTGAGAATTGACATTCACTATGCTTAGCATTATTCTAGGTTTATCTTTATACATTTATTGTGGTTTAAAGGACATGTAATAAGCTGCATGGATTTCAAGTGTACAATTTAATTTTGACATGTTCTTATACCTGTGAAATTATCCCCACAATCAAGGGAGTAAACATGTCCAAGGCCCTTAAAATTTCCTTGTGCCCCTCTGTCCTCTCCACCCCCAACTCAAGACAACGGCTGATCTGCTTTTTGTCACTGTAGATTAGAATGCATTTGCTGGGATTCCATATCAATGAAACCATACATGCATACTCTTTTTAGTCTGACATTTCATTTGGTGAAATGCTTTTGAGATTCATCCACATTGCTGCATTCACCAATAGTGCATTCCTTCTTATTGCTGACTGTATTCCACTGTGTGGATATGCCACAATCTGTTTACGCTTTTGCCTGTTGATAGACATTGAGGTTGTTTCCAGTTTCTGGCTGTTACAAATAAAGCGGCTATGAACAATTGTGTACAAGTGTTTAAGTGGAAATATGTGCTCATCTTTCTTGGGTAAATATCTAGGAATAGTAGTGCCCAATTTTTAAGTTGTTTTCTCACAAATTTTTGAAAGTTCTTTATATATTCTAAATACAACAAGGTCCTTACCAATGTGTGATTTACAAATATTTTCTTTCAATCTGTGGCTTGTCCTTTTAATCAATTAACAACATTGTTTTAATGTAGTACGGTTCACCAATGTGTTCTTTTATATATATACTGGGCTTTTGGTGTTATACTTAGGAAATCTTTGCCTATGTCAAGGTCATGAAGATTTTCCATGATGTTTTGTTCTAGAAGTTTAAGGCTTTACATTTAGGTCTATGAGTTAAATTTTCTATATGGTGCAGGGTATAGATTGAGACTTGGCTTTTTGCATCTGAATATTCAATTATTCCAACATTATTTGGTGAAACTGCAATTGCCTTTTTACTCCTTTGTTAAAATTCACCTGACTGTGTATATGGGTAGTCCGGCCTTCTGATTCTATTGTTGGCTTTTTAAAATCTACTTGTCTGTTTTTATGCCAACAGCACACATAAAATAATTCTGAAAATCATGTTCTGTAGGTCCTCCAGCTTTCTTTTGAAAGTTGTTTGGGCTAGTCTAGGTCCTTAGCAATTCCATATGAATTTTTGAATCAGTTTGTCAACTTCTACAAAAAAAAAAAAAAGTGTCCTGGGGTTTTGCCTGGGATTGCACTGTATCTATAGGTTAATCTGGCAAGAACTAACAATATTAAGCCTGCCAATCCAGACACAGTATAGCTCTCTATGTATTTATGTCTTTTTAAATTTCTCTTTAACAAATGTTTTGTGGTTTTTTAATGTTACAGGTCTTACATATCTTTTGTCAATTTTATTCCTGGGAATTTTATATCTGTTATCCTATTGTGTGTGGCAGGGGTTAACCAATGGGCTAACTCTCATCCACTGCCTGTTTTTGTCACGGAATTTGTATTGGAACGCAGCCACGCCCATTCATTTACATATTGTCCCTGGCTGCTTCTGTCCTACAACACTGGAGTTGAGGAGTTGGGACAGAGACTGTATGTGGCTACAAACCTAAAAATGCTACCATCTAGCCCTTTACAGAGAAAGTTTCCGGACTCCTGCACTCTTTAAATTTCAGCTTCTGATTGTTCATTGCTACTATATAGAGATACAGTATATTGATATGAATTGATCTTATAAGGTGAAAACTTGTTGAAACTCACTTATTAGCTGTAGCAGCTTTTCCCTAGATTCCATAGGGGTTTTCTGCATAGATGATCCTACCGTCTGAAAATAAAGACAATTTTACTTCGGTGCTTGGCTGGCTCAGTCAGTGGAGCATGCAGCTCTTGAACTTGGAGTTGTGAGTTCAAGCCCCACACTGGGTATACAGATTACTTAAAAATAAAATCTTTAAAAAAAAAAAGATGATTTTACTTCTTCCTTTCTAATCTGAATGCCTTTCATTTCTCTTTCTTGCTTTATTGCAGTAGCTAAAATCTACCATATGATGCTGAATAGAAGTTGTGAGAGAGGTCATCCTTGTCTTTTTCCTGATCTTAGAGGAAAAGCATTTGTTCTTTCTCCATTAAGTATGGGGCTAGCTATAAGCTTTTCATAGATGCACTTTATCAGCCTGAGGACAGTCCAATCTATTCCTAGTTTAATTAGATTTTCTAAAAGATTCTCATGTATTAAACTGCCCAATCCTACCATCCTTATGTGGTAGGTACTGCTATTACCAACATCACACAGATAAGGAAACTGAGGCATATATAAGAAACTTGCCCAAGGTGCCATATGAGTTAGGGGGGTGCCAGAGAGCTTAATCCAGAAACAGAGGGACATGATGAGCTCCCTTCCAACACTCAAATTCTGGCAGTTTGTATCAGTTAGAAATGTGTTGGGCTCCAAGTAACAGAATATCTATATAGGATTAAGCAGTAGGGACCTTTAATTGTCTCCCATAATATTAAGTCTGGAGGAAACAGTTCTGGATTGATACAGCAACTCATGGTGTTATCAAGAATCCAGGCTCTCTCAACCTTTCTTCACCGCTATTCTCAGCTTATTGACTTTTCATCCTCCTGCTTGTTGTCTCAGAGCTGCAAGGTGGTTGCTACCTGTAGCTGTGAGGTGCAGACATCACAACTGTGGTTGAAGACTGGAAGTAGACCATGCGTACGGGGATGTGTAGGGGTATGAATGGGAGAGGGAGACATCTGACTCTTGCCACTCTTGTCTGCTTTCAAGGAACAAAAATGTTTTTACTGAGTTTCCCCCAGCAGACCTCTCCCCTGTCTCATTGGCCAGCCCTGCTGAATGCATGAATGAGTAAGCAGGTAATTATATAAATATATATATATATATATATGCTAGCAGAAAAAATACAGATTTGGGAGCAGTATCAGGTTTGAATCCAAGGTATATTTGAATCCCTTTGAGCAAATTACTTAATAGCCTGGACTCAGTTTCATCACCTGTAAAATGGGAGGGGATTGTACTTGCCCCAGGAGGCTCTTGTGAGGGCTAGATTTAGGAAATTACTGTGAAAGTATTTTAAACCAAAAAGTGCCTGATGAATGTGTGAACACGTGTTATGATGGTTAATCTTTCTGTGTTAATCTCCATTCCCTGAGGATAGGGATATTGTTTAACTTTTTCACCACTGTACCCTGAACCCAAGTAGTGTCTGGATCCTACTTAAGCATAAATATTTGTCAGAGAGATGAATGAATGAATGAATGAATGAATGTTTACATATAGACCCGTCCTGCCCTTAACTAATTAAGTGACTTGTGGGTTGGTTTGCTTTTTCCCTTATCAGCCTATAAACTTCCCGAGAGGGGACACCCTAGGTTCCTTCTAATTTAGGACCATTCACGCAGTATCTCGGTGTCTGGGGTGAATTAGAACATTTTGTGGTACGACAGAAGAGAAGATGAGGAACGAGGAAAGGGGGGCGGGGAGAGAACTAACATTATTTACCACACTGGTTGGTCCCCCAAGCCTTGCCTGAAGTAATTGCTAAGTAAATAAATCCCTGCTGCTCTCCCCAGAGCATGCTAGAAGGGGCCCCATCAATCAGTGCCGGAAGTGGACCGGGCGGTGGCCGCCTGCCCCACCGAGGGGCCCTCAGGCACCCCCAGAGAGCATCTGAGGCATCGCGGGGAGCCCCACTTGGAGGCAGAGTTCAAGCACACCCACGTGTCAGGTGGAAGCTGTCCAAAGTCTTCGCCGGGAGGTGAAAGGATCATTTTATTAAATAGATTAAGCAGCAGTCTTTGCATTAGAAGCAATAGACGCCAACGAACCATTTTAATGAACAGTCTGGAAATTTTTAAAAAAGAGAAATGTATTGTCTTGTGAGAGCCATAGAAACACAGGCAACCTCTATGGGCAGGGCAGCCAGAGTTTGTTCCCCGGGGGGGGGGGGGGTGACTGGGGAGCGTCCTGCAAGCTCCGAACGCCTCTCCTCCATGCGGGTGAAAGCGCCCACTAGAGACAGAGAACGCCTCTGACTCCCCCTGGGCTTTGCCTCTTTAAATAGAGACCTCAGCAAACAATGGCCAGGTGTAGGTCAAGAAATCCTGGTTTCAGCAGCTGATTGGCTGGGCTTGGTCACGGGACATTTGCCGACCAATCAACAACCGGCCAAGGGGATAGTCATGTGGGAAAATGGCCGCCTCTAGAAAGCCCTCGTTGAGGGGAAGTGAGAGTTTCCCGGAAGCAGAGGGGAGCTGCTCCAAGAGGTGGCACGGGCGGGGACTGGGCGGACAAAACAGGGTGCCTTCCACGGCTCTGCACCTCTTGTGTGCCTTTGTAATAACTTAGAAATAATAGCTAATCGTTTATCAGTTATTCACTACTTTGCCATCTGCCTTGTGGAGCCAGTCTCATAAGAACTCCTTGAAGTGGGGCACCTGGGTGCCTCAGTCGCTAAGCGTCTGCCTTTGGCTCAGGTCATGATTCCAGGGTCCTGGGATGGAGCCCCGCCTGCTTCGGGCTCCCTGCTCGGCAGGGAGTGTGTTTCTCCCTCTCTGCGCTCACCCTCTGCTCCTGCTTGCTCTCTCTCGTGCTGTCTCTCTCCAATAAATAAAATCTTAAAAAAAAAAAAAAAAACTACATGAAGTATTGTTTTCATCATTTTCTAGTTGAGGAAACTGAGGCAGAGGTGAGGCGCCTCACTCAAGGCTGCTCCCAAACCCTGCACTCTCCCTGTCCCTGATCACTGTCCCTGGTAGGCAGCATTGGGATCCTCACTTGTCAGATGAAGGAATCCAGGCTTCCAGAAATGCAGCGAGGTATTCAAGGCCAGGCTCTGGGGTGGCAGAGCCAGGGTTCCAAGGATATCTGGGGAGGTCTGGTCTCTGGCCACAATTCGGACCTGCTTTCTGCTCCTTTCATTTACCAATGGGGAGACTGAGGTCAGGGAGTTGCCAGGTCTTGGGAAGGTGGTTGTTCCAATAGACAAAGGAATGACCGCAAAGCAAGCAGCCCCTCAGTTGCTAAGCTGCTCAGGGCCACTTGTTCATAAAAGAAAAAAAAAACCTGCCATTCATGGTACCGAAATATAAAGCTTTTCTTGTTCTTCTAGGCTCACTCTCGGCTTGCCATGGTGTTTTTTAATCTGCTGTTTATGACATTCTAAGTTAAAAAAGCTTTTAAAATTTTATGTTATTAGCATAAGTTTTACCATTCATCTTCAAGGTGTACAACGTTAGTTTTAAATGCAAGTATAAGAGCACCTCTAGATGAAATTGCAGGAGTTACACACTCATATCTCATAGCTCATGCATATGTATTCCGTTCTTACCAGAACAGTGGGAACACTGCACGAAGTTAACTCTTCTGTTTTTACTTCGCTTCCCGACACGTGCACTTTCTTCTGCTACTTTCCACCTTCGGCTTGCTCACCAGTAAAGAAGGACTGAATGGAGAAAGAACCATGGGTTGGCCTGGCTTTCCTTTTCCTTCAACGCCATTGCTTCCAGCAGAAGCGTTTGGCCAGTACAGGGAAGTAACATGAATAAGAAAGGATATTGCATTTCTGAGAATGCCAGTGTCTTCTTTCTGTGTCTGAAGCAAGTTATGGTTGGAGAAAAAAAGTGTGGCTCCTTGGAGCTACTAGTACTCCCCCTAAGTCTGTCCAAAGATGTAATAAGTTCCCCTTGTTCTTGCTTTGAGCTCTCCTGGACCTTGCACAGCGCAGGTGGATCCATCGGAATTCTGCACTACTGGCGTCTCACGGATGCTTATGTGCAAAGGGGGCAGCAAAGAACAGCAGGGCATGTACCTATTGTATACGTCTCTGTTCTTGCACATGCTCCACTGTCCCGTCAGACTTCACTGACAAAACACAAGTTCAAAATAAAATTGGGACCTCACATCGCCCAGCCTTGGGTGACAGGCAGGGCTGCTTGGGTTTCCTCTCTCTGCTCTGTTCCCCAAAACTCCCACTACCTCAGCCTCATCAAACTCTGCTCAGGTCCCCAAACACACAGCTAAGCCCCCACACCTTTGCCTGGACCATTCCCTCTGCCTAGAACATTCTCTCCTCCCCTCTGATGGGCGAATTCATCTGCCAAGGCATGGGTGCAGTACCACTACCTCCTGGGAGCCTTCCCTCACCTCTTCAAGCTGAGTTGACCCTTCTTTCTTCTGCGCCTTCTCCCCCTTCCCTGTTTCTCCCTAGACACAGCTCCATGCAGTGATGAGAGCTGGGTTCTGGAATGTGACCAGGTTCAGCCTCCCACTTACTCACACGAGGATATTGGTCAATGACTTGGCTTCCCTGAACCTCAACTTTCTCATCTGTAAAATGAGACTGATTTCAGTACTGAAGAGGGTAGTGTGCCAATGAGATGGGAACCCACTGTGGGCTGCTCTTATGCACCCCGCCCCTGGGACCATGAATGAATTTGTTCTATCCTTCATCTGCACTCGCTTCCTAGGATTCCCATTCATCACTGCCCTTCCTCAGCCCAGCCTGGGTTCTTCCCAATACCGCGTGTGTGGACTCTCCCCCGTTTTGGGAGTGACATCTCCAGCAGGAGAATGCCTCCCCCCCACTCTGGACTTTCCCGCCCCCCACCCCCACCCCTGAAGACAATCTGTCTGCAGAATTCAAAGCAGATTCCGACCTCCTGCTTCATTTTCCATCCAGCACAGCTAGAATTCCCTTCCTGCCAGTCCCTCAAGTCTCTGTCCTGGTCTGATTTGCTGTTTATGCTCCCGGTTTTCTGTTTACACTTGCCTCCCCTCCCAGGCCTCCAGCCGGCATTGTTCCGGAGCCCAGGCCTTCTCTCCAGCCCCCACTTGCTCAGCCCCCTAGGGCAAGCGCTAGTTTACTTTCACAAACCTTGAGAAAAAAAAAAAAGGCGGCCACAAATGCCAAAACCTTCCTCGAAGCCCAGACACCACACCATAATCATCTGGGGCTTCTCTACATAATCACGAGTCTTGCCAAGTCTCTGGTTTAAGGGGGGGAAAACACAATGTAAATATATAACATATTAGACGATTAGGAATTTTCAGTGTCAATTTCAAATTATTTGCAGCCCTGAAAAGAGGCGGACAACCCTGGGCCGACATCCCTTCTTTCTGTCCACTTCCTGGCAAGCCCTGGGCGGGGGGTGGGGGGGTGTCACTGTGAGCCTCCATCTTCTCATCTGTGAAATGGGTGCATCTGAAGGAGCCCCGCAAGGACTACAGGATTGAAGGCAAATGAAGGGTGGAACCCAGCACCCAGGACCAGGTAAGCACGGAGCACATATTCATCTCCTCCCCTCTTGAACAGAATTGCAAAAAAAGGGGGGGGTGGAATGAGCAAGGGTTTACAAGCAGCCACGGGGGCGCCAGGAAAACCCAAAGGACGATTAGTTCAAGCAGGAGCATAGATGCTACTGGAAGGTCTATAGGGTTAGGTGAAGCCAGCTTCTGAGAATCTAAGCAGCTCTGAGGAGGAAAAAATAAATTAAATAAATGGTTTCTCTAATACGGGGCCATCTGGCGATTTGATAAAAGTATTGGGTTTCTCAAGGCAGTCCGCGAGTGCTCCCTGGGCGCCACCGTTTATGGCTTAAATATGACTCGCATGTGGAACCAGCATTACAAATGG
The DNA here is from genome assembly GCF_003265705.2 of Callorhinus ursinus. Lineage (NCBI taxonomy): Eukaryota > Metazoa > Chordata > Mammalia > Carnivora > Otariidae > Callorhinus > Callorhinus ursinus. The sequence continues at coordinate 6,080,867 of NW_027397066.1, forward strand.
GAAACAGCAGCTCCTGAGCTTGTTCCCTAATGGGGGCCTTTCATCACCCAGTTACCCTTAAGCGTCTCCCTTCCCATTGTAATTGGCCCTAAATGAAAAGCATTAGTCCCGTCAATAAAAACTAATGGTTCTACTTACTAAAAAGAAGGGGGTGGGGACAAGAAGAGAGGTCTCTTTAAAAGACAGGAAGGGACCGGCGTCACCTCCCTTCCGGAGTTTCAGGGTTTGGTATTGGGGTACAGAGGGCTACAGTGGAGGAAGAGCCCCTCCAGGAGCTGGGGGCTGGGTCCCCATGCTGGCTGTGCTGGGCTTTGCTGTGTGACCGTTCCCGGGTAGCTCTCCTTCTCTGGGCTGCCCTGATCCTTGTTAAAGTGCATATAATGAGGCCACTCGGCCCTGCTCATAGTAGGGCTGGTTCCAAGGATCAAAGGAGAAGCTGGGTGGGGAAAGGCTTTGAAACTGTAAAGGGCTTGAGCCCTGGAGGCGTCCTGGCAATTTTATCCTTCCTAGAGATGGGGGCTGTCCCCCAGGCATTTCAGTCTTCTGCCGGGATCCAAAGGGAAGCCTGTTCAGGGTCCCTGTGCTCTACTGGCCTCAGGCTGCCAGGCCCACAAAGAGGGGCTGTTTGAAATTAAACTGAGAAGACATTCTCCATCGGGTGGCTTGGGGGCAATAGCTATTTATTTGTTTGCTTTCGACTTTTCCGAAATGGTCTAATCCTTACTTGGCCACCAGCCATCCCCCTGTCGTGCCCCGCCCCCAACCGTGCACAAAAGTGGGAAAGGTGTGTTCTCCAGGGAGCACAGTTAGAAGAGCCTAGAGGTGACATGTCCAGGAACCACCCAGCATTTTAAACAACGCTCATTTCAGACTTGTCGGGTTGAGCTTCTGCTTTGCTATCCAGCCTCGGAGAAGAAAAAGTGCAGTGCACACCTGCTGGAAGGTACAGCCCTCAGGGCCGAGAGGCAGGAAACGCACACTGGCGGCAAAGGCTCTGGGCCAGACCCCTTGCTAGGAGCTGAGCAGCTGTCATGGTGTGTGCTCTGGCCAGACACCCTGCAGGTGAGGCTTGCTCTCCCATTTCATGGATGAGCACAGGGAAGCTCATCCTGGTAGAGGGACTAGGTGAATTCACATGGCAATAAAAGAGGCAATAGATTCAGACGGGGTGCAAAGCAGATGCTCCATCCTTCCAAGTGGCTTCCTTAAGACAGCGGGTAATCCGCCGGACCGCATTTGGACTGTAAGGCAGACACCATGACTGCCGCATCTACAGCCTGGCGCCCTCACCACAGCACCAGCACTTGTCCTTCATTGCCTGAGGGCTTTCTCTGGTTACCGCGGGGCAAAGCCGCAAGTACTGGGGTTCATGCCTCCCCAGGGTAGCAGGATTAGGGGTGTAAATACCGCAGCTCCCTCTCCCTTGGGTGGGGTAACTCTGAGTTGGCTGTCTATAAGCTGTCCCCAAGTTTCCAGTGGGCGTGAGCCGTAACCCACTTTATAACGTTTTCCTCATTGACAGCCCTTCCCTCAGATCAGTGTTTCGGGCTCCGCTTCCAGGGGAATCCAAATGAAGGTGTGCAGGTTGGGGCTCAGGGAACCAACCTGACAACTGGGTCATCCAGTGACATGTAGTTGGGAGTCCAGACCAAGGCTAAGAAGCAGCCTTTTGTCCGTTCATTCAACACACACCAACGGATGCGTTGAGGGCCAAGCCCTGTGCTGGGCACGAAACAGAGACGATCTCTGACCTTCTGGAAACCACAGGCCACTGGGGGTTCCATCAATAAGCAATAAGCAAACAAGCTGAAAGAAGTGCCCACGTACCCTGCAAAGTGAGGCTGGGTCTCCTCCCTTGTGGGGGATGCTTAAGGGGGGACCTAACAGTGGGGAGGCCCCGTGGAGAGGAGGAGCATCCCCGGGGGCAGAGGACAGAGATTCACACGTGGCAGAAGCCCTGAGCTGTATTTGCAACAGTGTTGATGTGGGGGTTTGGACTTAACGGGCATTTGAACTAGACAAGTAACTGAAACCCTCGTTCAACCTGCCTTAAGTGTAAAAGGGGAAATATTGGCCAGAGAAGCAGGTGCAATTTGGGGACAGCTGGGATCAGGGATCAGTCGGTGCTCTTGCCTCTGTTGTCCTCTTGGTTTAGTCCCTCATGTTGACTCTATTCTTAGACCAGCTGTCCCTTGCAGCTGGAAAGCATATGCCAGATCCACCCAAATTTCCAGCAAAAGGCTGAAAATCCACTCATAGTGGTCCACTTAAGTGGTTCAGCCCCAGCCAATTAGTACGTCGGGGCAAAATGATGTGTTGATGGGCTTAGACCTGGGTCATGTGCCCCACCTCCCTGCCCAAGGCTAGTGACTGGGGGACGCCGTGGGAGCGCCATGCTTCTGCCCAACAAGTTGTTGAAAAGGGGAAAACAGTCTTCTAGAAACACCACAAAAATGGCTGAAATTAAAAAGACTGACACCACCAAACACTGGCAAACACATGCTGCTGATGGAAGGCTGAGGTGGTGCAGCTACTTAGGAAAAATGCTTGGCATTTTCCCCCAAAGCCAAGTATATCCCAGCAGCCACACTCCCGAGCATATACCCAGCAGAAGTGAGCGCTTACATCCCCCAAAGGACATGTCCAAGAGCGTTCATGGTGGCTACCTCTCTGCATCACAGCCAAAGAGCGGAAATGACCCAAGTATCCATCACTGGTAGAACGGACGAGTACCTCCCGGTATACCCCTGAGGGAATAACACACAGCAGAGGAGACACCTGATAGTTCCATGTACCAGTGTGGCTGAATCCCACGCGTGTATTATTAGCAGGAGAAACAAGCCAGCCACAAAGGGGGAAGCCTACCAGGATGCTGCAGAGCTCTCTGTTCTTCATCGAGGTGTTGGTACACAGGCAAAAATTCGCAGGCGAGAATTCATCAAGCTAACCTGCACACCCAAGATTTCTGTACTTCATCTATGTATGTTATACCTCAATTAAAAAAGAAAATTTAACTATTTTTAGTGCCCCCCACAGTATCATGTATTTCTGTGTTTTGTCTTTTCTCTGGCCTTATGCTGTAAACTTGCCTCTCCCATCCCTTCTCCCCAGTTTCTTAATCTATTTCTCTCTATCTTCCCATATTGTGTCCCTGAAACTACTCAAGCCTGTTTGCAATGGGAGAAGTTAAAAACCGGAGAGGAAGAAAAAAAGCTCGAGTCGTTGTCTGCTTTTTTAGGTTTTAATGAAAGTGATTCTCTTTTTATTGCTTGAGCTTCGTTGCTTTTTGTCCTAAATCAAGATTTTTCTCTGTCTGCCAGTTTGCAAATGGACCAATTTCTACCAATTGGCCTTAACATATACAAATCAGTTTCATAAATAAAAACAAAAGTTTTCCAGCCGACACAGCTTTGGTTTTCCATCCCCAGGCCCCTGCCCCACGGGGCTTTCCTGGCAGGAAAACGAGAACACTATCATTCTCTTCGACGCAGCATAAATTGCCATCTTTCCCTGGGTAAGTCTCAGATGCCGACTGCCAAAAGCAGGCCTCTGATTCATTCCACCGAGATTCCAGAGTAATCTGCCTCGCGGCCTGCAACCAGAGATGCCTTCAGCGGACCCCATTATAAATTAACATTTAATCCCAGCCCAGGGAATGCTGGGGCTGGAACAGGCCATGGGGCAGCTGAGCCCACCCATGGGAAGCCGGGGAAGGGGCCCAGTCCTAGCTCTGTGCCTCGTGGACCCCCCACAGTTTGGGGATAGATGTGATTTCCAGCTTGGCTGGATTCAAGGCTCCATCGATGACATCATGTGATCTCGGTGTGGGGGTGGGGGGCTGGATCACGGCCTCTGTGAGCTTTAGTTTCTTCCCCGCTCTGCTCCTGTTCCTCGGGGTGCACAGTGTGGTTTATTGACTCGGCGGGCTTTTCTGGGTCTCGATCCCCTGCAGACTGCAAGCTCGTGAGCACGGAGACCATGGGGTACCCCCAGGGCCCAGCACATCGCAGAAACGCAGTCAATGTCTGTCGAATGATTGAGTGAGGACCAACCCAAGAGAGGCTGCTGACCGGCTGGATGTGGAGTGCCAAGGAGGACGGAGGGTCAGACATGATGGCTGGACAGTGACTCGGAGAACTGGTCCAGCCGTGGTGCCATTCACCAGCCTGAAGCACGGAGGAGAAGGAGCGAGCAATACAGGGGTGGGGGGTGTCACGGGGGAGTCCCACTGGGCGATTTGCCGGCTACTCCAGCTCCACCAGAGGGAGATTCAGGGTCTCCATAATACCCTGAGAGCGTGGTCATTCCCCCACCAAATGTTCATATAGAATAACCAAGTAGAATCGTGGGGTCTGTTGTTTCCAAGGGCAGGGCCCCAGCCTTCCCAGGAGAAGAGGTCATCCTTCCTTGAGATGCAAGTAGACTGTGGGGTCACCAGAGACAAGCAGCACCCGACTGGGAGTGGCGAGCCGGGGCGTGGACCTGCTGCTCACGCTTGGAGGGGCCATGGAAGCAGAGGCTCAGACTCCACAGGTGGGCATCCGCCCGGACTGGCCAGCCGGCCCGCCCGAGGGGGACGGAGCAGGAGAAGGCATCAGTGCCCACTCAGCCCAAGGCCAACGCCCATCCCCCAGCTGCTGGGCTTGGCCTTGGGATGGCAAAGAGTCAGCTCGAGGGTGAGACTCCTGCTGTGGCGTGAAGCCTGTTTCCAGAAGGAGGCGTGGAGTTTCACACTGAGAGACTTGGAGAAGGAGCCAGATCAGGGACCTTCCAGGAGGACCCAAGTCCCGAGCAACATGAGGGAAAAGCCGAGTCAGGCCAAGTGTTGCCCCTGTGTTGCCCCTGCTGGGACAATGATCCCCCGGGAGACAGCCCTGCCCTCCCACCGAGATCTGGGCAAAGCCTGTGTGCCATGGGGTGGGGGGGTAGCCCAGGGAGCAGGGGAGGGGCCGGGCTCTGTCGCGCTGTCGTCCAGCTATCACAGAAAGGAGGACCTGGCCTGGCGGTGGACACCGAGCCGGGCATATGGAGGCATCAAGTGACAGCAGAGCTAGGAGCCACGCTGTGGAGGGAACGCTGCCAGAAAGGCCTGGGCAAAATTCGGCCGGCTCAGCGTTTACGACGTGCCAGTATCTGGACCTCATGCTCTGCTGACCGAAGGCGCTTAATCCTCACAGCGGCCCCAGAGGACCGGGCCGTCCGCACCATGGCCAGCTTCGTTTTCCTGACGGCCCGGGGCACCCAGAGGTAAACTTCCACTGCCCAAAGGTCACACGCCTAGGAAATGGCAGAATTAGGGCTCAAGCCCAGGAAGGGGGAGCTCCCGAGACCACATGTGGACCCCTTCTTGGGGCCTGCCTTCTGACTGCACAGGATTTGGAAAACTGCCCGGGGGAAGGAGGGGCGCAGGAGCCTCAGTACCCCCAACTCCCAACAGAGAACAGGTGTTCGGTGCAGGGCAGAGCCTTCAGTGTTGACTCTGATCATCCTTTATTGGGGAACTCTGCGTGCCCACCCTCTGCCGTGAATTTTGTGATCCACTCAGTCTGTTCCCGAAAGGACAAGCATTCCTTTATATGTCCTAAGACACATATATTGTAACTACAAAAAAACATAACAATACTCCACATGAGTTCAGCTCTTCACAGTTTCACCCCCATGAGTGGTGATCGACCTCCACAACAACTGGGTGCAAAAGGTGTTAGAGCCCCTCCCAGAGCTGAGGAAATGGGCTCAGAGAGGTTAAGTGACTTGTCCAATGTTGCACAGTGCGACCATCAGAACTCTACCTCAGGAATGTCTAAATCCAAACTTATGTAAGGATTATCTCGTGAAGAATAAGACTTTTATTTGGAGGAAGAAGTATCTTTAAAACAATATTTTATGATGGGTAGGAAGCAGTTCGATGCTTCTAAAACAAGGAACCTACCCCAAATTGTAAGGTACTTCCTTTCCAAAACAGACTAAGTGGTTAGTTTTTGTGTGATTCTGTGTGAGGAGGCACTCTGATATATTCCATTGGGCGGGTCTGTGGCCCCGAGGCAGAGACGGGTAAAGCCCACTCTCTGCTGCTAAGCCTGGTCCTCAGAGAGATGCCCAGGATATGCTCCAAGTTACCACAGAGTAAGAGGAAACTTTCCCACCATCTTGTAATTGCAGATTGCTGGGTAACTGAGCCATGAAAAACGATCGTACCCATATTCCTCCACTGGCCTCAGAGAAAAAATCCTGAAAGCAATTTGTTGTGGTGGAAAAAAGACTGCGTGCCAGGGAGTTGTGGGGGTGCGGGAGAGGGAGCATTCCTGTGCTTCCTAAGAAAGTCTCCACAGAATCCATCCATCTCTCTGGGAGCACGGGTGAGGGAAAAACCATCTCGTTTCCCAGCTTCCACCACCTGTGGGCTTGTGACCACAGATAAGTTACTAAACTTCTCTATGCCTCAGTTTTCCCAAACATAACATAGGGGCATTGAGACCCACCTGCGGGGGCAGTTTGAGGAGATAAAACATACCAGAGGTAAAGTACCTCACCCAGTTCTGATTCATGGCAAGCTTTGACAAATGCCACTTTTCTGACCCTCCAAAGCACAGCCCCCCCCTCCACCCACTTGTAGGGGGACACCTACCTGCCACTCCAGAGCAGGAGTGCTCCCATGGTTCCGAAGAGGTGAGCACTCATTATTCAGAGATGTGAAACAAGACAGACTGAAGCTGTCTCATGGAAAAAGCCAGAAGGGAAACAGTAAGAAAGTACAGGTCAGCTAAAGTATGGGGACACTTGTGAGGCTCCCCAATCCTGCGTATGTGGGCAGCAAGGAAATAGGCAGCCTGTCATTCCTCTGACAAGGCAGGCTGCATGTGCTGCTTCCCCAGCTCAGGGGCTTTGCGGGGGTAGCCGACACTCTACTTTTCCAGTGAATCACTGAAGAATTCTGTGCTCAGTAGCAGGAAGTTCCCCTCTCCATCTTGAGATCCCCTTCATGCACATCTGAACCTACTCCACTCACCACCCCACAACTGTTTAGATCCTGGGAGGCCTCCTCAGTCTGGAAGGGGGTTATTCCTGCCTCGAGGTCCCTTCGGAGAAGAGGAGTCTAGCTCTCCACCGCTGTCATTGCTCCTCATGGCCACAAGATGTCACTGTTGAAGATGGGCTTGGTGCAGTTTGGCTAAGGACCCTTGCTGTTGCCACTGGCAAGCTCTCCCTTGTTGGGGCTTCCACGTGGCCCACTGTAGGCACCAACAATACAAGTCTCGTGGTTCATATTCCCACATTCCCAAGCTCAGCCATTGCTTCCCCCCAAACATAACCACTGGACAAGGGTGACTGGCTCTAGAAGGATTTTCAGAATAGGTCCTAACTTCTGCCCAAATCAGATCTCTCTCTGCTAACCTAACCATCTGTGATGATAATTTTATGTGTCAACTTAGTAGGGCCATAGGGCTGATATTTGGTTAAACGTTATTCTGGATGTTTCTGTGAGAGTGTTTTTGGATGAGATTAACATTTAAAGGGGCGGAATTTGAGTAAGGATGGTTATCCTCTAAAACGTCGGTGGGCCTCGTCCAATCAGTTGAAGGCCGGGACAGACCAAAAGACTGACCTCCCCCAAGCAAGAGGGAATTCTGTCAGCAGACAGCCTTTGGACTCAACCTGCAACATCAGCTCTTCCCTAACTCTTAGCTTGACATTCCACTCTGTGGGTTTGGGGCTTGTCAGGCCCACAATCATATGAGCCAATTCTTTAAAATAAGCCCTCTTCCATTATGCACATATCCGATTTGTTCTGTTTTTCTGGAGAACCATGACTAATACATCCTCCATCCCCATGTTGACCAGGCCACCAGCCCCGAGTCCCCTGACTGACATCAAGTTCTCGATGGGCCCCGATGCCTTTTCCTGCCTGAGGCTCTTGTTTGGGGTGACCTCAGTCTTTCCAACAGCCTTCTTCAATGTGGAATCTCAGAGAACAGGCACAGGGATCTGGGTCCCCAGGCTATGTAAGCAAAGCAGTACCTTCTTCCCTGTTGTCTGAGCAATGAAGGGCCATCCTCCTTAGAGTTACAAACTCATAAAGGCCCCTCAAAGACTCTTTTACCCCCTCTCCCAGAGGCTGAGAATCCCAGGCTAGCTCCTGGCAGCCTGAGGCAATCATAGACAGGACCATCTGTGGGCCTGTCGAGCACACTTTCCACACACTTCCTCACCTGCCTGGATTCTCTGCTAATTCTGGGAGGTGGTGCTGTGCATTTCACAATGAGCAGGCGACTTTAGTGAAACAAGTCACTTCTCCAAGGTCACACTGCTGGTCAGCGGCAAAACTAATATGCCCCACAGAGTCCATAATGTTTTAATAAAAATATTATTTTTTAATAGAAAAGTAAAGTTGGATTTGTGCCTTAATCTCCAGCCTACTTTAGCCATCTTGGGTCCAGACTACACTCCAAACTTTTAAAACCATTTTTGGGTCGATGAGCCAAGAACAAAACAGCTTCTAGGGAGTGTGCTAAGCAATGCCAAGCTATTAACTTCCAGCGAACTTTAACCGTGATGCTGATGAATATTTGATAATATCCATTATTTATCATATTGTTCCCCTATCATCCCTTTATGAAGAATGGATGGAGGCCCAGAAATCCTAATTGCCATGCTTCTTCCAGATGGAAGAAATAATAATTTTCTCTGTTCTGCCTTTTCTGTAGTTGAATAAAGTTTATAGAGAAGTCAGGGCTTATTCCATTTGGTTGTTATGGAAAAGCAGGAAGTTCTGACCGTGTCCCAAATCTCTGGGATCGGTCTGCCACGAGCTAGACATCTGACGTTGTGAAGTCACTTCTGAAGTCACTTCATCTTTCTGGGTCGCAGTAAAAACCAGAGACATAACTGCCATGCTCCAAAGTCCCTTCCATGTCCCGCGGGGCCACCAGGCCCTGTATTGCAACACCCCTGGGGGGGGTTCCTCTGGGGGGGGGTTCCCCTGGAGACAAAAGGCTGCTCTGGAAAGACCAATGCCCCGAGGTCTGTTGTGGCCAATACTGGTAACACCTTCATAATCGAGCATTTATGAGGCCCAGATGCTACTCCTGGCTTTAACACCGTTGGCTATGAAATCTTGGACAACTCATTTATTATCTTGGCATTTCCTTATCTGCATTTTCCACATTGGTAAGGTAGAGACAATGACGCCAGGCCCAAGCCTAACGTCAAAATAGGAAACAGCTTCTTTTAAAGCATTACAGAGCTAGAGGGTAGAGCAGTCCACCAAGAGTCACTTTGAAGACAAGATCTGGCTGCCCCCTCATCGCTCCCCACTCCCCAAGTTCTTGGCCATCCCAGGGTTTTTGTGCAAATCCTGCACTCCCTGTGGGCCAACTCCAGACTGGGGGGAGGGGGTGCGGTGGAGGGGAGGCTTCTCTGATGAGGGTCCTTAGCAACCCAGGGGGACTGCCTGTGTCCCTGATCAGCCGGAGAAGGATGCTTCTCTCATGAAGCTCAGAATGTCCACTCTCCAGGAGCATGGGGAGTTCCTTCTAATAGACTCAGGAAAGACTAGAATGGGCAAAGTTTCTCAAAGATCGGTTTTTCAGATCAATTTGTATCCTCTAAAATGCCCTTCCCCTCACGTACCTTCCAAGCTCCCAGAAAAAAGGAAAAGCCACATGGCCAGTGGTGCTGGGCCCAGGACAGCTGTGTCCAGGAGAGCACGGGGCCTGGTTTTATGAATAATGCCCCGAGCAGGGAAGCGAGGAAGCCGGCAGAATGCGTATGCCCACTTGCCAAGGGCAGGGCCTTGTCTGAGCCCTGGAAAATGGGACTCGTTTCAAAGAAAGGAGAGATCTGCTCTAAAGTTGGGACAAGGGGTTGCAATAGTCACCTAAAGATTCATCTCCTTCCATCCCAGAGAGGCCTTCTCCCCAGGTGTGGCCCAGGTGAGCACCAGCCAACCGTGCGACTCAAATGTCTCCCAAAGAGGTCTACACAAGACAGGGATGTTTGCGTCAACACGTTTATAAAAAAAGATTCATCCGCACAGATGGCTGTCTCTTCTGTTCCGTGAGCTGATCCTCCATGAAAATCTTTACTGAATAGCAGTAATTTTGCACAAATTTTGCACTAATGAAAAGGAGAGAACAAACGCCAAGACAAGGCAGGGACCCAAGGGCTGACTCCTAAGTCTGACTCCTGGCCTCTGGCTTCAGCAGCTGGGCAGATGAGGGGGTCGTGTTTCAGACGGGAGCACCGGAGACGGAGGCTAGGGGAAAGAGGGTACGATGTCAGTTTGGGAATTGTGGAGGCTAACCTTCCAGGGCTGAGATGGAACAGGCAGTGAGTCAATGGTTCAGTACTTACTACACACAAGAGACGGTCTTAGGCACGGAGGGTATATTGACATTGCAATTCTGGGCACCTGCGGCCTGGCTCCCAGAATTTACATCACCCCCGGGATGTGGGAGAAGACTCTAGAATTGATGGAGACCTGGCCCCAAAGAGGCTGCTTTAAAGCAGAAGTGACTGAGTTACCCTTGAAATGGCTGAGAAAACATTACCACCAACCATGGAGCTGGGAGATCCAACGACAAGCCAAGGTCAGCGGGAGAAACTCCGCCGTTGAGCCCATCCCAAGGAGAGAAACAGGGAGAGACAGGATGAGAGGGAGGAGGGCCCAGAAAATCACCAAATATTGCCACAGAAATGGAGGTAAAAATGCCTCCCTTTCTGACCCCACAGAAGATACGGTGACAAAATGGCACTTTGGAACTCAAACTTTGAAGGCGCTCTGCAAACTCAAATGTACATCCCCCTAATTTAGTGAAATATTATAACTGTAAGTGTTTTACTTTGGAGCATGAGCTTCTAGACCCTCACTGAACATTGTTTAGCTAGCTCTCAGGCCATAGTCTCCAAATTTTAGGATCTGGTGCTCATTTAGTAAAAACAGATCCGCACTGTTAATATACATTGATGAATTTCTTTATAAATCCAATACGTGCCCTACTATTATTGGCTGATATTCAAAGACAATATAAACAGCTTAGGGCAAAACTTAAAACCGTGAAAACAGTAAAAAAAAAAAATCAGTGTTTGCCAGGGGTTTGGAGGGACAAAGGATGACTAGGTGGAGCAGAGCGCAAAGGATACTAAGGCAGCAAAATTACTCCATCTGATACTGTGACAATGGATACACAACTGTATACATTTGTCAAAACCTATGGGATGTTCACTTGACCCTTGAACAGTGCGTGGTTAGAAATCCATGTATAACTTTCAACTCCCCAAAAACTTAACTCCTAATAGTCTACTGTTGACCAGTAGGTCGGTTTTGAAGCATAATTTACAGCAGGGTTTATTATTTGCGTTGTACGGGAGACCCTTATGAAGTTTAAGTATTACTAGCTAAACAATACTGATCTCCTCCTTTGTGGCAAATGTAGTGCGTCCATGCAGATGTTAACATTAGAGGCACCTGCAGGGTGGTGGGGAGTGTATGGGAACGGTCTCCATTCTGTCATTCTGTAAAATTAAAAGTGCTCTAAAAAAATAAAGTCTATTAATTTAAGAAAACATTTTGGTGACGAGTAATTTCATTCAAGAGCTTTGCATTGTTTTAAACCATTTAAACTTCTTCCTAAAAAGTTTTTTTTTTTTTTTTTTTTTTTGTAGCAACTCCGGTGAAATGCATTTGACCATCTGCATTCATCCTAAAGCAAAGCAGGCTGGTCTAACCCTTGTTAGAATCCTTTCTATCCCAAAGTGAATTCGATCTGCTTTCCTTTCATCGACCGCAGGGAGTTATTCCAAGGGGGTGGTCTCCTGGTTCTTTTTGTTATTTCTGGAGTTTAAAATAAGCTCCGTGTTGTTATGGAGGAGAGGAGGTACATGAAAAGCTTAACGGGTTCCATTTCATGTTCCAGAATTCAAATTTCAAAATCAATTATGCAGCGCTTTGCTAGAGTCTTCAAAATGCATCCTGTAAGTCATAACAGAGCTGCGGCAGGGCAGGAGCCTGGAAGGGTCTCTTTGTTGTCATTCGGAAGGCTGCTTACATGTGCCAGGCTCCTACATCTGCAGGAGAGCAAGTCAACTTTATCCCCCCACACTTGTGTTACCTACACCCGGTCTCTTTTTCTCTTTCAGCCAGCCCCAAGTGCTATGACCAGACTCACCTCTGCACGCCTAGAGCAGCCCCCGCCCCTTCCTAGGTGACTCTGTTCTCAGGAATGCCCGGTGCACACATGCAAGCAGATAACAGCCAAGAGAAGAGATACCAGGGCTCACCCAAGCACTTGCAATGTGCCAGGCACTGTTCTGAGACTTGAAACAGTCTCAAGAGGTGGATATTATGATTGTCCCATTTTCCAGATGAGGAAACTGAGGCCAGAGATACTAAGTAGCTCTATGCTTTAAGAAAATGAGCAGCAAGGCGCCATCATTGACCCACTGTAAGCTTTGCTGTGCTGGTGAGAAGGGAGGGGCCTGAGCTCTGGGGCAGGCAGCTGGGCGCTCCAATCCTCCGAATGGCCAGGGAGGACAGCAGTGGCCATTCTTCAGCTACCTCTTCGCCAATCATTGACGCCATTTTCCTGAGAGCCTACTATGCTCCTAGAACTGTTCGAGAGGGTTGAGATGTGTCCACGAATGAGAGAGACATCATTGGCTTTGAGGAGTTTCTGTTCTTATGGAATGAAGCAGACAACACACAACAAAGTCAATTAACATATACTGTATTATTAGTTTCAGAGGTAGAGGTCAGTGATTCATCAGTTGTAAATCACACCCAGTGCTCATTCCATCACGTGCCCTCCTTAATGCCCATCACCCAGTTACCCCATGCCCCCACCCACCTCCCCTCCAGCAACCGTCAGTTTGTTTCCTAGAGTTCAGCATCTCTTATGGCTTGTCCCCTCTGTTTTCCTCTTATTTTATTTTTCCTTCCCTTCCCCTATATTCATCTGTTTTGTTTCTTAAATTCCACATATGAGTGAAATGATATGGTGTTTGCCTTTCTCTGACTGACTTAGTCCATTTAGCATAATATACTCACTCCATCCACGTCATTGCAAATGGCAAGATTTCATTCTTTTTGATGGCTGAGTAATATATATATATATATATTCACACTTTTTTTATTCATTCATCTGTCGATGAACATCTGGGTTCTTTCCATAGTTTGGCTATTGTGGACATTGCTGCTATAAACATTGGGGTGCAGGTGTCCCTTCAAATCACTATGCAGGTATCCTTTGGGGTAAATACCCAGTAGTGCAATCGCTGGGTCATAGGGTAGCTACATTTTTAAACCTCCATCCTGTTTTCCAGAGTGGCTGCACCAGCTTGCATTCCCACCAACAGTGTAAGAGGGTTCCCCTTTCTCCACATCCTCGCCAACATCCGTTGTTTTCTGTCTTGTTCATTTTAGCCATTCTGAGTGGTGCAAGGTGGTATCTCATTGAGATTTTGATTTGTATTTCCCTGATGCCGAGTGATGTTGAGCACTTTTTCATGTATCTATTGGCCATTTGGATGTCTTCTTTGCAGAAATGTCTGTTCCTGTCCTCTGCCCATTTCTTGACTGGATATTTTGGTTTTTGGGTGTCGAGTCTGATAAGTTCTTTATAAATTTTGGATACTAGCCCTTTATCTGATAGGACATTTGCAAATATCTTCCCCCATTCCATAGGTTCCCTTTTAGTTTTGTTGACTGTTTTCGTTCCTGTGCAAAAGTTTTTTTATCTCAGTGAAATCCCAATGGTTCATTTTTGTTTTTGTTTCTCTTGCCTTTGAAGATGTGTCTAGCATAGCAAGAAGTTGCTGCAGCCGAGGTCACAGAGGTTGCTGCCTGTGTTCTCCTCTAGGATTTTGATGGATTCCTATCTCACATTTAGGTCTTTCATCCATTTTGAGTCCATTTTTGTGTGTGGTGTAAGAAAGTGGTCCAGTTTCATTCTTCTGCATGTGGCTGTCCAGTTTTCCCAATACCATTTGTTGAAGTTGAAGTCCTAAATAATTTTTGAACAAACAGCGCCATAGTTTTATTTCCATTGGGCTCCGCCAATTATGGAGCCAGTCCTGGTTCCAGAAGCTGAGAGAAATTACCAGTAGATACAGGGGATGGGGAGGGGCTGGATGGCAAGTGGGGCAGCCTGCAGCATTGACTGGGTGGTCGGCACAGGCCTCCTTGAGAAGGTGTTCAGGGGGTGGGGTGTGTTCGTTTTCAAGGGCTGCCATAAGAAACTACCAAAACTTGGTGGCTTCAAACAATGGAAATGATTGTTTTACTATTCTGGAGGCTAGAAGTCCAAAATCAAGGTGTTGGTAGAGTTGGTTCCTTCTGGAGGCTCTGAGGGAGAATCTCCCTGTTCCTCTCCTCCACGATCCGTCTGCAGTTTCTCATGGTTGTCAGCAATCCTTGGCAGTTCTTGGCTTCTAGACACATCACTCCAGTCTCTGTCTCCTTCTTCACATGGCCCTTCTTTTGGTCTCCGTGTGTCTTCTCTTCTTAAATGACCCCAATCATTGGATTTAGGGCCCACTCTAACCCAGTATGACCTCATCTTAAGTAATTACATCTGCAAAGATCCTATATCCAAAAAAGGTCACATTCACAGGCACTGGGGGTTAGGACTTCAACATATCTTTTGGGGGCACACAATTCAACCCACAACAAGAGGTGAATCCAGGTATATTGAGAGAAGATGTGTTCTAAGCAGAGAGAATAGGTGGTACAAAGACCTGGAAGGTATGTGTCTCACATGTTTGAGGAAGAGCAGAATTTGCTGTGCTGCTGGACCCTTAGGCACTCCAGAGAGAGACATGACCATACCTAACGCCAGCCTCCTGCGGCTGTGCGTCATGGGAGACCACAAAGTAATCAGACTGCAGCCAGTGAACAGGGGCCTGTGTGACCATGCAGAGAGCGCACATTTTCCTCCAGCTCATGCTCAGGAAGAAGGACTCAGTATGTAGATACAGAACAAGTATGTATGTGATTAGGAGGGTGATTTGGTTTTGGGTCCTCTGGAAGCAAACTCTGAGGTAGGCTTTGGGTACAGATGGGACTCAGAAATAACCCACCTCAGAACTGATCCAACAAGCGATGAAGCTCTCGGGCTATTTACCCATCAACTTCCATCTTTCCTTGGGTGGCATCAAGTTATGATAAAATACAGAGGATTACCAAGGAAAGTGATTATATTAAAATAGTATTATCTAAATTAAAAACCACATTTGTGAAGTGGTAATATAGGTGCTGCCTTATTAACACATTAAAAGAGACAATCTAGTTTCTGACCTAATAAGACCCTAATTTCTTAACACCCCCACTTCTGGGTGTACATCACCCAAAATAAGAAGGTTTTGCCCACTGAAGGAAACGATCAACAAAATGAAAAGACAACCAGCCTACTGAATGGGAGAAGATATTTGCAAATGACTTATCCAACAAAGAGTTGGTATCCAAGGGCACCTGGGCGGCTCAGTTGATTAAGAGACTGCCTTCGGCTCAGGTCATGATCCCAGGGTCCTGGGATTGAGCCCCGAATCGGGCTCCCTGCTCAGCGGGAAGCCTGCTTCTCCCTCTGCCTCTGCCCCTCCCCCTGCTTGTTGTTGTTTCCTCCTTCCACATTGTGAGCATCAGGATGATCTCTTTCTGTGTTGGTCCCTGAGTGTCTATGAAGGCAGGAAAAGAGCCAAGCATTGAAGCCCTCCTGTGGGCCAGGCATTGGGCTGGAGGCCTCACAGTAGCCCTGCAAGCCAAGTGACCCATTTTGCAGATGAGGAAGCCAAGGCTTAGCATGGTCCGAGACTTGTCTGAGGTCCCACAAGAAAAGGGAATGAAGCCAGGATTCCATCTCAGGTCTGACTCAAAGTCCACATACTCTCATGCATTTTATCAGTGGAACAAAAAAGGATTTTACACCACATATGGTGTTTCCATTCAAGCATTTGTGATGCTTGTGATTCCATTTAGAAAATTTGAACCCCATCATTTTGTAATAATTGTATTGTTTTGAGGGAAAATGATACATACCCCGCCATCTTCTTTGAATCTGAGAACCTCAACAGATTGCTACAGATTGACAATTTTAATGGTCTGCAAAAGCCTCCAACTGCAAAACATGAACCTATGCAATGAGAACTGTACTATTTTCCAAATTCCCTTCTGATGCAACGTCACACTCTTTGTTGGACACCCCAGCAGACTTGCTAAGCAATGCCAGGCTTGCCTCAGCTATAATCCAGCAGGCTGTGAACCCTCTGGTGGGCTGGATGGTGTGTTCTCCCTGCCCCCCACCAAAAAATATTGCCACATCCTAATCCCTGGAACCTGTGACTATTACCTTATATGGTAAAAAAGTGAATATTATCTTAGATGGCAAAAGATGTGATTAAGTTAAGGGTTTCGAGAGGAGACACACACACTAGATTATTAGATGGACCCTAAGTCCAATGACAAGTGTCCTTAGGAACAGCGAGGCAGAGGGGGATTTCACACACACACACACACACACACACACACACAGACGGAGAAGGGGAAGTGGACCCAAGCGAAGATTAGAGCCATGTGCCTCCAAGCCCAGCGACACCAAGCCTGCCTGAAGCCTCCCAGAGCTGGAGGTGGCAGGGACCAGATTCTCCCCTTGAGCTTTTGGAAGGAGTACAGCCCTCCTCCTACTCCTGGATTTGGACTTCTGGCCTCCAGAATGGGAGAGAATAAATTTTTATTGTTTTAAGTCACCAGGTTGTGATAATTCATTACAGCAGGCATGGAACCCTAATCCAAACCCCAATAAATGGAAACCCTACCACACTGTCTCTCCACCAAATGAAACCATGAAGCAACAGATTTCTCCTTCTCTCAGATTTGTGGGTTTGGTGCACCCTCCCATTAGAACTCCTCGCTAATCATCTGTCCCCGAGGCAAGGACACATCAGCCTTGTTCATCCCGTATCCCCAAAGCATGGTGAGGACACACTGAGTTGAATTATGCACCTTCACCACCAAGCACTTGGTGCTCACACATCAGCTCCACGGGTTCAAATCTCAGCCCCTATGCGTGCTATGGCTCGTGAACTTCAGACAGCTCTTTTCTGAGTCTCTGTTGTACAACAGAGGGGACAGGTACTGTCTCATGGAGCTGCCATGAGGATTCAATGAAATAACATGGAAAGTTCTTGCAGCAACACCCAGTGCATAATGGAATCTCAGTATGTCTGTTATTTTCATCAATAATTACAAAAAGAAGGAAATGAGCAGTATTATGAATAGTAGAAGAAAATCTGGATTATATATCAGAAAACCAAGTTCTCTTCTATTTTTTTTAATTTTTTTTAAAGATTTTATTTATTTATTTGAGAGAGAGAATGAGAGAGAGAGCATGAGAGTGGAGAGGGTCAGAGGGAGAAGCAGACTCCCGGCTGAGCAGGGAGCCTGATGTGGGACTCGATCCTGGGACTCCAGGATCATGACCTGAGCCGAAGGCAGTCACTTAACCAACTAAGCCACCCAAGCACCCTCTTTTTTTTTTTTAGAGAGAGAGAGAGAAAGAGAGCAGAAGGGGGAGAGGGGAGGGAGAGAGAGAATCTTAAGCAGGGCAGAGAGCCTGACGTGGGGCTTGATCTCACCACCATGAGCCCACGACCTGAGCCAAAATCAAGAGTCAGTCACCTAACCGACTGAGCCACCCAAGTGCCCCCACTGCACATTTATTTTCTATTTTTAAGTAATTTTTACTCTTATTTGTATTATTTCCTTCTTTTTACATTTTTTGAGCTTTTTCTTTTTTTTTTTTTTTTTTTGGTCCTTTTTCTAACTTACGTAGGTGGCTAGTGTTGTAGAGTGGGTTTCCTCCAAATAAACTCGAGGACGGGGACTTGGGTACAGGAGGTGTTGTGTTGGGAAGCACCCGCAGAATCAGCACCTGCGAGGGAGCAGAAAGGCGGCACTGGGCAGAGGGGAAGCTGAAGAGCAGTGCACTCCCAGGAAGGCCTCCACCAGTCCCGAAGGCTCTAGCACCTGAGCTGGAAGGACGTCTGGGACAAGGGGGGCTTCTGTGCTGCCAAGGGCAGTTCCCCAAAGGAGACTCCCCTGAGGCCTGTCATGATCACCATTCACCACACCTGAGTCATTGAGTGCTTCTTTCCCGAGGGAGACTCTGAACAGCACAGCATCTGTTACACGTGCTTAGGGCTGCAACCTTGTTTCTTTGCTAATATATGCATTTAAGTCTAAAAGTCCCCCTCAAAATATGTCTTTAGCTGCATCTCACATGTCTTGATGCTTGTTTGTGCTCTTTGGATTTTCTAAATTTCATTTAAAAAATTTTTGACATTATGATGTACTATATGCTGGCTAATACTATATGCTGAACATAATAATAAAATTTTTTTTTGACATTTAAAATTATATGACAGGGTGCCTGATTGGTTCAGCTGGTTGGGCATCTGCCTTTAGCTCGGGTCATGATCCCAGAGTCCTGGGATCAAGCCCCACATTGGGCTCCGAGCAGGGAGCCTACCTCTCCCTGACCCTCCGACCCTGCCCATGCTCTCTCTCTCTCACTCTCTCTCTATCTCAAACAAATAAAATGTTAAAAAATAACAAATAAAATAAAAGTATATGACATAATTTCTTGAAAGCTGTGGATTTTCCAGTTAACTTTCTGTTATTCTATTCTAGGTTAATTCTACCAAGGTCAGATGACACACTTTGGTATCCATCTTTTGAAATTTGTCAAAACTTTCTTATGGCCTAGCATATGATCAATTCTAGTAAATTTTCCATGCACACTGGGAAAGTATGTATATTTTGCATTGGGGGGTATAGTGCCTCATGTTTGTCAGTCAGGTTGAATTTTGTAATTCTGTTATTCAACTTTTCTACCTTCTTACTGAATTTTTATCTGTGTATGCTCTCCATTATTGAAAGAAGCTCAATAAACTTTTCCACTATTACTGCAAATTTCCTTATTTCTCCTTCCAGGTCTTCCAACTTTTGCTTTACACACTTTGAAGTTATGCTATTAAACATGCATGTAGATTTAGAATTGCTATATATTACTAGTAAATTCACCCTTTCATGAAACATCTGTCTTTTTTTTTTTTTAAAGATTTATTTATTTATTTGACAGATAGAGACACAGCGAGAGAGGAAACACAAGCAGGGGGAGTGGGAGAGGGAGAAGCAGGCTTTCTGTGGAGCAGGGAGCCCGATGCGGGGCTCCATCCCAGGACCCTGGGATCGTGACCTGAGCCGAAGGCGGACGCTTAAACGACTGAGCCACCCAGGCGCCCATGAAACATCTGTCTTAATCTTTAAAAATGCTTCTTGCCTTGGGCCATCTGGGTGGCTCGGTCATTAAGCATCTAACAGTTGATTTTGGCTCAGGTCATGATTTCAGGGTTGTGAGATCAAGCCCAGCGTCAGGGTCCATGCAGGGTGAGGAGCCTGCTTAAGATTCTCTCTCTCCCTGTCCCTCTGCCCCTCCCCGCTTCTCTCTCTTTCCCTCTAAAAAAATGTCTCTTGCCTTAAAGTTTACTTTGATGTTATTGGATATTCGTGTAATAATCACACTAGCTTTCTTTTGGTTAGTGCTGTATGGTAGATCTTTACCATTCTTTTACTTTCAATTTTTTTTTTTTTACTTTTCGCTTAATGTGTGCCTCTTATAAGCTGCATATCATTCAGTGCTATTTATTTTCTCCCGTCTGATGATCTATTCTATTAATTGGAATATTTAGCTCATTCACATTTAATGCCATTACTGACATGGTTTACACCAAGCATCTTACTCTTTGTTTTCTCTTTTCATTCCAACTGTTCATATTACTTTTTCTTCTCCTTCTTGCCTTCCTTTTCATTAATCAAATATTTTATTATTCCATTTCCCCCTCTATGCATGTTTGTCACCCATTCTTTTGTTATATTTTTAGTGTTTGTTCTAGACATTACCATATGCCTCTTGGACTTATTAGAGTCTAATATAAATTTGTATTTTTACCACTTTCTGGACAATAAAAGGAGCTTGGAAAACTTTTGCTCCATGAATACCCCCCACTGCTTGTGTCATCTTCACATTTTAATTCTGCATACATTCTGCATACCATGAAACAGTGCAATTATGCAGACAGTCAATATTCATTTCTGCTTACTCACATACTTACCTTCTCCACTGCTCTCTATTCCTTCCTGAAGTTCATCTCCCATCTGGGACCATGTTTTTTCTGCTGAGGAACTCCTTTTAAAATTTCCTTTGGTGTAGGTATGCTCCTCCTCACTTCTCACAGTACGTTTTATTTTGTTCTAGAAATGTTTTTATTTTGTATTCATATCTTCCCCAAATTATCAAGCTTAGTTTTGACCATTCTACTATGTTTAATGATTAGATTATTTTCATAAAATTTTCAAGACCCCAAGGCTTATTGTACTATTATGTTTTGATTGAATCATCTGTTCGATTTTGGGTTAAGAACAATTTTTCACAGCTTTGAAATATAAACTTACATAGAATAAAATGAATCTGTTTTATATGTGCAGTTCAATAAACTTTAATCAGTGTATACAGTTGTGTAATATCCACCTACAACCAAGTTTAAGAACATGTTTATTGTCCCCTAAACATCCTCATTTGCCCCTGTGTGGTCAATCCCCTCCATGTTCTCAGCCTAATGAAATTATTAATCTGTTCTATCACTAAAATTTTCCACTTTGTAGAATTTCCTATGAATGGAATCACATAGTATGTATTATTTTGTGGCTGGGTTCCTGCACATAGTTTTATGTTTGGGGGATTCAAGCACATTGTTGTACATATCAGTTCATCTCTATCTATCACTGAATAGCATCCCATTCTATGGATATTACATCATGTTTATCGATTCACACGTGGGGCAAATTTGGGTTGCTTCCAGTTTGGCATTCATTTTTTAAGGAGATTTTTGCCAGCTACGGAATTCAAAGTTGGCGGCCATTTTCTTGCAATGCATTATTTATTAATTCTTTCAGTTTTTGTCTGCTTCTAAGTCTATCTCTCCTTCATTTTTGAACAATTGTTCTCCATGTTAACACGTTCTTTTTTCTTTCAACATTTTGAAGATGTCATTTAATTGTCTTCTGCTTCACATAGTTTCAACAAGACATCTGCTGACGTTCTTACCTTTGTTTCTCTGCAGGTAATGTGAATTTCTCTGGCTGCCATCAGAATTTCTCTTTTTTCTTAGTTTTCAGCAGGTTGAATACAGGGTGCCCCAGTGGTTTGTTTTTAGTTTTTCTCCTGCCTGGAGGTCTCTGGGTTTCATGGCTTTCTGGTCTGTTGTCATTTATTACTTTTAGAAAATTATCAGTCTTTATCTCTTCAAGTATTCTTTCCCCTGATCTATTTCTTTTCTCTTTCCAGGGTTCCACTTACATGTATGATAGATCACTTGGTATTGTTTCTCAGCTCTTGTGTGCTCTGTTCCGGTTTTTTTCCCCACTCTTTTTTTTTTTTTCCTTCATGTTTCAGTCTGGGTAATTCCTTTTAGCCTATATTCATGTGTATGGATTCTTTCCTCATCTGTGCCAAGTCTCCTGATGAGCCCCTAATGAAGCATTCTTCATCTTTCTTACTAATATTTTTATTTCTAGCATTTCCTTTGACTCTTACTCTGTCAGTCTCCCTGCTGAAATGCCCATTTGTCCACGCACACTGTCTACCTCCAATAAACCCTTTAACATATTAATCATCATTATTTTGAATTTTCTTTCTGATGGTTACAAAACATGGGTCCTCTTTTGGTCTATGTTGATTGCATCATCTTTTAACAGTACGCTTTTTCTCCTTGCTTTTATATGTGTCTCACTTTTAAAAGTTGATTGCCAAACTTCTATGTAGAATTTAGACTGAAGTAAATAATATTTATGACTGCAAATGGGTACACCGTTCCTACCAGGCTGTTACTGTCAGGGTTGATTTAGTCTAGTCTGGTTTTGAACCAGGTTTGGGTTTTGTTGTTTCTTTGGTTATCTTCAATACATCACCAGATTCAAATGTCTCTGGTGTTACTTTTTGCTTAAGGTGGGAACCAGTTTGTCCCAAGATTTTTCCCAGTATTCCTGTTTCACCTTCAGCCTCGTCTAGTCTAGCTTCAGTGTGGAATGCATTGATCAAGTGGGAAGTCATATGAGATTATTTCAAAAAGGAAAGCAAGGGGCCAGAATATGTAAGGCTTAAAAAACCATGGTGAAATGTGGGATTTTACTTTGAGTGGCATAGGAAACTACCAAAGGGTTTTGATCAGTGACATATTTTGAACATGTTTGAAAAGAATCACTCTGGCTGCCATGTGAAGAATTAAACAAGAGAGGTAATGGCATAAAGATTAGTTGGGAGGCTTCATTATAAGCCAAAGCAGAGACAATAGTGGCTTGCACAAGTGTGTTAGTAGCAAAGGAGGTGAGAAATGTTTGATTCAGGGCGCAATTAGATGGGATTTGCTGCTGTGTTGGATGTGGGGTATGAGAGGAAGAGAATGTTTGCCTACTATACTTTTTCTTGTTCCTTTACTTTTTACCTCTATGTGTTATTATGTTTTAGGTTTATTTCTGGTAAATAGCATGAAGTTGGATTTTTATTTGAGAATCCCTGAAATTTAATAAAATTTAATCCTTTTTCAATTCTTGTAACTGCTGTTCTGTTTGGACTTATTTATACTATCATTATTTGTATTTTTTTATTTTATTTTTTTCTCCTCTCCTTTTATTGAATTACTGTTGGTTTTTACAAAATAATTATTACTTCTTTGGTTCCTTTCACTTTGGTTGAAAGTTGTGTAATCTATTTCCATTATTTTAGGATTTATCCTTAATTTTTTCAATATACATATCTGACTGAGCAAAAGAGAAACTCTGTTTCTAATCCAAATATTGTCACTGAGTACCTGTGAAGCCTTCAACAAATCACTTTGTCTCATATTCTTTCAGGGACTCTATGCCAGATTTCAGTGATGTGTGAGAGAAAGGCTAGGGATGAGTATGCTTTCAAGCCATGTCCTGTGCTTTCTATACCTTCTGTCAAAAACTCAGAGGGCCCACCTCATGCTGTTGGACAAAAGAAGCCAGACACAAGGGAGTGTATGCTGTATAATTCCATTTATATAAAAATTAGAGGTAAAATTAATCACAATTAAATAATGGTTTCCAGGGTGGGGGGGAAGGGGGAAGGGGGAGACAGATAATGACTGGAAGAAACATGAGAAGGGGTGTGGGCTCTGGTTTCACAGATGTGTCCAGTTTCTAACTCATTGGGCTGTACACTTATGTGTACTTTCTGTGTGTCTATTTCAGTAAAAAATATTTTAAAAATCATTTTCATTGAAAATAAAATAAAACAAAGATATATAAGAGTCTCAGTTTTGAAGGAAACATTTCTCTGTTGATTACTTTGAACTTGCCTGAGCAAGCAGGTAAAGACCATTGCTGAGCCAGGCCTGTGCCAGTGGCCAGGTGTCCAGCGAAGAATGCTACCTGGTTCCTATCTTCAAGAAGGTCTCTAACTAGTAGGAGGGACAGACTTGGTTTTTAATAATTCATAATTCCATATGGCTGTGACTGCTATAATAGAAGTGTATAATTTCTTATGTGCTATAATAAAGGTTTTACAAGATGATACAGGGTGAGGGGGACAAGTGGGTAACATCATGAAGGAAGCAGAAGAGGCTTTAAAGGGAGGTGACCCTTGGTCATTCTCATGAAAAAGACAAGTACAAGTCTCCAGGGAGGAAGAGGCATTCCAAGTGGAATGCAGGGACACGTTCCATACTGGGAAGCCCAGGTAGTTTGCTATGTCCTGAGCTTTGGCTTCAAAGGAACAGATGAGGCTGAAGGAGTGGGCAGAAAGGGCCATGAAGGGCCTGGTGGTCTGGCCACAGGATCCCAGCAGAGACTCTTGGTTGGGGGAATCCAGGCACAATAGGAAGGGAACGTGGGCAGCAAGTACAACAGGCCAGACGGTAAGGTTTTTGGCAGCTATTACCCTAATTTACTCTCCCACCTACCTTAGGGAAAACTGACTGTTGGTTCACCAGAAGCCTAACTAACCAGACTGCTTCTCCCGGGCATTTTGGATCATCATCACTCTGTTGCTGTAAAAAGAAGCAGAAGCTGTGGAGTTTAGAGGTCACTCATGCTGGACAGTAGCATCCCTCTCTTCCCATCACAGACCTGCCATGTGGCCTTGGGAGAGTCCTTCAACAGTTCAAGGCCCCTGATATCTCCTGGAGAAAACAGGGAACCCAGCATTAGGCTCCAGGACAGGTATCTGAACATATACCAGTTCATGACTTTCTAAAGATAATCACTCATATAGACCAAACACTTCCTGGGCACCAGGCATTACTAATGGCCTTAAATGTATAAACTCAATCCTCTCAACATTATGGGGAAAATATTGTTATTAGCCCCAATGTATGGGCCAGAAATTTGGAGCACAAAAGGGTCAAGTAACTTTCCCAAGGCCAGCAGACAAGAACTAGCAAAGTTGGGATTTGAACTCGAGAAATCTGTTGTTAGCATCTACATCTTTAGCCATAATGCTTTATCCCCTCTAGGCAAGCGAAAGATGTTGTAACTTATATATTTTATATATATTGTGTTTCTGGAGAAATTCATATAGTTGCTCAAAAATAGTATTTTCCTTTTCATCCTGTTTCCCATGGAGTTTACTCCAAAGCATAATTCCCTTCAGGCCCATTTAATTTGGCATCAAGTATTTTATTGGTCAAACATCCATTTTATTAACATTTCATCTTATGAAAGTTCAGTATAATTGCACTGGTTACATTTTCTCACAAAATCATTTTCACAGGGGGAAAGAAAGCAGCTTAGTAGAACCACTGTGCTCAAAATCAGAAGGAGGTAAAAATTGAAAAGACAGTCTTGCTTGCAAAGTATTCTTCACCTTTCTACCCTGGAGAAGGTGCCAATGAACATTTCCCAATAAGGTCCTCACCACCATTCAATGTAGGGGCTTAGGGGAACATCAAGGAGAGTTCACTGTCATTTCCAAGCTCTGATTCCATGGTAACTGTGAAGTCAGAAGCAAGTATGCTTAATTTTCAGGAGGTCAGAGCTGGCTTGAGACTCACTCATTTAACCCCCATCACAAAATTGAGGTCCCAAGGTACTGTGTTCTGTCCAGCATCGTTCAGACAGTTAGCATCAGGTCTGAACATGGGTTTTCTGGATTTCACTCAAGTAGTTTCCCACTCGTCCAGCTCAAGGGAAAAGAAGCTGAAAAAATAAAATAAGGCAAAGTTTGAACTTGATTTTATCTTCAACAAAGATAAAGTGACGGGGGAAGAAAGATAAAGGAATGGGATTGAGTCATAAAATGTTTCATTTACCAAAAGTCCGTAAAAATAAGAGTAAGACATCAGGGGAGCATGTGTGGGGAAGAGGACTAACAATCCTGAAGTCTCGCCGAAGAAATACCCAAGCACCAGGGTCCACACTGGTCAACTTCTAGAAGACTCTAATTTCCAGAAAGGACAACCTGTAATATTTAGTATAACCTTCAGAACTGCACTGGCAAACACATAAATGCTTCTAAAAGGCAGTGTGGCTGTTCATTAAGAAGTTCTAGACAGCCTGTAATCCTAGCTCATAGGAAATTAATGTTCTCTTAAACAATTCCAGGTTTCTTGGTCCAAGCCAAAGGTCTGCAATGCTTGGAGAGAGATTACTGGTTTATTAAAAATTATATGGAAAGAAGGCAGGAGGCCAAGCCTGATTGTCCTCAAAGACAGTAAGCAACTCCCGTTGGCCCTGGCACCAAAACATCCAAGGCTTTTTGCACGCTCATGAGCAAGGTATAAAGTGTATACATCAGATCATTGTATGTACACAGAGAAACTGGCACTTAGCAGAAAAACATGGGAGCTCATGGTCAATACATGGAGTACTGCCATTTATCAGAGGGTGGGGCCTTGAAGAAACCGTCACCCAGGAGAATCACCTGACTCAATCAGTAGACAGTGTTGTGGACAGAGCACTGAGGCATGAATCTACCCCTGCTTTGCTGCTTACCCACTCTGTTATCTTGGGTTTGTCACTTCCCCATTTGAGCCTCCATTTCTTTACCTGTAAGATGGGCATAAGATGTGGGCATCACAGAGATATTAGAAAGAATATGTAATGTCTATCACTGTGAAAGTCTTTGTCATCCTTGATTGCTATTATTCTTAGTAGTCTTAGTATTATTATTACTTAACTGTTATTCTTCGTGTTATTGATATTATTCTTGCCTAATCTCTAACTCTGACCACACAAAAGTGTCCACATTACAAGGACGAGTGATGTGGTGCATAGCTTCGGTGGAGTCAGAGTTTGGGAATGCTAAAACTGGCAAAATTCACGTCTGATAAAGTAGGAATTTGGAAACCACTGAAGGCTTTTCACCAAAGGAATAACATGTTAAGTCAGCATTTAAGAAAGACTGATTGGACAGGGTTATGTCAAATGGCCAGGAAAATGAGAAAGACCAGATCTGGTGGGTCAGCTCAGGAATGATCACAGCACTGCAGGCAGAAGGGGGAGAGAGTGGGAGGCAATCTCCAAATGTCTGAGGAATCCTTGGGATGAAATGCAGAGACACAAATGGGGGGAAAAGTAAATTTGAGGAAATAGACTGCGGGGAAAAAGTGTACATCCATGAAACAAGAACAGGCTGCTATATAAAATGGAGAGTCAGGAAACCAAAATAATAAAAATAATAATAAAATAAAGGGGAAGAAGTAGTCTTGGAACTCAACAATGTAATAGTAGAAACGATGAACTTAAGGATTT
Organism: Callorhinus ursinus; assembly: GCF_003265705.2. Taxonomy (NCBI): domain Eukaryota; kingdom Metazoa; phylum Chordata; class Mammalia; order Carnivora; family Otariidae; genus Callorhinus; species Callorhinus ursinus. The sequence continues at coordinate 6,107,685 of NW_027397066.1, forward strand.
TGAAGATAAATTTGAGAAAAATCTCCCAGAAAAGAGAGGAAAATGGCAAAGAAACAAATGGAAGGAAAGATAAGGGAGGATAAGAAAATTAGAGCCAGGAAGTTCGAACTACAAACAATAAAAATTACCAAAAAGGAAAAAAATAGTAGAAGAAATCTTAAAAGAAATAACTTGCAAGAATATTTTCCAGAACCAAAGGCATGGGTTTTCAAATTGCCGAAGTCCCTCGAGAGTCCAGCACAAAGGGACCCTCTACATGACACATGATTGTGAAATTTCAGAACCCTGGAGATAAAGGGGATATGATACAATCTTCTAGAGAGAAGAAGAGCAGATCAGACACAAAGGACCAAGCGTCATGATAGTGCCAGGAGTCCCACGTAACAACCCCCCCTCATGGAAGGCAGTGGCGTAATGCCGTGGTAACTCTGAAGGGAAGTAACCTTTAACCTAGAATTCTATACTGAGCCCAATTCTCTAGCAGTGTAAGAATATCTTCAGACATGCAAGTTCTTTTAAAATTTATTTCCCATAGGCTCCTGGGTGGCATAGGTTAAGCATCTAACTCTAGATTTTGACTCAGGTCATGCATGACCTCAGTGTCGTGAGATCAAGCCCAGCATTGGGCTCTGTGCTCAGCAGGGAGTCTGCTTGAGAATCTCTCTCTCTCTTTCCCTCTGCCCCCTACTCACACATGCTTGCTCACTCTCTTTCTTTTTTTTTTTTAAGTTTTTATTTATTTATTCGAGAGAGAGAATGAGAGAGAGAGAGAGAGAGAGAGAGAGAGAGAGAGCATGAGAGGGGGGAGGGGCAGAGGGAGAAGCAGACTCCCCGCTGAGCAGGGAGCCCGATGCGGGACTCGATCCCGGGACTCCAGGATCATGACCTGAGCCGAAGGCAGTCGCTTAACCGACTGAGCCACCCAGGCGCCTCTCTTAAAAAAAAATATTATTTCCCATATGCTTTTTCTCAGAAAGCTACTAGGATTTGTATTTTTTTAAAGGAATAAACCAATTACGAAAAAGATAGGAAAATGGGATCCATGACAGGAAAGAGGCCATGGGGCCCCCAAGATGATGGTGAAGGGAGAGCCTAGAATATAACTCCACATTCAGCCTAGACAGCCTTAAGTCAGGAATCTCCAGGAGAGGCTTCTTCAGGAATAAAAGCGGGCAGGATACCCAATACATCTGAATAGAACTTACATAGTCATAATAATGTAGCAGCAAATATCCACCTAAGAAAATTAAGATAAAAATGCATTGGCAAGATGGCAGAATTCAAAGTTTGAGTGGAGAGAAAGGGGCAGGGGAGGGTTAAGGATGAAGGGAAACTAACCTAATCTTCCAAAGAGGGAAGGTGAAACAGAAAAGCCAAGAAGTAGCAACTGCAACACATTATTTCATGAAATGAAGGTAATTACAAAACCAACACAGGCAAAATGTTGAAAGTTGTGATCTGCAGGAAAGAGACGGTAGGATGGTCAGGACACCGCTGCTGCCATGGCAAGCCCTAGAAAATTATTTGACCCTTTCAGTGGGGTACATGTACGTTTTTATAAAAGAAGGAAGAAATGGGTTACGTGTTGCAAACTTGGAAAAAAACAAAAAGAAATCTTAGCCTCAGCTCAGGTGAAAGCCAGGACCAGGTAAATAGCTTTGGTTGGGAGAGAATATCACAAATTTGAGAACTCCTCCCAGCCCCACGTGAATTCACAAGGTGATTCAGGGCAAGTCCCATGAATCCTCTTTGCTTCTTCTCCCTTCTTGGAGTAAGGCAGCGTTGAACTAGAATCACAGAGGTCCCGTCTAGAACATACGTTCAGTTCCCAAGGCTGTCAGATTAAGAGGCTGTTCCTTTGCCAGGGAAGGTCAGGAGAAAGTCACCCAAAGTTGCAGCGATACAGGGGACAGACAACTCGGAAGGCCCTGCAACTCACTCCCTTCCCCTCGGGGAGCCCAGCCAGGTCAGCAAATCTGCCTTTGTTCCGAGGGATGGAAAGGCAGATGGCCATGCTGAGTTCAAGACTCTCCTCTCCAACAAGGCTGACTGCTGTCTGGATGTCTCCTGCCCCCTCCCTCTCGGTCTGTGTAGCATCCCTAGGGCAGGGTCCCTCTCCAGATGCCCTTCCCATGAGGTGTCCAGTGTAGGTGGTGTGCTGGTTGCTCAGGTAGTTCCCTGGTCCTGCCCATGGCTACTTCTCTGCTTGAGGTTTTCCTCAGTGCACCCAATGTAGACTGTGCTGGAGGCATCTCTGTTCCTCTGCAGGACAGATGCCCGGCGGGCCTGAAGACCCTCAGCAAACAGAGCAAGTGCTCCTAACACCAGAGCCAGCTCGGAAAATCAAGATCCTCTGACTTCAGTGTAATAAAAACAGGCTGGAAAACTCTTTGTGACAAATCAAAACAAAACACCATGCTTTGGCTGTGGGTTATTTATTGAGAATCACAACATTTTAGGAGCAGAGAAGAACATAAGTGCCTGTGGTCTTTGGACAATCCTCCCAGAATTTATATTCTAGATAATTACACTGCCACGCAGGAAGGAAGCCATGAGCGAGAACTATTTAGCAAAGCACCCATTTTCTAAACAGGGAACCAGAAAAGACTTTGGCTTGTTATAAATTATGAACCCACATATTCTCTGGAATAAAAAAAAAAAAAACCTTCACTGAGTGAAGAAATCCTTGTGCTTACTCGAGTCTTCTGGAAGCAGTAATGACCTTCTGCATGTGGCAAAAATGGCCACCATCCCAGAATACCACCCCCACCCGCCCCCATCTTATTCTTTCAAAACATCTCTGTACAATCCAATAAAATAAATGAAAACTAAAGAAGCCCGAGTTTAATATTCAGGGGATATAATTCAAGCATAGCCAATTGGACAACTTCCCTGTTAATCAGAAGAATAACAAAGTTTTTCTCCTTCTTTTCTTTGTAGAACATAAAGTTAATACCCTGTTTAAGGAGGCCACGGGGACGTGTGGAAAGAGCATGGGATGGAGAATGGAAGCCTGGCTTGCCTTGGACTCACTACATCTCCCACGAAAAGCCTCAAGACCAGATCCTCCCCACCCTGACTGGATGTTGAGAGCCTTCTTAAGAATTCAGATTCCCAGGGCGCCTGGGTGGCTCAGTCAGTTAAGCATCTGCCTTCGGCTTAAGTCTTGATCTCAGGGTCCTGGGATTGAGCCCCTCATCAGGCTCCCTGCTCAGCGGGGAGCCTGCCTCTCACTCTCCCTCTGATGCCCCTCCCTGCTTGTGCTCTCTCTCTCTGTGTCTCAAATAAATAAATAAAATCTTAAAAAAAAAAATTCAGATTCCCAGACCCTCTGAATCTCAGCCTCCTGATACAAATCCCCATTTCCTCTGTCCAATACCCAGCTCCAGGATCTCTCTTCCCTCTGACTGCTCACATCTCTCCTCTCCCCACTAAGGGGTTAGGGCTTCTGGGAAACAAAATCCAGTGAGTCAAAACTTTTCAAGGTGATGGATGGCTCATTATCTTGATTGTGGTGATGGTTTCACAGGTGTGCACTTTAAATACGTGCCATTTCTCATGTGTCAGTTATCCTTCAAGAAAGCTCCTTTGGAAAGGGGTTACTCGGATAGTCTGAGTACAACCTCTGCTTTCATGCCTGAAACCCAACCAAATTCAAAGGCAGCAAAAGGCAAACACAAACACATGTTAGGGTTTATAGCCCAAAGTTCCTAAAACACAGCGCCCCAACAAGACAGAAACTTCTTCCTTTGTCTCATGACAGCCCAGAAGAAAGCTGGAGACCAGTATGGGTTGGGTCTCTGCTCCACAAGGCCACTCAGGGATCAAACTTCCTTCCATCTTGTTGTTCTAAACTTACATAATGGAAGCTGATCATCTGTGGCAATCCAGGACCACATTCCAGCCTGCAAGAAGGGGGAAAGAGAAGCAGGAAAACAAGCAATGTCTTTCTAGGGCAGGGCTGCAGACGGTGACACACAAGCTTCCACTCACATTCCAGTGGTGGGAATAGGGTCAAGCGGCCATGCCTAGGGAGTCTGGGAAATGTAGTCTCTGGCTATTGAACTGAGGGAGGAGGTTTTTGTTGTTAAAAGGAGGGAAAATGGTTAGCCATCTCTGCCTTGCTTTTTGGGGACAGGGAGAAAAAAATATGGGGAGAACAAAACACAAGTCCCAATAAGTTGTATTGCCGCATAGAGTAGGTCCTCAAGAACTACAATTTCCTTTATTATAATAAGTGCTGTGTTAGTATTGTAGGGACGCTGTGACAAAGTACCACAGACCAGGAGGTTTACATACAGACATTTGTTATCTGGAGTTCTGCAGGCTGGAAGTCCAACATCAAGGTGTTGCAAGTTTGGTTCCTTCTGAGGGGCTACGGGGGGAAATCTGTTCCATGCCTCTCTCCTAGTTTCCAGAAGCCTCAAGCATCCCTTGGCTTGTAGATTATGTTCTCCTGTGTCTTCACATCATCTTCCTTCGGTAGGCCTCTCTGACTCTTTATGTGGATTTTTTTAAATAAGGACCCCAGTCGTGTTGATCAGGGACCCGCCCTACTCCAGTATGACTTCATCTTAACTAATTTATATCACCAAAGACCTTATTTCCAAGTCAGTGCACATTCCAAGGTACTGGGGGTTAGGACTTCAACATACGAATTTGGGGGACACAATTCAACCCATAACACATGAGGATAGAACTAAATTTGAAGTTAAGAAATGCCAGTTCACATCCCAGCCCTGCCACAGTCTGGCTGCGTGATCTTAGACAATCGGAGGAGGTCTGGGTCTCCTTGCTCTCTTTCGCCAACAATGAAGTAACCACACCTGCCTCCCAGGGCTGTGAGAGGGACAGATGAAGGACATCTGCAAAAGCCCTGAGCTAACTCTAAAGGGCTGGGGTGGCTCTCACTGGCTTGCCTCCCACCCTTCTCTGACTAAAAGGTTGGCTCCAGAGGAAGACGTAACTTCTGGCATGAGCCTGCCTGCCTTCCCCCTCTTTCTTGAATTAAACCTTGTGGAGGATCCTCCATGCTGCTCCAGTTGGAAGGGGCCTCTTAGAGAGAAACTCTACCGCGGGCAAAATACCTTCAATTCCCTTAAAGGAAAAAAAATCCCTTTTGGTCCACAGATGGGTAATTGTATTCACTGTTTCCAAATGTCAAAATGCCAGCCTGGGCCAGCTTTCCACTGAGATCAAACAGGCTCCCTGGGCCTCCTTTCTACTGATGTGGGCGTGCATTTAGCCACGGTGTAAAAAGCTGAATTCTGAGCAGAGTGGGCTGGGCAGACTGTGCTGTTCACAGCAGAGATAGGGCGTCAACCCTCCTCCCGCGGCAGACACCAAGAAATCCTGCCACTCCCAGGGCAACCTTCCAAGCTCCCCAAAACACAGTCTCTCTTGCCCAACACGGAGAAGGAAAAATGGGAACATCTCTTAGTGAAGGCTACTGTGGCAATCAGATTACAACACATAAATGTATCGAATCAGCATCTTGTACACCTTAACCTTACACAATGTTACAGATAAATTATATCTCAATTACGAACCGAACTAGAACATCTCCTGAAAATAATAAGTCAAGCAAGATTTTCCAGTCTAGGTGTTTAATTTTGTGATTAAAGGCCAGATGAAGTTTTATCATGAACTGATATTTGTTGGGGCTTTTAGAAACGAAGCTAGTGACCCAGCATTGACAAGGTGGAGGCAGATGTGCCCTTGTGCCCATCCCTGGGGGTGTGGAAGTTGAATTTCCCTTTTCCCATGGCATCCTGGGAATGGGCTACCAAAGTTAAACAGTGTCTTTCTCCTAAGAAAGAATCAGACAAGTTTACAAAGTCAAAGACAGCCCTCACAGCGTTATTTACAATAGCAAAGAAGGCCAAGAACCTAAATGCCCCCCCTGGACCACCCGGGGTCTCATCTCCAGTGTTAGCTCATCTGAGAAGCCCCCAGGGCCCCCCAGGACTTCACTCTTAGCCCCACCACACCTCTTGCACACCTCTGCCATAGCAACTGCTTGCACTATGATCCTTTGTTTGGCATGTTTCTCTCTCTCTCTCTTTTTTTTAAGTAATCTCTCCACCTAACATGGGGCTTGAATTCATGACTGGGAGATCAAGAGTCACACGCTCTATGGACTGGGCCAGCCAGGCGCCCCAGCATGTTTCTCTTTGAACTATACCGGAGCTCAGCAAATCACAGTAGCCCTGCCCACCACCTGCTTTTGTAAATAAAATGTGTGGGGACACAGCCACCTTGCTTGTTTATATGTTGTCTATGGTAGCTTTTGCAAAGAAGACTATATGATCCACAAAATATAAAATATTTACTCTCTGTCCTTTTACAGAAAGAGCTTGCCAACTCCTGAACTATGCTATGAGCACTTTGAAGAAAAAGAACATCTTATTCATTTCCATATCCCGTAAAGCCTGTGCAGTGCAGGTACGCTGTGAGTAAGGCATACGTGGTTGCTGGGTCAGTCGATGAACCCAAACTGCCAAACAGGCAGTGGTTCTCACAAGTGTATGTGCATCAGACCCACCCTGGGCGTTTGCTAAAATGTACGTTCCCAAATTACCACAAGTCTGATTTGTTCAGTCCAGGGTGAAACTAGGGAATATGCATTTTATTCATTACACATTCCCAAGGTGATTCTGATGCTAATGGACTTTAAACCAGCCCTGTCAGAAGACACTGATGGTGATCAGGCAGGTTTCTTGCAACACGGTGGACTAGATAACCTGAGTCCTCTGCTACTTGCTAGAGAGAAACCTATAGAAACTTCCCTGACATAGAGAGCGAAAGTCATAAAAACCATTAAAGGAAATGTCCAGGGCACAAAAACGAGGCAGGAACTGATCAACCAGAGCAATTGTGCAGGTGCCCAGTGGCCATCCTGGGTGGGCGAGGTGCAGAGTTTGGGAACCTAGAGGCTGGGGTGTTAGTAGGTAGCCGGGGTCAGAAGACAAGGCCTTAGCCCCACAAGTGACAGCAAATGAGGATCGAAGACCCCACCAGAAAGCAGGGACCCTTGACAGACTAAACTTCAGTGAAGGATAGATTAGAAAAGCCCTCCCACGAGCACAGAGGAGCCAACCAACACACTAGTCTCTCTCACATCATCCTTTAAGAACTCATGCGCATAGCTCGTCTGCACTCATACTCCATGCTAGCAGCTACATTCCCCATGCGTTTGAAGAACGCCAAGTGGACAAATTCACCAAAAAGGCCAAGCTAACTATGATCATAAGTCAGAATTTGGTGGTTGTTTTAGAAATTAAATTGGTAGCCTAGTGTTGATGGGGGGTGGGGGTGGGTGTCTGGGGCACCTGGAGGAAGCACCTGCAAAATCCCCTTGGAATGTATCACTCAGCCCCAGCTGCAAAGTGTGTCCACTGAAAATGAGCTCACACACCACAATTACAAAACCATGGGAGCCACTCAGTAGACACAACCAAGTACAAATAACAGGAGCACCACATTCTGCTGTTTCTCACCACCTTCCTGACCCCATGAGGTCCCAGCCTTCATCCCCTCCAGCTGGGACTGCTGCTTCAGCCCTGTCCTCACTGCAATATGTCGCCCACCTTGGCCATCAGAGCGAGCTTGTGAAAACATTATCTGATCTTGTCTTTCCTCTGCTCAGAACCCTCCAGAGCGTCTCCATTTCATGCTGAGTAAAATGGTGAGGCTTGACATCTCCAGTCCCTTGCTGCATTTTAGATTCCCACCTAACCCCTCACTCCAGGCCCAAAGGCATTGTGCGTTCCTCCAACACACCCCCTAAATACTGAATATTTTACTTCCTTGGCTTGTCTGTTGTCTCTCTTCCTTGCGATACTGTAAGCACAAGGCAGGAGTTTTGTCTGTTTGGTTCTTCACTGAGTCCCTGGTGCCTAAAACAGTACCTGGCACATACCAGTTGCTCAATATGTGTTGAATGAATGAATGAATGAACAAATGAATACAATAGAAAAAAACACTTGAATTTTAATAAAAAGAGTAACTTGATCATATTAATTGTTTAGAAAAATCACTGTTCACATGAAAACCATGACCATCATTCCCCACCTACTATCTATGTGTATTGATTTAACGGCCACAGCCTCTTCTCCTTGTGAGGTCAAGGGGAAGCAAACCGTTGTTACCGTAGATGAGTAGACTGAGCTCTGGAGACCTTACTGTCCCGCCGAACTTCACACAACCAGCAGCCCCCACTGGACCCAGGCTTTCCTACCTGCCAATCTTTCCCTAGTTTCAAGTTTCGGTATTAAATCTCTCTTGACACACAAGGAATTTAGAGCTGAAAACCTAAAATCAAGAGTTCCTTAAAGAATAGTCCCAGGGATGAAATGTCATTTAATGAGGGGCCTTGTGGTAGGATTATGTGTACAGACATTTGATCCAGGAAGGGTGTGAAGTGGGTCATGGCTGCTTCTGCAGATTCAATGCCAACGTGGTTGAGTTGAGGTAGAAAACCCACCTGATGGAACCAAGAAATCCCGGACTCCAGCCCCACCCAACCCCACCCCTCACCCTCCATTCGATGACCATTCTGGGCGTGTTTCCTCATCAACAAAGAAGCAGAAGCTTGGAATGAAGAGACGCCATGTCCATTCTAGCTCTACAATCCTATGTGTGGGAGGTTGATGGTTGAGCTTGAGAGAACCAAGGGCTGGCTCAATTTATCTAGTGGGCACTCTTCTGACCATGCCCCTCTCTGTGACATGAACCCAAACACACACAATTCTTGGCTTCCCCAGTGAGCTGGTAACTACCATAAGCCAAAGCCCAGTGTCACTGGAAGATGCAGTAAGTTATCACCATAGGAATGACACGTCATTTACTGACCTAGCACGGACAGCCTGCTGAAAGCTCAATGTCTGAGGCCCTGGTTCGAATCTTGGCTCTACCTCTCACAGGCTGGGCAACCCTCTGAAGGTCAGCCTTCCACCTCTATTCTCTCATCTGCAGCCACAACCAGGTGGTGGCATGGAGGGGGCTCAGTAAGACCAGCATCAGAAAGCACCAAGGACCCGGAAAGGGCAAAGTCTTTCTGTGAAATGAGCATCATTGGGATGATCCGGGGACTCACAAGGGCTGTGAAGAGGAAGACCCTCCCTGGCTCACCCTCTGCTGTGCCCTTGCTCTCGGTATCCTGAACCAAGGAGTGCGGGCCACAGCCCCAAACCCGAGGCCCCTCTGTGACCACTTGCTACTCCATCCCCTGGGGTTCTAGTAGAGCCCCTGCAGTCTCGAGAGTCACCCTGAAGGGGGTCCCCATGTGATAGCCAGAGGACAGACCCGCGGAGGGAATAAAGTTCCTGGCGCGTGGGGCATTCACGGAACAGGAGCTCCCTTTCTGTCTCAGCTCTGTGTGGCTTGAGCCTTCCACAAACACAAGAGTCTTGGAGATTGTGGGGTGCAGGGCAGGGGACCTCTCTCCATTTCACCAGACCCAGAGTGAGGCCAGAGGAGACCAAGAGGGGCAGGGTGCACCTGGCCAGGCCTGAGCACAGAGGTGATTTGCGGGACTCTCACGCGAGCAGACCGGGCTCAGGCAAGTGAGGGCCCCTGCCTGGTGCAGGGAATTTGCTGGGGTTACTGGGACTTCAGTGTGAGCACAATGGCGTCCCAGGAAGCCAGCTGAAGGGAAAACAAGATTACACAAATCCCGCCGGCTCATGGACTCATCGGGTTAATGAGGCTTGATGCCTGCCACTCTGTGGTAAAAGAAATTAACTGTGGCCCCGGTACCCGCCTCACATGATGGGAGACGGAGCCTCAGACTGCACATTTGTGGACCAGCTCTTAACAGGCTGGCCTTGACAGTGGCCTTGAGGGGGAGCCCTCCTCCTTCCTTCAGTCTGTCCATCCATCAAATACTGAGCAGTCAGTCCTCTCCTTAAAATTGACCTATGACCAGTCTAGCCTTGACAGGTAGTATATGATAGGTATAATATCATAGGTATAATAATATCATAGGTATAATGATATCATAGGTATAATAATCATGATGAGTGATAGTTGAGTGCTTACTATGTGCCACTCACTTGCTTTACTCCAGATAATACCCAAACAATCTTATAAAATGGGGACTATTATTATCCCACTTCACAGATTAGGACAGGAGTGATGTGCTTTCCCAGGGTGCAGAGCCAGGATCTGAACCCAGTGTGGAGATCTCAGTGCAGGGCTCAGGAGGGCAGAGGCCAGTTCTTTGAAATGGCATTGGGACAGATATCACGGAGGAGGTTCTGGGCTAACTCTTCACCTCTCTGAGCTTCAGTCCTCTGCCCAGGTAACAAGTATAGGAAGCCCTGCCTCACAAGAGTGAATAAGGATTAGAAGTGGAAATGCATGTAGAGTAGGGACCTCAGCACATGACAAAGAGCAGTGCAGAAGAATGGTGTGATGTGAACCCACAGCCCTTGTCTGACAGCCCAGGAAGGCAGGAAGGGCCACAAGGTCAAGGTGCAGTGAGGCCTAGTGACCCTGGGAGTCAGATAGCCCTGAGATTGGAAGCCTGGCCCACTGACCAACTGTGGGAAGTTGGACCCAACCACAAAATCCTCAACAGTAGGGCCCTGGCTAGAGGCCCCTTCATCTGTTTAATGATGCTCAGTCCAGGGTCTGGCGCATAGAATGCTGGATGGATAGTGGATGTTTGGGTGGATGGATGGATGGGTGGATGGATACATGGATGAATGGATGGATGAATGGGCAGATGGATGGATGGATGGATGATTGTTAGATAGTGGATGGGTGGGTAGATGGATGAGTGGATGGATGAATGAATGGGGAAGGGACGGATGGATGGATGCACACATGCACAGGTGGGTAGATGGATGGGTGGATGGATGGGTGAGTGGATGATGGATGGATTGGTGGATGGATGGGTGGGTGGATGGGTGGATAGATGATGAATGGATGGGTGGATGCATGGATGGATGATGGATGGATGGGTGGGTGGATGGATGGATGATGGATGGATGGGTGGATGGATGGTGGATGGATGGATGGGTGGATGGATGGGTGGGTGGATGGATGGTGGATGGATGGGTGGGTGGATGGATGGATGATGGATGGGCGGATGGGTAGATGGATAGGTGGATGATGGATAGGTGGATGGATAGATGCTGGATGGAAGGAGAGTTGAGTGGATGGGAAGCATGGACACAAGGATAGATGGGAGGGTGGATGGAAGGGTAGATGGACAGAATTTCAGAACTAAGAGGGGCGGATCAGCTCAATGTACCTCTTCCTCTTCAAGTAAACAAAGCCCTGAAGGGAGGAGGTGACTTGCTGAAGATCACACAGCCAATTAAGCCCTCAGGGTTTCCACCCTGCCCCTCCTCCCTTCGAGTTTCCTGGTGTCATTTATCACTTAGATTGTGACTTAACTTGCAGCAGAGAATGTGGATCATACCACCCATGGTCCCTGGCCTCTGCCATTGTGGTCCTGCCTCATTTAGCCTTCACAGGGATACCGCCACCTCCTCCAAAGGCCATATTCTCCCCTGTCCTCTGGGACAGCCACCTCACCTAGGGGACCAGGCAGCCAGTGCCAGCTTTAATACTGCTATGGGCAACAATAATCATCATAGCCTTTATTTGATGTCCTATGTAACTGAACCTCCGTGGGGATGACAAATAACAATGAGATAATATCAGGAAGAGGCATGGCTAACATTTACTAGGACTTAAGTGGCACGGACGTTGTGCTTAGCACTAATTTCACTCAGTGGGGTGACCATCATTCTTTTACAGATGAGGAAACTGAGGCACAGAAGTTTAAGTGACTTACCTAATGCCGCGCAGCTTGAAATTCAAGACACCCCGATCAGAACCCATCTGACTGCAGGCTTGTGCACCTAGCCTCTTTCTCACACTGGCTCTCGCTGGCTCCCCGATTCCGCAGACAAATAAAGCCCCTGATCACAGTCAGCTGCACCTCTGTGGGAGATTTCACAGCCTTTTCTACTCAACTTCTCATGAATCCTCACAAAGGGGGGAGAGTGGGTCCAGGTGAGTCCTGCCCTCACCTGGACTCTAAAGCTCTCTCGCTCACCTGGGTCCTGGAGGACTTGAAGTCAGCAAGCTTGGATTCTCCCCCGAATTCTGCCACTAACTGGCTGTGCAACTCAAGGAAAATCACTGAGTTTCTCTGAGCCTCCTAAATAACATGTAAGACTCCTTCTGTTTTTTAGGGTTATGGTTGTCAGGGAGAGAGACTAAATCCCAGGGCCAGGGTTTTTCAAAGTTATCCTGGGGGCTTGGATGCCTTGACACCTAAGTGTCAAGGAAAGGCCATTTAAAAAGGAGCTGCCTGCATAAAAAAGAGGGGGTGAGGAACCTTGAAGCCCGCTGGAAGATTCCTCTCTTCTAAAGCTTCTGTGGGAGCGGAGAGGAACTTTACAAGCAGCTTTGGACACTGGGCAGCCGGTCCGCCTGGCCACAGGAGAGGAGGTGAAACAGAGATGCAATCCCACTGAGGTTTTTGTTCAAACAGCAGAAGAAACTGTCTAAACATTGGCCGGGCCACCAAGGCTGCCAGGGCCTCCTGCAAGCTTGTCATTCCAGGAGCTAAGAGGAGAGACCTGCACGGCCCCACAGTAGCGGGGAGCTCTGCCAGCCAGGGCACTTCAAAGATGCTGACGTGTCCTTGTCCGGGGGCCACAGGGACTCCTGCAGCCCGCACAGAACAGATGTTGCACCCTGAAAGAGCTGCTTTGGACAAGGAAGCCTAAGCAGGGCACGCAGGAGCTGGGGACTGAGGGAAGGTCAGGGCCCAGCTGCAGGAAAATCAGTGAGGCAGCAGGATCCGCCATCTTGTCTGTTGGACTCAGAACCAGTGAGCTCTTTCCTTAGTCCCTGCCGTTCCTGGGGCCAGCTGCTCAGCACTCCTCACTGCCCACCAGACTGGGCGAGTAGGTGGGTTACCACTGGCTGCTTGCACCAAAGGAAAGGAGCCTAGTCTGAGACGCCAGAGGCAGCCCCTGATGCAAATGACATCAGTGCCCCACCATTGTGCCTGGCACACTGCAGACATTCTCAGAACACACCAAAGGACTTCCCTCTCTCTGGCTGCAGGGGCTCGCCTGGCTTGGCAAATGGGGCAAGCCGGGAGTGCTGGAAAATGACACTCTAGGAGCCACCCTCAACCAGTGAGGGACGAAAGTCAGAGGATAAATCCCCTGGGGCCCCACCCGCTGTGGGGAACTCTGGGGTGTGTTCTGCACACTCTCAGAAGCACCAGGGGACTGGGTCCTGGTCGCCCACGAAGGAGTCCTGCTCATTTCACTCCCTGCGTGCCTTCCCTCCCCTGGGATCACTGCCCACATGAATTACTGGAGTCAAGTCCTCACCTTGGGATCTGCTTTGGGGGAACCTGCCCTTAGACACAACCCTGTAAGTAAAGGTGCCATGTCAAAGGGGAACTCCAAGACACCCCTGTCCTTAATTCCCAGTCATTCTCAGCTCGTCCTTTCACTGGGTTCCTTCTCATTTTAGTTATCTGGATACTCGCTTGGTGATACCGATTTCCAGTTCCAGCCTTGCCTTGCAGTGGGGATTAGACCTGGGGATCGTTTTCCAGGCTCCCTACATCGTGTTCCCCACCTGGAGTCACTCAGGCGGATGCTATTCTCTGGACCCCGGGTGCAGGCAGCTCCTTCTTCTGAGGCTGCCCTTCTGGGGACAGAATTGCCAGTGTGACTCATTCTTATATGTCTCACTTACTCTCACAAATTTTCTACAGCACATTAGTCCCATGAATGAGGTAGGACCAAGAAGGGAGAGTCAGCGATAACCCCATGTGTCTGGATTAGGCCAGTGGGTGGAGGGTGATGTCATTCAACCAAAGATGACCCCTGGGGTGAAGGGAAGGTTAAGTTTAAAGTGCCTGAAGACAATCTGGATATGATGTCCAGGTAGAGCTATGAAGCTCAGTCTTAGCTGGCTAGATGGAGCTAAGAAATTTCCATCACAAGGTTGGTGGGCTAAGCCATCAAGTGGATGGGATTCCCCAGAGCCAGGGCCTGATCCAGGTTTCAGGGGGCCAGGAGCTTATACAATTTCTGGAGAGGTGCTTATTAAGAAAAAAACAAAAAACAAAAAACTCAGAGCACCTGAGTGGCTCCGTTGGTTAACTGTCAGACTCTTGACTTCAGCTCAGGTCATGATCTCAGGGTCGTGAGATGAAGCCCCGTGTCAGGCTTTGTGCTCAGCCTGGAGTTGGCTTGAGATTCTCTGTCTCCCTCTCCCTCTGCACCTCCCCCCGCTCACGCTCTAAATAATTAAATAAAATCTTTAAAAAAATGTTTTAATAAAATATATCTTTTAAAAAGGGAAAAAAACCCCACAAAATTATGAAAACAAAATTGCAAGCCCTCTCTTGGAACCTTGGAAGGGACCCATGCAAGTGAAGGATGCTGAAGCATCTGCTTTGTGAACTTCATAGCAAATCCACCTGCGTTGGGGCCTAGGAAACAGGTACATTAGAGTGAAAGGATTTTCTAACTTCTGTCCCCATCACTAGAGCATGGGCATGTTGAGGTCTGGAATTATGTCAAGTTCACCTGTGGCCCCAGGGCCTTGAACAGTGAATGACTATATTAGCAGAGTTTAGTGCAGGGAGCAAAAACATGTCTAAATATTTTCACAGGAACGTATTCAGTATGAGGACATAGGTGCTTACAAAATTGCTGGATGGGCTGCAGGTGTGGAAGTTATGAGCTGTTGCTGGACTTCTGGCTTCCAGGTCACCTCATCACTGCTTTGATTCTGAACTCAAGAAACTGCAGGAAATCCCTGCTGATGCCCCAGCATCCCCACACCCCAGAACTGATAAGCAGAGCGTGGGACACAGAGTGTGTTCACTGCAAAAGCTCATGTCTGCCAGAACCTGCCCATCAGCTGTCATTTTCACAGAAAAAATTCTGCTTTCTAAATCTTGCACAAGTTCATCTTGTTGGCAGAACCTTAATTACATCCAGAATCCTAGAAGCAAGGGAGTCTGGGAAATGCAGCCTTTATCCGTCTATCCCCTGGGAAGTAGCAGGGTGGGGAAGATCATGAGAAGGGGTGCAAAAGGATGCAAGGTGCCTGCAGAAAGTGTTGAAGGCAACAGCACAGAATGGGTGCTATCTTAGTTATTTATTGCTACATAGCAAAAGACTTAGGAGCTTGAAACAGCATTTGTAATCTCGTGGTTTCTGTGGGTCAGGAATCCAGGCACAGCTTAGCTGGATGCTCTGCTCCATGGTCTCTGACTGGATGCTATCAAGGTATGGGCCCAGGGACTGTGGTCTCATCTGAAGGCTCCACTGGGGAAGGGTCTGGTCATGCGGGGAGTGTTGGCCGCATTCAGGTCCTCGCGGCTATTGCCCGAGGCCTCGACTCCTCACCAGTTGTCGGCTGGAAGCCACCTTCAGTTTCCTGCCTGGTGGGCCCTCCCATGTGCCGTCTGACTTCATCAAAGGCTGCAAGCCAGGAAGTCGATAGAATCCACTAGCAAGATGAAAATCAGTCTTTTAAAGCCTAACAGCAGAAATGACATCACATCATGTTTACCATATTCTTTTTTTTTAAAAGGTGTATTTATTTATTTATTTGAGAGAGAGAGAGAGAGAGAGAATCTCAAGCCGACTTCCACTGCATGCGGAGCCCAACACGGGGCTCAATCTCACAACCTTGAGATCAGGAGTCAGATGCTCAACCGGTTGAGCCACCCAGGCTCCCCCATGTTTGTTATATTCTAGTGTTACCAGCGAGTCACTAGGTCCAGCCCCCACTCAAGCTGAGAAGCTTATACAGGGCACAAACACCAGGAGGTGAGGGTCATCAGGGGCCGGGTTTGGAAGCTGGCTATTATGGGTGCTAAGCAAACAATTGTTCCGGAGGGAGGTCATCTGGCTGCCCACACACGGATGGCCCCATGTGGTCATTGTATCCTGATGGAATCACCCAGCTCAAAGTTCCCAAAGGATATCAGCCTGGGTGTGATCTCACCAGAGGACAGACTGAAGACCACTTCACTGGGACCAATACATACGACATGGGGGGATGAACCACAGGCAAGCGTCCTTTACGGTAGGAGAGTTACCTGCCACATGGGCTAGACGTCCGAATGGGTTGGATATCTTGGCATACTTATCATTGTGTCAATTTGAGTTCATTTTACAAACTTCTCCTCTCCTAAAATTTGTCTCCTTTTGTCTCTTTTTCCACTTCAGGGCCTCCAAAATCCACACGGTAGACAGTTGTGACCATAGAGATTCATTCATTCTGGCACACCTACTATGCGCCTTCTCTATTCCAGTGACTGTGCTCAGGAAGCCCAGTTTAGTGGTGGGAAAGACACAGCAGACGGGGTCGGGATATGACAACTAGGTATGACCAGAGACAAGCATGGGGAAGGGGCCTTCGACTCCAACTTGGGGACACAGAACGGCTTCCCACAGGAAGTGACTCCTAAGATGTGTCTCAGAGCTTGAGTAAGGATTTAGTCTGAGGAAGAGCAGACAGGACACTCCAGGCAGAGGAGAAATTGTGGCCAAGTCTAGGGGTGAGACACAGAGACAGAGCAAGTAGAAATGGGCAGATTGAGATACTGAAGAGAGCTGCATGTCCACAGCACATTCCCCAGCCTGTGCCCCTGGAATGTTTTTCATAAAGAATGTAGTGGTGTGAGGCACCTTATTTCATCCTTGTTCAAACTAAAAAGGAAAGCAACTAAGACACTTAATGAAAGTTTGGTAGACGAGGACATCAGCCAGTGGAAAGGAGAGAGTCAGTTCCTATTACTTCCCAAGATCAGAATGCATACTTCACCCTGGGAGAAGCCAACTGCCTCTCTGCACCTCAGTGTTTCCATCTGTCAATGGGGCTGACTCTATTTCATGCCTACTCAGTCACCAGGGATTAATAAAAACTTGGTTCCCAGGCAAAGTCGCTTTCTGACGAGCAATCCCCTCAGTTCAAGGCCTTTGAGTTCCTCAGGATGAAAGAAAATGCACACGTAAAATTCTATGATTCCCTAAGAACAAAGTGCCCTGACCAATTTGTGGGCTTGTGGAATAAATAAGTGGCTCGCTTAAGGGGAAAGCAGAGCGGAGCCAGGGAGGAGAGAAAGCAGTGAAAACGAGGAGGTGGTTTATAAAGGCAGGAATAAGGGTGGGAACACACCACACACAACAGAATGTGCAGTGGTCAATGAAAGTGGTGTTGACAAAGCAACCTTAACGATGTGTGAATATGCTCAACAGGATATGAAGAAAAGAGAAAAATAACAAGATACAAACTTGCATGCATAGAGTCACAAGAATTATCCCAAGAAAATAGGTGTGCAGGGGGAAAGAAGAGCAAGGAACTTTGCTTAAAGAAAACATCCAGGTCATGGAACCACAGCTCTGGATTTTACACATGATTCTTCAAGTTTGCCAAATTTTCTAGGAAGGGCATGTTATGCTTTGAAGTCAGAAAAGAGAAGTGTTTTGAAATGACTATAGACGAACAAGCAGGCGGAGGAGAAGGAGGGGGGCAATGGATGGCAGCTGAGAAAGAGGAATGGAGGAATATACTGGAAAGGACGAAATGCAGGCCATTTCCCCAAACAGGCTGTGTGCCAGACACAGCACAGGCCTGGTGGCCAACAGAAAATAAAGAGATGAGGACACACCATCCACGGAGCTTCAGTCTGGGGAGAGCCTGCAGAGTAGCAGCCCGTCTGAGTACCTGTTCTGTGTGCCAGAGCCCAAGGGGACACAGGAGCTGGGGGGAGATGAGGTCTAGGGAGATCCAGGAAGGCTTCCTGTAAGAGGCAACACTTGAGCTGAATCTTGAATGAGTTCTAGAAGATAGCCTGATACAGGGAGGGTGATGGGAAGGAGTGAGCAAGAGGAGACAGGCATCCCTGAGAAGGCTAATTGTTGAAGTTTGTCACAAGAGATGGTTAAAAAGAGTGTCTTTCTAACTAGGCCAGCCAACATATGGTCCCAAACATCAGCCTGCACATCCTCATCTCTGTGGGTTACGAGGTTTACATTGTTAATATCCTCGTATTTGAACAGTGTTCTGTATTTTTCTACATCATCTCATCCTGTGCTCTGACAACTTTCTCATGCAGATAACATTGCAGTTATCCCTTTATATGGGACAAATTTGAGATGGGGAGAAAAGTGCCCTGGGGCGGGGGAGGGGGGTATAGGAAACTTGAATGTGGACCACATTGTGTGCGGGCTGCTGTGAACTGGATTGTGCCCCCCCAAATTCATACAGAAATGCCCTAACCCCCAACATGACTATATTTGGAGATGGGGCATTTAAGGAGTCATTAGGGTTAAATGAGGTCATGAGGGTGGGACCGTGATCCAAGAGGACTAGTGTCCTTAAAAGAAGAGACCTCAGCAGCAAGAGTGCTCAGGGAAAAGCCAGGTGAGGACACAGGGAGAAAACAGCCACCTGCACGTTAAGGAGAGAGACCTCAGCAGAAACCAGCCCTGCCCACACCTTGATCTTGGCCTTCCAGCCTCCAGACTGTGAGGACACGCGTTTCTGGCGTGGAAGCTCCCCCATCTGTGGCATTCTGCCAAGGTGGGGGCCTGGGCCTCAGGGTTCTGTTGCCATGGGTCCTTACAGCTTCCTCCAGCAAGGGCAGGTGCCGATGCTCAGTGTCCCAGCGACAGGGGCACAGGGCAAGCCCTCCGGAGATCCTTTGGGTGCTCTTTTACCAGGTTTGGGATTTGTAGGCAGCATTCCCCAATCTCCAGCCTTCGGAGCCAACATTTCTCTCCAAAGACATCTTCTGATTTCTACTCCCTTGACCCTTTTAATGTCCTTGCCTTGGATTAAGTGTCCAATAGTTGGGGTGTCTAGGTGGCTCAGTTGGTTAAGTGTCTGCCTTCACCTCAGGTCATGATGCCCGCGTGCTGGGATCTAGTCCCCTATCGGGCTCCCTGCTCATCGGGGAGTCTGCTTCTCCCTCTGCCCCTCCCTCCCCACATTCTTTCTCTATCTTTCTTTCTTAAACAAATAAATCTTAAAAAATAAATAAATAATGGTACCTAAATCATAGGCTGGTGTGAGGATTGGATGAGTTCATATATGCACACCCCATAGTCCACACATAAGTGTTAGGTATTCCTTATGCACTGAGCACCTACTGCATGCCAGGCTCTGAGCTGGGTGCCCTCCCTCTGCAACTGCTTCCCCTCTCAATAAAACTATCAACCCATCTTGTCAACTAGCTCAGAGACATTAATCCATCCAATTCTCTCCATCTACATTTCTTTTTTCTAAGATTTTATTTATTTATTTGAGAGAGACAGCATGAGAGAGAGAGAGAGCACAAGCGGGGGGGGGAGGGGGAGAGGGAGAAGCAGACTCCATCTACAGGCATCCAGTCCAAAACCTGGAATACTTTTTCTCCAGGACCCCTCCCTATCTTCCTCAGATCACAGCTCATATGTATCTTTAGAAACATTCTCCTGACTACCCTGCCATCCTCTATCCAGCCCATTCCCCTATTATTCACTTTTATGGCACCTCGTACCTGCCTACCAGAGCTGTAGCAGTCAGGATAGGCCAGGTTCTGCTGCAGCAAAAACCAAGCCCCAAATCTCAGTAGTTTCTCATGCTACATGTTCACTGTGGGCTGGCCGGGGGGCAGGGGGCAGGGAGCAGGGCTAGCTCCTCGTGGTCACCCTGGGAGCCAGGCCTCACAGAAGCTTCATCTTGACACATGCTCCCACGTGGACCAGAGCAGGGGGGAGAGAATGTGGCAGATGATACATCAGCGCTTAAAGCTCCCACTCCATCACTCCAGTGCATGGCTCTTGCTCACATTTCATTAGCCAAACAAGTCATGGCCACATCTAACCTCAAAGAGGTTGGGAAAGTACGGTCCTGTCATGTGTCTGATGAGGAATGGGGGAACAGTTTCTGCAGAACGTCATTGGTAACCACCATAGCAGCGCTTACCTCAGTTGTGAATTTACCTGCATTTCTAGGACCGATTTACATCTGCTTCTCCCCCTAGACTATAGTTCCTGGGAAGAGGGTCCCTGTCTGGTTTTGCTCATCATTGCGTCCCTGGTGCCTTGCACACAGTAGGCATTCAATAAATAGTTACTGTACTTAGTAATTATTGAAAAGTGACTATCCCAATATCACCCTATGATAAGACCTGGATTCGAGCCCACAGCTATCTAACATAATGACTTATATCCAAACCAATGTTTGAGTTCTATTAACTATAGCCTAAAATTTGGCACCTTCTCTGGAATTAAGTTTTGTTCTTTTGTTTTGTTTTGTTTTTAATTCTGAAAGGGTTAAGGTAGGCATAATGTGATTAATTCACATCTTGATGGGAATGAATTCAATCAGATTGTCATTCCTCTCAAAGCCTGGCTCAGCTCTACCTCAGAAGCTGAGTCTGGGGCAGAGGGTAGAGGTGGACATGGTTTTAATGAGATAAGAATGAACAGGAAGGAGACAGGACTCACGTTGGAACTTTTACCACCTGGTTACATTTTGAGATGGGATGACAATCTTGAGCCATTTCTTAGTTTTGTCCCCAGTGGACTCTGGCTGTGCAAATGACCCAAGGCTGTTGGACAACACCGATTCCTTCCTTAGAAGGCGCTACCTCTGAGAAACTAAGCCATGGAAGATGAACATACAAGTAAGACAAGAAATGTGCAGGAATATAACTTTCTCTTTTCTTAATTGTGGTCCAAAGTCATTTTGCCAAGAATAAGCAGGCCTAGACATGAAATACTTTTACTAAAATTTACCCCCACGCACTCAACACCCTGCAATCCTCAGGGTTGTGTGCAGTGGGGTCCCAAAGCGCCCTCGTGTGTAGAACCTGAGTACTAGCAGCCCGCCACAGACCTCAGTGGCCAAACACACCCCTTACATCTTGCAAAGGGAGGTCTGTGTTTTCCAAAGTATGTTTCCTAAGACCTTTTGTTGACAGCCACATGCATATCAAACTCAATGCAAAATGGCTAAAAGGCAGGCGCGTTAGCAGCGGACTTTCAGAAGGACAGGAAGAGTAAGAAAAGATTGTTGTAAACAGCTATGGGACTAGGAATCATGTGTCCCCAGGAGCGAAGCTATTCTGATATTTTCAGTAATTGCAGCTTTTCCTAATTGCCTGCTTTCGTTGCCCAAATGAAAGAGGAAGAAGAATCTCCTGTTTTTAAGGAAAAGAGTAGACATACTTGGGAAGTAACCAAAGTTAGGGGCAGGACAAGGGGGAGTGTTAACGCAGCACAGACATTTTTGCTTTGAGAAGCTAAAGAATTCAGCAAAGACGTTTTTCCAAGAGTTATTAGCGTGTTTTAAAGTGATCTGCGATTTCCTCTCACATCTTGGTTCTCAAAAGCCTGAGTGAGAAGTGCCCTCAGGTAGGGCATTTACATTTTAGCCTGGGGATCTCCTGCCTATGAAAATATACTTCTGCAGGCTTTACCACTCGCGGCTCAGAAGCACTGATATCAATGCAAGAGGTTTTTACCCTCAAAGGCAAAGCATCCCTGGCACTTCTACTGGCTTCATTCTTGTGGCTGACTTGAATTTAAATATTCCCTCAGGAAAGCGCCCACACCGCAGCATCTGCTGCACCCCAAGCAGAGGGGGAGCCCCTCTCCTGCCAACAGGATCTGCTGAAGGAGTTTCCCCGGCTCTAAATGCCAAGGAAATTCTTATCAAGCCAGAGCTTCTTTCTGTGGGAAGGGAGGCCAGACACTTGGAAAGACTTAAGACAGACAGATATGATCCTACTCATAAAGAATCCACAATTATAAGTAACATTTATTTAAGAATTTAAGAATAAGAAAAGAGGGAATTAAAAAAAAAACACTAAAGAATAGAACACTTCTAGAATTAAATTGAGAAAGGGATGAAAGAGACCAGTGTGAAAGGTATGACCACAGTATATAAGTGTGTTCACAAAGTTGCCTTTCTTCAGCATGGGGCCACCCTTCGGGAG
The DNA here is from genome assembly GCF_003265705.2 of Callorhinus ursinus. Lineage (NCBI taxonomy): Eukaryota > Metazoa > Chordata > Mammalia > Carnivora > Otariidae > Callorhinus > Callorhinus ursinus. Next base: position 6,129,685 of record NW_027397066.1, read on the forward strand.
GTTCCCTTCCTGAGGACGACCATGACATTTGTCATCCATGGAAGGCTGATAATTCCAGCTCCGGGAAAGAAGTTTCCTCCCCTGGAGAAGCAGTGGTTGTGAGAATCTCTGAAGGGTTAGCCGAGGGCCTTTCTGGAAAGTTCTGGAAATGTTTTGCTGTGGCAGTCTGTCCCCGGTGGGAGGACGGGAAGATGTGGGCTCTCAGAGGGCAACCACTGTCCCATCTCGGGCCCCTAATATTTTCTCCAAAGGTCGTTTGAAAAGAGAAAATTCAAATCAAGTAAATTTTATTTTCTTTTTTTTCTTTCTGGTCATTGGGTACGGAAGACTGAAACGGCTCCAGGAAAGCCGGGTGAGTACTCAGCAAAGGGAGCAGTGGGAGACAGTAAAGTCGTGTTTCTAAAATACACATGCCCCACGTGCAGCCTCCTGAAGCCGGACGGGGCACGATGCTCCAAGGCCACCAGTGACCGTGTGTCTCCAACAGAGGTAGGAGCCGGGAACTCTCCACGGCAGGCGGAACCTGAGAGGTAGCGCAGGCGCACGGCTCATGTCTCCCAGGCTGACCCTCTTCAGCGCTATTGTCGTCTTGGTTCTGAGCTAGATCTTAGGAAAGGACTTCTCTCCGAAGTGCCCCCTGGACTGATACGCCTCGCAGTAAGCGACCAGCCCAGTAGCGGTGCTCCTCTCAGGTGATGGGGCCACCTGCCCAGAGCCCGAGAACCCAGTCTCCGTGGGGAAGTCAGGATCCAGCTGACGGGAGCACCGACCTCCCTCAGTCTCTGAGAGTGTCTGCTTTCTAAGATGTGAACAGCAACTCAATGACCGTGAACCTTTCTCTTCAGTTTGTTTTTAGCTGAGAAACTAGTTTTGTAAAAGTCTAATTATTCGTTAAGCCCACTTTGGGGCTTGCTTGTTATTGCTGACTTCATTTTAGATACCAATTAGACCTAATTCTAAAATGTCTTTTTTTTCCCCTCATTATTTATTCTGTTTATTTGAGAGGGGCTCACTTCCTGTGTCTATTTTAGAGTGGTTTCTAGGGAATTGATAGAGCTGTAAGTATTATGGTTTTCTATTCTTTTCATGGAAATGCCCGCATACAATATGCCTGTCATTTACATTTACATGAAAACACAGAGGCGCCTGGATGGCTCAGTCAGTTAAGCAGTTAGGCGGCTGCCTTCGGCTCAGGTCATGATTCTGGGGTCCTGGGACCCAATGAGCCCCACATTGGGCTCCCTGCTTCTCCCTCTGCCTGCCGCTCTCCCTGCTTGTGCGCTCTCTCTCTCTCTCTCTCTCTCTATCAAATAAATAAATTTTTAAAAATCTTTTAAAAAAAAGGAAAACACACACAAACACCCCCCACCCCCACCCCTGTCTCCCCTTACAAAGTGGGAACACTGCAAATGTAAAACTAGCCTTAAATCATTGTGAATGCTTTCTGATTCTCTTAGCTCCAGGCCCAAAGTGCTGTCTGCCAAAGGGAGATATTTCAAAGTTTAGGAACTCCTCTGCAACCTGCCCCCTGAAAGCCACCCAGGACCACAGGCAGCTGCCTCGCCAACCCCCCAACCTGATAAAGAACAAAGATAGGGCTGCACCTTGGTGAAGCTGAAAGTCCATGTTAACAAGTGAGCATAGGGGCACCTGGGTGGCTCAGTCGTTAAGCGTCTGCCTTCAGCTCAGGTCATGATCACAGGGTCCCGGGATCGAGCCCTGCATCAGGCTCCCTGCTCCGCAGGAAGCCTGCTTCTCCCTCTCTCACTCCTATTTGTGTTCCCTCTCTCTGTGTCATAACATCCTGGAAACTGGGCCGTGCCAGGAGGGAGGGACATTTAACCCCCACAGAAAAGATTCAATGGAGTAATTTCAAAAAGACTGGAGGCCAGGGTTAGGGAGCGAGGGGATGACTTAGAGACTAATAAAGCATTACCTTTCCGATGCCCCTGGAGGAGTAAAGGACAGAGAGAAAGATCCTTAGATAGTCTTCTCTTTCTATTCTGTTGTATTATAAACAAGTACATGAGAGTCCCAGGAAGTCAGAAGTAGAAATAATAGAACGGATGGGGAGATGGAAGGATGGACAGCTGGTTGAGTGGGGTGGATAGGCCAGTGGATGGGCGAGTGGACAGGTGGACAGGTGGATGGATAGGTAGGTGAGCAGGTAGATGGAAGGAAGAAGGGTGGGTATGGGGGAAGAGTGGATAGTCAGGTAAGTAGATAAAAGCCTTTTCCTATTTTAAAGTTAATTACAGCACCCCCTTCAGCATTCACAGGTCTTTTATTTTTTAAAATTGCCATCAAATGCTGCATATAGTAACATGGGTACAATATGCCCACTGCAAGGGGACATGCACATTGGTATAACTTTTCCAGATAGTAAAGCTTATCAAGAATATTTAAAAGCTTGGTGCACACTAGTGTTCACAGCAGTACTACTCACAGTAGCCAAGAAGAGAACACAGCCCACACGTCCATGGATGCATGAATGAATAAGCAAAGTGTGGTCTATACGTTCGATGGAATGTTCCGCCTTAAAAAGGAAGGAAATTCTTTTTTTTTAAGATTTTATTTATTTATTTGAGAGATAGAGAGGGAGCACAAGTGGGCGGGGGCGGGCAGAGGGAGAAGCAGACTCCCCACTGAGCTGGAAGCCCAATGCCAGGCTCGATCCCTTGTCCCTGGGATCATGACCTGAGCTGAAGGCAGATGCTTAACCAACTGAGCCGCCCAGGCGCCCCGGAAATTTTTTAAAAACTTTTTACTAGTTCAACTAGAAACATAAGAATATTGATCAGCTACTGACCGAAGGCTGACTGCTGGTTCTCCACATGTGAACACAGTGTAGCTGACAGAGAATTTTTTTCCCCCGGGAATGGGATTAGATTGGCCCTTATCATTCCTCCTTGTTATCAAGACATTGCATTCAGTTTCTGTTTTGTTTTGTTTTGCCTTGCTTCGCTTTTCCAGCTTTATTGAAGTATAATTAACAAATAAAATTGTATATATTTAAAGGGTACAACGTAAAAATTTGATATACATTGCAAAATATTTCCCGCAGTCAAGTTAATTAGCCCATCCATCCCCTCACACTCACATAGTTACTTTGTGTGTGTGTGTTGAGAACACTTAAGTTCTTACTCTCCTAGCAAGTTTCAAGTACAGGGTACAGAATTATTAGCTCTAGTAACAATGCTGTGTTTTGGATCCTCAGACTTTATTTATCTTATAATTGGAAGTCTATACCCTTAGACCAACATTTCCCCAATCCCCAGGCCCTGGCAACTACCATTCTACTCTCTATTTCTAGGAGTTTGACTGTTTTATTTTTCCTTTTAGATTCCACATATAAGTAACATCACACAGTATTTGTCTTTGTCTGACTTATGTCACTTAGCAGAATCCCTCTAGGTTCATCCACGTTATCATAAATGGCAGAATTCCTTCTTTTTTATGGCTGAAAAATATTCCAGTGTGTGTGTGTGTGTGTGTGTGTGTACACACATATCTCACACAATCCTTATCCATTCATCTGTTTCCAACACGGAGGCTGTTTCTGTACCTTGGCTACTGTGACTAATTCTGCAATGAACATGGGAGTACAGATATCTGATACTTGCTGATTTCGTTTCCTTCAGATATATACGTAAAAGTGGGATTTCTGGATTGTATGGTAGTTCTATTTTTAATGTTTTGAGGAACCTCCATACTGTTTTCCCTAATGGCTGCACCAATTCACACTTCCACCAATCGTGTACAAGGGTTCCACTTTCTCCACATAAAAGGGAGGGAATTCTAACACATGCTACAACATGGATGAACCTTGAAGATATTACGTTGAGTGAATTAAGCCAGCACAAAAGGATAAACACGGTATGATTCCATTCACATGAGGTCTCTAGAGTAGTCAAACTCATACAGATAGAAAGTAGAATGGTGGGTGCCAGGAGTGGGGAGGGGAAATGGGAGTCAGTATTTAATGGATACAAAGTTTGAGTTTGGGAAGATGAAAATGCTCTGGGTCATGGTGATGAACACATAATAATGTGACCGTACCTAATACCGCTGTAGTGTACACTTAAAAACAATTATAATGGTAACTATCATATATATTTTACCACTATTGAAAAATAAAAAAATTGGTGATCTTTCAACTTTTGTATAGCTTAATCAGTCCTTAGGAAATATGTCAAAATGCAGGCAAAGAATTATGCACAGTTCTATTCATCTGTTTACAGGAAACAATTTAAATGCCCCAAATTTGAGGACTAGTTAAGAAATGATGGAACGTCCACACTATGGATTATTATTCATCCATTGAGAATGAGGTTTACAAAATCATTATAAAGAAATGGATAATATGTAAGATCATTTATTATAGAAACAGGACACAAAATTGTCTATGTAAACTACTACTAAGGTCATAAAGAAGAAAAAATAGACTATTATAAAGAAATAAGCCAGGGCACCTGGTGGAGCAGTCAATTCAGTGCCTGAATCTTGGTTTCAGCTCCGACCGTGATCTCAGGGTCATGGGATTGAGCCCTCATGGGGCTCTCTGCTCAGCATAGAGTCTGTTTGAGACTCTCTCTCCCTCTCCCTCCCTGCTCTCTCTCTCTCTAAAATAGACGAATAAATCTGAAGAAGAAGAAGAAGGAGGAGGAGGAGGAGGAGAAAGAAAAGAAAGAAAGAAGCCAGAGCCTCTGGGTGGCTCAGTGGGTAGAGCATGCAGCTCTTGATCATGGGGCCCTAGGTTCAAACCCCAACTTGGGTGTAGAGATTAAATAAAAACTTTAAAAAATAATAATAAAGGAGATAAGCCAAAATATTAGTAGTGGAATGATGCATAGGAATTTTCTAGCGTTTTATATTTTTACCTTCTCTCCCAGTTTCCTACAATGTGCATGTGTTCCTTTGATGATGGTGGGTGGAATGAGGTAATGATGAGAGTAAGAAGTATGGGGAATCTGCTGTTTCCTTGGGCAAGCCATTTTCAGATTTATTTGGTGGTAAGGGAACTTGGTCTGAACAGGCATGAAGATTTTGTGTGCAGAGAAGTACATCAAAGGTCCCGCAGGGAGTGGGAGCCAGTGAGGGGAAGATGAGATGGGCGTGGCCATGAAGGAGCCATGGGCGTGGCCTGGAAGGGGAGGTGGGCGTGGTCAGCACAGGACTTCGACAGGTGCTTTAGTGAGTGTTCCCAGGCAATCTTCAGAGCAGAAGTACTCCCATAGATTTCTTCGTCCTGTGGTGAACCGGCCAGGCTGGATATCGAGGGAAAGTCGAAGAAAGGGCTCAGAGAGGTGGTGAAGTTGATTAAGAGCTTTTCAGAACAGAAATAACCGGTGGGGCTTTTTATGCTGTAGAGATGGGGTTGAGATGAAGAGCAGGTTTTCCAGGGACTGTTGAAAAGGGGAGGGGCTGACGTAAACGTTCTGGCCGTGAAAGCTGCTCAAGAGGTATTACTAATGTTACCTATTCATTCGACAACCTGCTATGTTGGTGCTGCTCTAGGCTCTGCAGACACATTCGTGAACAAAACAGACATCCCTGCTCTCATGGAGCTTACATCCCAGTGGGGACAAATGACAGCAGACATAAGGAACATGTCCAAAGGGGGCTGCACACTGCATGCCAGGCAAGCACCAGCCCCATGTTGGGACTGAGGAAACTCGGGTTCTGTTTTCTCATGCTCCACTCTGCCTCCCCACCTGTTGATACTGTCCTCGCTACAGTCAAAGGACAGCATTCAAATGATTTGACTGATAAAGAAAGGGCCTAATTCTTCGAATATTGCCCATGGCCTAATAGAGCTCCAGCACATGGCAGGCACACGCAATAGCACACTTTTGCTGAAAAAATCAATGCACTGTGTGGTGAATGAATAGTTACTGATTAATAACAACACGCACTTAGAGGGTGGAAGGATGAGGGTTCTAGAAAGAAAACCGTACCAGGAAGAGGGGCCTGTCTGTATGGGGACCTACTGAGTCCACGTAAGACCCCTCCCCCAACCCTGAACACTCAGAGTCACCGCGAAAGGTTACCTGCCCTGCCCACTGTCCTCCATCTGTGTGGAGGGAACCAGGGCTCGTTTCCAGGTCTGTCTCCTCCTTCAACTCCCCTTCCCAGGTGTCCCTGTGGCACTCCTGAGCTGCCCCAAGTAATTGGACCCTGCAGAATTTTCCCAGGAATCCAGACGTGTTTGTGACAATGGTGGCTAACAGCAGTGCCTAAGACTAGACTTTTGTGCATCTTTATCTAACAAGACAGAAGGCCCTCCTAACTGGGTTTGTTTATGGGTTTCTACCCGGACCTACAAATTGCTGTCAGTGAATTCGGGGCCTGATGCAGTCCTGGGGCCTGACTGGCTTAAAATCCCATCTTGGGTGGAAGCTGATTAAGAGCGGCCTCAGAAGGGGCGCCCCGGTGGCTCAGTCAGTTAGGCGTCTGCCTTCAGCTCGGGTCATGATCCCAGGGTCCTGGGCTCCCTGCTCAGTGGGAAGCCTGCTTCTCCCTCTCCCACTCCCCCTGCTTGTGTTTCCTCTCTCACTGTCTCTCTCTCTCTGTCAAATAAATAAATAAAATCTTTAAAAAAAAACAAAAAGAGCAGCCTTAGGTCCCCTGGAGGGGCTGAAAGATAACTGGCAACACAGAGCAGAGCCTCCCCTCACCCCTACCCCAACCCTAAGGTGCCTCACCCTCTTCCTATCCAGTTGACAGCAGGTATTTATGCTCTGGGACCTGGAGACGCTCTTCTGCTTATAATGATGCTAATGGCTGGTGAGCCCGTGCTGCTTGCAGGAGCCGTAAATTAGGCCTGGAATTCTCAGGATAAACGTCTTCAGGATTTATTCCTGTAGCTGCTCTCATGAGGGCTGGGTTCAGAGTAATCACAAGGCCCAGAGGAAATGGTCCTGCACATATTTTTCCTGGAGCCAGGGTGCTGGGAGGAGTCGGCATGCGCCCTCCCGAAAGCTCACCAGAGAGGAAGGCACCCTCCCGAATGGAGACTTCTGATCCAGGAGGGAGCTGGCTGTGAGGAGGCGAGTGTGTGGGGTGTTCTCCTGGTCAAGCTTCCTGGCAAAGGTGTTACTCTGCCCACTCCTGCTTCAGGACCTAGCTCTAGCCATGACCGAGGCAATGCAAAGGGCCTGGGGTTTGGGAGCTGGAGGTGGGCTCGGAAGCCAGCTGGAGGACACTGAGCAGGTTCCTCGCCTCTCAGAACCACAAGGCCTTCATTTGTAAAATGGCAGCTCAATGAATAGGAAGCCAGCCCGCTCCTGTTTGTGGCTTGTACCAGTCTGCTCAGGCGACCATATCAAAAAATCCCAGACTGGAGGCTTAAACAACAAACATTTCTTCTCTCATAGTTTGGAGGCTGGAAGTCTGGGATCCCTGTGAGGGCAGGTTGGATTCTCCGGAGGCCTCGCTCCTTGACGTGTAGACGGCCGGCTTCTCCCCGTGTCCTCACGTGGTGGTCCTTCTGTGTCCTGATCTCCTCCCATAAGGACGCCCGTCAGATTAGATTACAGCTCACACTAATGACCTCATTTAACCTTAAATATCTTTTAAACACCCTGTCTTCAAAGATAATCACATTTTGAGGTGCTGGGCGTTAGGACTTCAACATATGGATTTAGGGGGACATACTCAGCCCATAGCAGGTGCTCACTGAATTGTCTCATCCGCTCTCTCGAGGGCCTTAGACCATTCTTCCTCAGCAGCCACACCCACCAGAAGCTCTAAAAGATGCATTTCCCAGGGAAAGGAAAAAGGATCCATGTTTTTGAGCACCTACTATGTGTCAGACACTGTGCCAAATGATGTGTGTTCATGTCTTTGAGTGGAACCCAGTGTGTTAAGGGGTTTCTCCCTCGTGTATTTTGTGTTCCAGTGGGAGTAGAGAAAGGAAATTTCACCATGGGCTAGGAGCTTGTTTGTTTGGTTTTTTTTTAAGATTTTATTTATTTGACAGAGAGAGAGTGAGAGAGCACAGGCAGGGGGAAGTGGCAGAGGGAGAGGGAGAAGTAGACTCCCCACTGAGCAGGGAGCCCTATGTGGGGCTCAATCCCAGGACCCTGAGATCATGACCTGAGCCGAAGGCAGACGCTTCACCGACTGAGCCACCCAGACACCCCTGGAGTTTGGTTTAGATGAACTCTCAGGCCCCTAGGGATCTGGGAAAATGGGCTTTGTTTAAATCTATTCATTCATCCAAGGAACACACATTGAGGTTCTACTATGGCCAGGATTGTTTTAGGCACACAATGTGCAAAAATCTCTGGAGTGGAAATTGCATTCTAGTGGAAGGAGATAGACAACAGTAGGCATAGGAAGTGAATTATATAATATGGTAGGGGAAGCAGGTGCTAAGAGGAAAATCTGGCAGGTACAGGAGATTGGCAGTGCCTTCCAAGGTGGCTGGGGGAGTTATGCCTTAAATATAGGGCAGCTGAGGATGAGGCTGAGCAAGATTTGAGGTGGGGAGGGAGTTAGCCAAGCAGATATTTGAAGAAAGAGAATTCCTGGTATAGGAAACAGCCAGTGCAAAGGCCCTGTGGCCGAGGCATGCCTAGTGCGATCAGGGCAATGGCAGAGAGGGCAGTGTGTCTGGATAGATGGAGCAAAGTGGAGTCATGGGAAGAGAGTTTGGGGAGGTAGTGAGGCCCTCCATAGGTCGGGCTCTAGCAGGCCTTTTGCCTTTCCCCTCAGAGAAATGAGAAGCATTGAAGGGTGAGGATTAATGAGAGGAAGAGTCAGAGTTGGCGAAATTCGGAAAAACAGGATGAAAAATCATGTCAAGAGCTTCCCCACCATAGAGATCATCTGCTGGCAGATCACTGAGCAGTGACTGCTTTCAATGTTAGGTCTCTAGCCCATTCCTAGGGAAGCCAGAGGCCATTTTAAAAACTAGAATACCAACATTGAAAATCTTTCCCAATTTAAAATAGAGTATGGGGGCGCCTGCGTGGCTTAGTCGGTTGAGCGTCTACCTTCAGCTCAGGTCATGATCCCGGGGTCCTGGGATCGAGCCCTGCTTCGGGCTCCCTGCTCAGCGGGAAGCCTGCTTCTCTCTCTCCCTCTGCTCCTCCCCCCTGTTCATGCTCTTTCTCAAATAAATGAATAAAAGCTTTTTTAAAAAATAAGTAAAAAATAAAAATAAAATAAAGAGTATCAGGTAGTATCAGTGTGGACTAACACAGAAAGCCCCGATAAATCATTTACAAAAAAAAAAAAAAAAAAAGGTCACAAAACAGCAGATGGCAAGTAGTCCAGTAGTGGTTAAATGTCGAGTTCTGAAAGCCGACTACCAGAATCCCAAGGCTGCTTCTTGCCATGTAACCTCATGCTATGTAGCTTCGCCCACACGATCTTATTCTTGTTTATAAACGTGGATTGATATACGTAGGTACATCTCTAGGCATAGAACTGAAGATCGGGGAGGATGGTCACCGAACCAGGAAGGTGGTCATCTGGGGTGGAGGGGAACAGAACTATGTTGCCCTGGGGCCCCCTCTCCGTGGACCCCAGAGCCTTGAGACTAAGAAGGCTCCCAGACACACTCCCACCCCTCCCCACCTCCCAGCCTCCCTCACCCCCAGTGGATCTTCTGCAAACAGATAAGGAGACTGTGTTCCCCCTCGGGAGCAATGGGCAGTAAACTGCTGATTTACAGGAACTCCTCCAGCTCCTCATCCCTGAGATCAGTGCCAGGCTGCTAATCATGCCCAGGGCGGGAACGGGTCAATAGCACCCTCAGCCCATTGGAATCTGACTTTCAGGAAAAAAGTGCAAAATGGACAGGAGAATCAGCTCATCAGAATGAGCTGATTCTCTGTGTCTGGACCTCAGTACACGGACAAACACATTTCCGGTGACTCACTTCAGACAGGAGCCACGGATCCTGGTGTGTGACTCAGACAGCGTTTCCACAAGCATTTGCATTAGTGGCCATCATGGGCTGAATTGTGTCCCCCCCTTACCGCCCACCCCAAGTTCACATACTGAAGTCTTAACTCTCAGTACCTCAAAATGGGACTATATTTGAAGATAGAGTTTTTAAAGAGGTATTTAAGGTCCAAAATTGGAAGTTTTGGGGGCACCTGGGTGGCTCAGTGGGTTAAGCCACCAACTCTTGGTTTTGGCTCCGGTCATGATCTCAGGGTCTGGGGATCAAGCCCCGCGTCAGGCTCCATGTTCAGTGGGGAGTTGGCTTGAAGATTCTCTTCCTCAGTCCCTCCCCCTACTCGCTCTCTCTCTCTCTCTACAATAATAAATATATAAGTTTAAAAAAAATAATAATTAGAGGGGCACCTGGGTGGCTCAGTCAGTTAAGCATCTGCCTTCAGGCAGGTCATGATCCCAGGGTCCTGGGATTGAGTCCCGCGTCGGGCTCCTTGCACAGTGGAGAGCCTGCTTCTCCCTCTACCGCCCACTCCCCCTGCTTGTGCTCTCTCGCTCGCTCTCTCTGTCAAATGAATAAATAAAATCTTTAGAAAAAATAAAAAACAAAATAAAAATTGGAAGTTGTAAAAAAAAAAAAAAAGTAACTGGAAGCGGTGGCCTCCCTGGGCCCACGCTCCGTCCTGGTTGAGGCTGGGTATAGCTGTCCACTTCGGACAGGCCATCGCCCCCACCAGCCTCACTCCCTGACCGTGACTTTCCAGCCCCTTCTGTATGTGAGTCTACCACCCTCAACTGCCGATCCTGGCTGCAACCCTCGGGACAGAGATTTTATTAAACATAGAGGCCCAAGACCATTCATCTAGTGAGACATGAGACCTCAGGGCACCATTTCCTGCCTACCCAAGAGAATTATCACCAATAATAATAATTTCCCTGTAGTCGCTCTTAACACTTGCTATATCCCCCACCCCAGACCCCATGGATTTGTATGGATTGTCTTCTTTAATCTTCAGAACTACCCAGTGAAGCTTAATATGATCCCCGTTTTTACAGATAATGACCAGACCTACTTGGTGAGCTGCCCAGCCGGCATCCCACAGCCCGGAAGTGGAAGAACTACCCAAGGCCAAGTCCATTGGACTTTCCCACCATGTTCTCATTTGTAAAGAGATGGGCCTTGGATGGAAGGAAGCAGCCTGGGGTGGGAGGCAGGAGTCAGGAACCCTCCGTCTCAGGGAGTAATGTCAGTGCTCACAGGGCACCCGCCAAGCACGAATGGACAGGACAAGGGCCTTGGGCTCCCCCTGGCACGTTAATTGGGAGGATCAGATACCACCAGGTATCGCCAACGGGAAAAGAGTTCTTTGACTAAGGAAAGAAATCTTATTCTGCAGCCCCCAAGCAAGCAAAACACAAACCGTAGGAAAAACCAACATTTAAAAAAAAAAAAATTAGGGAAGGTTCCAGCCCTTTACACTGGGGCTTCTGTCTCCAGGAACCAGGCCCCCGCCTTCCTCCGGATCTCAGTGACTCGCCTCTGTATGTGCAGATAGGCAGCAGGGAGGGATGCGGGCAGCAAACCGGAGGCTGGGCGTGGCCCAGGGGTGCCTCTCTCTCAGCCTCTGCCTCTCATCTGCACAACGGAGCTAGTGGCTCGTACCTCCCAAGGCTCTGCACAAGATCCCTCTGATACCACCATCTCTGAGGCCCACCGGAGCCAAGATGCTGTGGTTTCTCTTGTGGTTCAAAGAGCCAAAAGGGGAGGTTTGGGGAAGGACTGGAAGCCAAATGTCCCCATGTGCCGCCAGGTGCAAGACCCAGCCTCCGCTCCCGGTTCCCATGAGGAATTGAGAGGGCCTTCCACGCATTTCTCAGAGGGAGGGCCCCTCTGTGGCTTCACAGGACCACCTGTCCCAGGCTCACTCTCAACCTGGCATAAGCTCAGCGCGGCCAGTCCCCTGCAGCCCCGGAGCCTGCCACTGCTTGGCCGCACCTCCTCCCTTCACCCACGACAATAACGATGACAATGACAAGAGCTGCGAACATTTACTATGTGCTTGCTAGACCGAACCGATGTTATGAATCAGGACACCGAGGCACAGCAAGTGTAAGTGATGTGCCCAAGGTGACCAGACAGTGACGGCCAGGATGTGAACCCAGACACTCGGGCTATAGGGCTGTCTGTCTTCTGCCTCATCTACGTGCAGACCCTTCAAGTTCCAGTTCAAATTCCAGCCCCTCTCCGAAGCCTCTCACAGCCACCTCTAACCATGGCAGAACTTGATTCTATCCCTCTTTGTGCCACTTCTGGAGCCCCCAAGAATCGAGTGTCTACCATACACCAGGCATTTTACATACCAGGTCATGACCCACCACCAAAGTCACCGTTACTATCCTCCCCATTTAATGGTAGGGACCTGAGACTTGGGGACATTTAAGTGACTTGACCAAGGCTGCAGGGCTAATCCATACTAGAGGCAGGATTTGAACTCAGGTCCACCTGACTCCAAGCCCTTGGTCTGCCACTGTTATATGCAGCGTGCCTCTCAAGTGCTGCGGCCGTCACTTGTCACACTGAGGTACAACTTGCCTTTACAGGACTGCCTTTGGGATGCGGCTCATGCCTGACCCACCCTGGATGCCAGGAGCCAGCCCTGGGCCTGGAAAGAGCCAGCCCTGGGGATCTGGGTGCCAGATGCCCAAGGCAAGGGTGCTGAGTGGAAGATGCGGAGTGACACTCACATGGCCAGCTTCATTCATTCATTCATTCATTCCACTGGCAAATGTTTATGAAGCGTTTGCAGCAGGTCAAGCCCTGTTCTGGACACCGGGAAAAGACCAGAGAACAAAATAGAACCATCTCTGCCCGCATGGAGCTTGTATTCCACTGGGCAGTCACCCAAACAAGAGACAGCTATATCAGCTGGGTGGTGGTGAGCTCTGTGAAGGGAACTAAGGCCACAAGGTGATGGGTGCAGGGGTGGGGCTCCCTGTTTCCTGTCAGGGTCAGGGAAGACCTTCTGCTCAGAGGGTGTTTGAGCAGAGACTTGACGGGAGTGAGAAATGGGGAGTCTGGGGGGTTCTGGCCAGAGAGCAGCAGTGAAAGGACATTTGAAGACAGGGCAGATGCTGGTCGCTGCCCCAGGGAGAGAGCGGGGGCAGTTCCCAGCGAGGTGCATCAGCACAGGGTGGGGGGCGGGGAGAATGCCCCCAAAGCTGAGCCTGGAAATCACCGAGCCCAGACCCAGTGAGTCCCTTCTTCACCCGGGGATGTCTGGGTCCTTTATGGGCTGGTGCACCTTCTGCAGGCTCAGGGCTGGGACAGCACACACGGTGCTCCCCAGTATCTCGGATGCCTGAACTTTGGGAGGAGGAAAAGCAAACCCTGGAAAACACATTGGCGGGGTGGAAAAGCGATTATCGGCAAGAGCTGTTTTCTGAGCTAGAAAGGAGGAGGTGGTCTCCAACCTGAGAGTTGTGGTCCTGGGGAAGCCAGCCCCGGTCCGCAGGGAGGCACACCTCCGGGCTTCCTGAGCAGCTGCCCTTGGAAGAGCTTGGAGGCAAAACAAAGCCTGTGAACGTGAGCAAGGGCCTCAGCCTCCCCAAGCCTCAGCTTGATACAGCACTGCCTCCCTGGAGTTTTGTGAGGCTTCGGTGACTCACCCGGGGGAACGGTCCGGGAAACTCTAAGTGCTGAGCAAGCATGAGTCAGTCCCGCCTCTTGGTAAGACATTAACTTTCTCAGAATACATTTGCATCCTAACGGGGAATCTGGAAAGGCAAAACCTTAGTCAAAAGAGGGACTTTAAGGATACAAAACTGACCCGAAGGCAATAATAATGATGAATAATAAAAACATCAAAAACAACAAACTGCGGGGCCTCTGGCTCGCTCAGTCAGTAGAGTATGCGACTCTTGGCCTCAGGGTTGTGAGTTCAAGCCCCACGTCGGCTGCAGAGATTAATAAATAAATAAATAAATTAGTTAATTAATTAATTAATTAACGGTTTTTTAAAAGTGGCTCTTCACTTCCCGGTAGTCCGCCTGGAGCCTTTACAAATATGTCCATTAGCTGTGACCCTGCGGGATAGACATTAGCATCTTTTTTTTACAGATGGGGAAGCCAAGCCTCAGAGAGGTTAAGTAACCCGTCCAAGGCCACACAGCAGGCAAGAACGCCATTGGGAAGATATTCATTCCTTCAGGAAATATCTGCCTCCTGACTTCCCCGTCCTGTTCCCTGATGTTCTGCAGACACTGGCCCCACCACTGCAGGGACGCGGCGTGCGTGATGATACCGAGATGCAGAAGGTGCTGAGGGACCAGACTTGGGCCCAGAGGAAAGGAGAGCTGCCTGGAGGAGGCGAGACTGATGCTGAGCTTTGAAAATGAGTAATTCAGGAGGAGAGGGAGAAGGGCATCCCAGAGCAAAGGAACAGCTTGACGCCCAGCGGGGAAACAGCAGGCTGGGTGCTGCGAGTCATACTCATCTCCTGTCCTACAGCGTCTGCCCCCACTGCTAATGCCTGGACAGTGAGGGGTCCCCGGGGAAAAGATGGGCTCACTCTTCTCCTACCTTTGAAAATGGATAGAAGGGCAAACCCTGGACTAGAGTTCTGGCTCTGGCTCTGCCACCCAGGAGCAGTGTGACCTCAGCAAAAAAAAAAAAAAAAAAAAAAAAAAAAAAAAACACGTTGTGCCTCAGTTTCCCCAGAGAGGGCATGGGTTTTGGACAATGGTTTTCAAAATGCGGTCCCCAATCCAGCAACATCACCGGGGATCTTACGGGAAACACACATGATCAGGCCTCCCCCTAGGTCTGCTGTGCAATCAGGAACTCTATTTTAACAAACCCTTCAGGGGATTCTGATGCCTGAGAGAGTTCCAGAACCACTGGATGCTTGCTACCCCCGAGGAGCCGAGGAGCGGGCCACTGGGACCAGCAGCACCCACAACACCAGGGAGCCTGTTAGAAGAAGTGCAGAGTCCCTGGCCCCCCTTTCTCCACCCCACCCCCCACTCCAGGGCTCCCAGAATCAGAATCTGCATTTCACCAGAGCCCCAGGGGCTCACGTGCCTATTAACATTTGAAAAGCGAGTCCCAGAGCGGGATGACACCTCCTCACAGCTGTAAAACCCTATCAGGCTCTCCTGGGAAAATCTCCCAACCTTTTATTTCTCTTTCTGCGAAAACTTCCAGGCGGGAGGGAAGCCCGTCGGGCTCAATTAGGGCCTCGGGTCCCTTTGATCCCTTCCAATCTCCTGATAAGAACCCGGGGGGCAAGGGGCAAGGGGGCAGCCCTCTCGCTGCGAGGGGCAAGCGCTTTCCTCCAGGAGGCAGGAAGCCCAACAGAACTCTTCTGCCGGCTCAGCCCAGGAATGTCCCCTCGCGAGCCTCTGGAATTGGGAAGAAATTCTCGGCGAATTCCACGGCCATCCCAAGCCAGTGCGAAAACTCGAGAGCAGCCCAGGGTGGTGCGGCCCGGCTCGAAACCGAGTTCAAAACAATTACCAGCCAACATGTGTTTCCTATGAACGGTGCAAGTGTTAAAACGGATTTAATTTTCTTTTGTAAATAAAGAGGCCCATCCAGACCAGTCAGTTTATCTCCCTGGGAGAGATGAAAGTGTTTCATCTGCCAGTAGCCTCTGCCCGCTGTGGATGTGGGGGGCAGCTATCTGGACCCCATGTGTTCTCTATCTTGTAATCCAGAATCATCTTTCCCATGTGGGACTGTTTGGGCATCGTGGGGTCCTTTCTCCCAGCCTTCGTCCGAGTTATCTAAAATGCTGCTCTCTTTCTTTCTTTCTTTCTTTCTTTCTCTTTCTTTCTTTCTTTTTTTCTTTCTTTCTTTCTTTCTTTCTTTCTTTCTTTCCTTCAACATATTAGTGATTCATAAACAGTAAAATTAGTCTGCTAGGGGCTAGTGGAGGTATTCGTCCTGGTGGCGCCTGCTTTCCTGGGTTAGTAGTTAAAATAAATCATTGCTGTCACAATGGAATTCAGGCCGAAAAATCACCTGTAGGAATCCCCACCCCCTCCGGCTCCACCTCCCCCAGGCCCCCAGAGCATCCAGGATCAAAGCTACCTTCCCCACTCCAGCTGAGGGGGTAAAGGGGAGGGGAGGAGGGAGGGAAGTCCCAGCAGTTATACCAAACCAGGAAATTAATGTTTCTGCTCTATTGTTGAAGCTGGAAGCACAAAAGTATGAGGCCAATTTATGATATTAGTGTTTCTAAAGCGAAATATGATTAACCACTTCATTATGTAAAGCTATGTTTCCACTTAACTTCCTCGTGCTGGCATCCAGAACTCGTTTGGGGTTGTTGGTTTTTTTTTTTAACTGCAAATTTAATAAATTCCGACATGCCCAAACTTCCTGACTTCCACTGTCCACCGCTGGTATCTCTGGAAACCTCAATAGTGGAAGATAACTCGTCCAGGCTGCTCTGCCTACCTTGGCGACCCATGCCATAATCCGGGATCAGGCAAATAAGCTTTCATCTTCGGAGCACTTAAGTTAATTACATGGAGGCTGGTGGAGGCTCCGAGCCGGTTCTGCGCACAGCCCTCCCGAAGCCAAACATCATAGGATCCAGATGCAAACCCTTGGCAGCTTAAGCCCAACAAATTTCCTTTGTCAAGAAATGCAAACAGCCAAACACTGCAGCGGAGGCTACTTTGGTGAGTGGGTGTCCTTCTGGAGCCCTAGGCCTGCAGGACGGGGGCCAGAAGCACCGACCACAAACCGTCACAGAGCATGAACTGTCAGGGCCTACCTGGTTCCCAGGCGTAGGATGAGCTGCTTTATTTTGTTTGGGATCAAAATGGCTTGTGCATCCTTTAATCCAACCCGAGGTATTTTGACAATTTGCGGATCCGTCCCAGGAGCGGGAATGCCAGGAGGATGCATGGGGGCTCGCTCCCACCCTGCTGACTTTCCCAAGTCAGCTCCTGTACCTTTCTCTTTCTGGCTCCTTCCAAACTGTCCTAGCTTAAATAGTCACTTCGGATGGATGCCTCCCAGCCTCGTCTCTGTGTTCTCTCCCCTCTGTGCACCGCACATCCCGCGCTTATCATTTGGGATCTTCCTTGTAGGGCAGTCTTCTTCCCTGGCTTCATGTTCTGTGTTCCACCGGAGAGACGTCTGTGGTCCTCTCCATGCCCCCCCTTCTCTGCAGGGTGGCTTGGACTGGGTGGGTGAATTTGCCTGATTCCGGGGGGCAGCCAACTGGGCAGGAGCGAGACATGTTCACGAACACTGCTTTTATATGCCACAGAGCTGGTATACTGACTCCAGTGGATCCAGAGCTCAAGTGCAGAGCAGAGGGGTGAGCTTGATGAGCTTCCTGTTGTGGGTTGCCTTGTATTCCCCCAAAAAGTGTGTTCAAACCCCAACCCCCACTACCTGGGAACGTGACCTCACTTATTATTACTTGGAAATAAGGTATATGCTGATGTCATCAAGGTAAACGAGAGCATACTGCATTAGGGTGGGCTCTAACCACACTGACTGATGTCCTCGGAAGAAGAGAGAAATGTGGACACACGGAGAGCGGACTGAAGCAGCTACGAGCCGGGAACACCAAAGATTGCCAACAACAACCAAAAGCTGAAAGAGGCAGGGAACATCCTCCCCTGGAGCCTTCGGAGGGAGCATGGCCCCAACCGCACCTTGACTTTGGACTTCCAGCCTCTGGAATAAGGAATAAATGTCTGCTGTTTTAAGCCACCGAGTTTATGGTCATTTGTGACAGTGGCCCCAGGAAACCAGGACGCCTCCTAACACTTCAGCACAAATCGCCCGTCTGTGCTCCCACCCAAACTGGGAGCACAGTGAAGTGGGGGGCGGGCAGCGTCTTCCCCAGCTCAGCCCACTCTCCTCCTGGCGCGCCGGAGGGCTTTCTGTATGAGCAGCGAAGCCTGCAAGCGCTCAGCTTGTCATATGGGCTACAGTCCTGCCTGGCCGCCTGTATTCCATCACTGGCTGCGCGGGTCCCCTTCTCTGTGCCTTGCCACACCAGGGCTCTGGTTCTGCCCTGCCAGCCTCTGGCCCTCGGCCAGGACTGCTGTCTCTCCCTGCAGCCCGTCCCTCTTCAGGCCTGGCCAGCTGCCACCGACTTTCAAGACCCAACCCTTAGCTCCCTTCTCCAAGGCTCCAGGAGATTCCCTGACCCCCTGCAGCCTGGCTCCAGGTGAGGGGGGGGAACCTCCCTCTGTGTCCCCACTGCTCCTCCCTAGGGTGCCTGTCCCAGCACTGGCATTGCCCACTTGCCTTGTCCAGCACTACCATCACCTGAAGGCATCGGGAATCACCCGCCTCCCAGCACGCAGTGTCTGCATGTTGCGTGAATAAATGATTAATAACAGGTGGACGCGGCACGCTCTGCAAACACACGCTGCCCATGAAACTCAGCCTGCCCTCAAAGACCACAGCCCTCCACCTAAGAACAGAAACGGGAAGGAAAACCACAGCACGGCCTGCTGTCCCCTAAAAGGGCGAAGATAAATAAAGACAAAAGCCCTCTGAATTCCTTAAGTTGGCCCATTTAAGCCCGGCTTGAAACATATCACTTAAGCCTTTGCTTTTGGTGTTTGCACATAAGAAATCATACTTTGTCTGTTTGGAGAACATTTCCTCTCTTTATGGGTTCCCAAAGCCACCTTATCAGCCTGTATTTTTGATTGTTTGCTTTCTTCTGAGGGAATATTGTTGCTGGCAGGAACAGAGATATGATTAATTAATTCCTTGAAGGCAATTAGCTTGAGAGGACCGAAGGGGACCCGTGCACTGGAGAATGTCATTGCATTGACACTGGGAGGAAAGTTCCAGATGCAGGTTGGTGTTTCATTTACAGAAGGAGATCTCTGAGCCCTTTCTAAAATACAACAGCCACTAACTTAACATTTCCCTGTTGAGCACAAGCCATTGGAAGGGGAGCCCAGCTGTCTTTCCTTGATATAAAAGACCCACTTTCATACTGAACTCTTTCTGAGCCTCAGATATGTGGCTCTCTGGTGTTCCTTCTGCCTGAAACCCCATTCCCGACCTGCTTTGTCCCTATTGCTTCTGCAGATCTCAGCCAAAATGTCCCTTCTTCAGGGAAGCCTTTGATTCCATTCCTGCTCAGCAGCCCCTGCAGCCTCGTGGGTGGGTGAGGGTCCCTAGGTGAAGCCAGTATATTTGCCCTGGCCACACTGTACCCCAGCATATAGCATAAAACCTGGCACAGAGGGGCTCTCAATATCCTGAAAGTTAAACAGCTTGGCCAGCTCCCCACAGCCCCTGTTTTAGTGAGGGGCACAAACCAAATATAACCAACCATTCAGGTCTGGAAGCTGTAACAGAAACCCAGAATAATAGAAGCTTAACAAGATAGAGACTCATCTCTCTCTTATCAGGGATCCAAGCTCCCCCTTCTTGCTCTGCTTTAACAGGAAACTTCCGCCTCATGGCCCAAGATGGTGCCCCCGGCTCCTGCCTTCACATCTACTCTCTAGCCAGTGAGAAGAAAGGGGACAGAGAAGGGTATGCTCCCACATTTAAGGGCATGCCCTGGCAGTTGCACACATCACCTCTGCTTGCATCCCATTGGCCGGAACTTGACCACATGGCCGTACCAGTCTACAAGGGAGTCTGGGAAAGTAGTCACTGTGTGGTCACATGCCCAGCTAAAAATTCAATTACTGTAGAAGAAGGCCAGAGAGGATACAAGGGGACAGTGGGCCAATTCTGCCTCCCCTGGAATCATCCTGAGCAACCTCCTTGTCCTCACCTCACAGATATTCTTCTACCCCTCGCTGCATCCTTGACTTTGGTTTTCACCTGCCAGCTGTATTTTGCTTGCTCGCCTGCCCCCTACCATGGCCTGGGATCCAGCCACCTGTACCCCTCAGCTGAAATGCTGCAGTGGCCTCCTCCCCTCTCTGGTCCCTCCACCCTTGCCATGGCTACACCTCCCCCCACCCCCCCATTCTAACCTCCCGATCTGAGTGTCTATCTGGTAAAAGCCTGTGACGGGCAGCTGGGAGGATCTATCAAAAGCGAAAATTCATACTGTCTTTCACCCCGCAGTTCTCTATCTGGTTGATCCTACCATCATCTTCCTCCGTGCTGCAGCTGATACCATAAACAGAGGGGCTTTTAAGCAATAGATATTTACTGCTCACAGTTCTGGGGGTCGAAGTCCAAGATCAGGGTGACGCACTGTTGGGTTCTGGTGAGGGCTCTCTCCCGGGCTGCAGACAGCCAGCTTCTTGCTGTGTCCTCACATGGTGCAAGGGAAGGAGCTCTGGGGGGCTTCCTTTAGAAGGCACTAATCTCACTCATGGGCGCTCCTGAACTAATAATCCCCTCCCAAAGGCCCCACCTCCTAATACCATCACCTGGGGTGTTAGTCAACATACAAATTGAGGGGACCCATCAGACCACAGCAACCATGTTGCTGGTGAATTTATCCCACAGTCTTGCTCGGGTACAGGCAAAATGCTGTTAAACATCACAGGACAATGTTATTCAATGCTGTGCTGCTTATAATAAGGAATGATGGGAACACCCCAAAGCCACCAATCTGGGATTGTGAATTAATCATAGCACACCAGTACATTGAAACCCCATGCTGCTACTTGGAAAAGAGAAAGACAGAGAGAGAGGGAGAAGGATTTCGTGTTCTGATATGGAAAGATCTTCAAGATACACTATTAGAAAGTAGATTAATGGTTGCCAGAGGGTTGAGGGCAGGAGGGCATGAGAGTGACTATTAACTTGGGGTTTCTTTTGGGGGTGATGAAGTGTTCTAGAATTGGACACCAGTGATGGTTGTGCAACTGTGTGACTACAGTTGACTCTTGAACGACACGGGTTTAAACTGTGCAGGTCCATTTACACACTGATTTTTTTCAGTAAATATTGTACTCTAAATGTATTTTTTCTTCCTTATGATTTTCTTTTTTAAATTTTCTTAAAACATCTTTTCTCTAGCTTCCTTTATTGAGAGAATACAGTATATAATACATTTAACATACAAAATATGTATTAATATTCTGTATTAATTAGTGTGTTCATGTTATCAGTAAGGCTTGTGGTCAAAGGTAGGCTATTAAGTAGTTAAGTTTCGGGAGAGTCAAAAGTTATATGCAAATTTTCGACTGTACAGAGGTTCGGTGCCCCTCATACCCAAGTGGTTCAAGGGTCAGCACGATACGAAAAACCCACTGAACTGTACACTTTATTTATTTATTTATTTATTTTTATTCATTTATTATCCACTCCCGGCATGGAGCCCAACACAGGGCTTGAACTCAAAACCTGATCAAGACCTGAGCCGAGATCAAGAATCAGATGCTTAACCAACCGAGCCACCCAGGCACCTCCAAACTGTATACTTCATTATTTTTGTAAAGATTTTATTTATTTATTTGAGAGAGAGAACATGAGTGGGGGAACGGGCAGAGAGAGCAAGCGAACATGAGTGGGGGAGGGGCGGGGGAGAGAGAGAATCTCAATTTGACTCCCCGCTGAGCATGAAGCCCGACTCGGGGATCAATCCCAGAAGCCTGAGATGATGACCTGAGCCGAACTCAAAAGTCCGATGCTTGACTGATGGAGCCAGGCATCCCCAAGCTGTATTCTTTAAAGGAGCGATTTTTTCAGTCTCCAGTGAGAAAAAGCCAGGTAGAGAACAGTGCCAGAATATTTTGTGCGAAGAAGGAAAACCAGATTCTTTCCTCACAGTTGTCTGCCTGCCCTTCAACTCTGTGAGGCTGCACAAAACCTCCCCCAGGAGATGGGTGGGGGAGGGGTGGGAGGCTTTGGACTTGGACTTTGGAGATGACGTTGGAACATGTTGGAACTTTTGGGTCCTTTAGGATGGAATGAATGTATTGTTCACGAGAACAGGCCATGGATTTTGAGGGGCCGGGTGTAATGCTGTGGTCTGAATGTCTGTGTTCCCCAAAATTCATACGCTGAAACCTAAGCCTCAGGTGATGGTATGAGGGGGTGGGGCCTTTGGGAGGGGATTTTGAGTTCAGGAGGGTGGAGCCCCCGTGACTGAGATCAGTGCCTTCGATAGAGGCTCCACAGCGCCCCCTCCCTTCCCCCATGAGGACACAGCAAGAAGTCGGCTGTCTGCAGCCCAGAAGACAGCCCTCACCCAACCAACCGTGCTAGCACCTTGATCTTGCTTGGACTTCCAGCCTCCACAACGGTAACAATACATTCCTGCTGCGGGTAAGCCTCCCAGTTTATGGTATGCTGTTAGAGAAGCCCCAACAATCTCGGACAGGGAGTGACTGCACGAAGGTGGGCGACGGGGGGTGGGGGGTGGTTCTGGGGGGCTGGGTACGTGGGTGTGCCCAGGCAGTGGAAGCCCAGCACACCGCATACTTAGGATCTGTGCACCTTCTAGTGTATATTTCAACAAGAAGTCTTTTTTTAAAATAAAGCCTGCATGTATAACATGCTTACAAATATTAAAAACATAAGGTGGAGGAAGAGACAGGAAGACAAGGGGAGGAAGGGGCTGTGATTGGGTGATGACGTCATGGGTGCGGGATTTCTTTTTACTATCCTTTTATACCATGAATTTCCCCTTACCTTTTCTGGGGTTGAAGAAGCGTGGCCAGGCTAGAAGGATGAGGGGCGGTGAGAGATGAGCCACCTCTCCTTGTATGGAGTGATGGAGCCAAGCGAGCGGGCGTCTGCCGGGCATGTGAGGTCCGGCAGTCAGTTTGCTCACCTGATCACATCCTGTCCACAACACAATACAATTTGGTTAGCCCCATTTTACAGATGAGGACACTGAGGCTCAGAGAGAGAAAATAACTTTCCCAAGTTACACAGCAAATGAGGGCGGCTCCCAGGCTTCAAACCCAGGTCTGTTTGGCCCCCCAGGCTGGGGTGTGCTCCTCTAGTTGAAAGCTAGGCCACTCCATCCACGTCAGCCTGTCTCCTGTTCCCTTGTTCAGTGCAAGTCACACAGAGAAGGGGATGGGACTTCTGGGGGTCGCACAGTTCACTCGTTGGCCAATGCCCACTCAGAGGACCCAGAGCCAGGATCCTTCCTTTGCTCCTCACCCAACAGCAAATAGTTCTCATTCAGCAAATATTTTGTGAGCATCTGTTCTAGGTGCTGCTGTAGGCGCTGAGGGTGCAAGATTAAATCATGCAGACAGGGCCCTGTCCTTGGGAGGCTGCCATTCCAGCAGAGAGAGATGAACAGTAGGCAGGTGAGCGACCAGAATGGGGAGCGACGGAAACAGAACGAGCACTCGGATGGAAAATGGAGCAGGATTGGGAGGGATGGGGCATGGCTATGTCTGTCTGGTAGCCAGGGAAGGCTCCTCTAGGCTGTGACTTAGAGCAGGGGCCACCATTTCAGTAAGCAACATGGGTCCCTGGGAACGATCATTCCAGGCAGATGGAAGAGCATGTGCAAAGGCCCTGAGGCGAGAGTGGGTTTGGTGTGTTTGAGGAAGAGCAAGGAGACAAGGTGGCCAGCGCAGAGTGGCAGGAGTTGAAAAAGAGAGGGAGCCAGTGTCTAAATTTGTCACCCCCGAGGCCATGGTCAGGATCTTGGACTTTATTACATGAGACGCAAGCCACTGGGTTTTGAGCACAGGAATGACAAGCATTGAAAATTGCCTGAAGTATATTAGTTTCTGGAGGCCAGAAATCCCAAATCAAGGTGTTGGCAGGGTTCATTCCTTCTGAACCTCCTAGGAAGGATCCGTCCCATGCCTCTCTCCAGCTTCTGGTGGTTTCCCATGATCCATGGCATAGCTTGGCGTGTAGATGCAGCACTGAAATCCTGGCCCCCGTCTCCACGAGGACTTTCCCTCTGTGTGTCTTCGCCTGCTTTTCTATGGAGACTTTTCACTGGCTTCGGAGTACACCCGGGTAATCCAGGATGATCTCATCTCAAGATCCTTCATTTTTTTTTTTTTTTTAATTTTAAGTAGGCTCCCCACCCAACATGAGGTCTGAACTCATGACCTCAAGATCAGGGATCACATGCTGTACCGCCTGAGCCAGCTAGGTGCCCCTCAAGATCCTTAATTACATTTGTAAGGGCCCTTTTTACAAATAAGACTACATCCACGGGTTCTGGGTAGATATACCTTTAGGGGGGGCACCATTCAACCCACCAGCAGGGGCCAGGGTGGACACGGGGAGACTAGTTCAGAGGAATGATGGTGGCCTGGACGAGTGTGGGGAAAGTGGAGTTGTGGCAGGTTTAAGAGGAGTCAGGAGGCAGGATCCAAAGCACATAAGAACGACAGGTGCAGAGTTGAGCGGGAGGAGATGTTAAGGAGGGACTGTCAGGTTTGGGCTTATACAACTGAGTGGATCATGATTTAAAAAAAAGACATTTTATCCAATTCTGTACTGCAAAACTTGCCCTTCTCCCCAGACCCAATTACCCCAGTTCCAAAAAGGAATGAACCCAATCTCTTTAAAGCCGGGTCTTGTCCCCAAAGACATTTTTTAAAGGCTACAGAGCTTCGGGAAACACAAGAAGACCTTCATGTGATGGCTAAGTAATTGCTTTCCAACTATAAAAGTAATTAAGAAATGGCACCAATTTCCCTAAGTGTAATGTAATTAAATCCACTGGCTTGGAAAATCATTTGCGATAAACTGAAACAGCGAAAGATCAGGCCATGGGGAATTAGGGAAACATCTGACATGAGGGACAGAGTGTTCTCTGGGGCTTTTCCCCTGGAGGGTGGCCTTGGTAGTAGGCTCAGAATGTAGCTGGCAGAGGAAGGGAGGTAGAGGATGGGGAAAGCCAGACACTGGGCAGTCTGCACCCAGCCCCCCTCATGGCACAGAGCCAGGGGATGTGACCTGTAGGCACTTGGGGGGCGTGGGGTGGGAGCCCAGGCAGCAGGCAGATTGGGGAAGAAGTGTTACCCTAGGAGGTCAAAGGCAGCTCCAACTTTGGTCCAGAAGGCAGCTAAGAGAGCAGGATGGATGGTCAGGCTCAAGCAGGTGACATCAGGGTTGGGTTGGGCCAAGAAATTACAGACAGGTCAGGTGAGCAGCTCAAGAGTAAGACTTTGGCCAAAAGGCAGGGGTCAGAGGTCTCTTTTTAAATGATTCTACCTACAGGTAAGGAGTCTGATGGTTACGGGAATCGAGAGGGCCCCGCGGACAGATTTCTAATGTATACTGGAACTAACACGATGTTTTTGGCTGTGGGAGAAGAATTAGAAAGGAATTTTGAGTTGGGCAGAGAGCTCTGGGTTCCAGTCCTGACTCCCCCACTTTGTTATCCTGAGCAGCTTGCTAAGCTCGGAGAATAATCATTTCTAATGTGGGCGCCGTGAGAAGAGTGTGTACATGACGTGCACAATGCGCTATAGAAGCCCTCGAGGCCTGCACGGGATCCACTGGCATTGCTGACAACGGGCAGCCCCTTCCTGCCACCTTCCTCCAGCTGGGTTGTCTCCTCCCTCACCACATCACCCTGTGGCCCAGCCACTGGCCCCCCTCCCCTTGACCAAGGCGCTGACACTGGGACACTCAGTTTCCTCAAATATACAAAGAAGAAAATTAGAGTCCCTCCCTCCTGGGGAATTGTGAAGACCAAAGAGCTAAAGCATGACCTGTGACGATGGTCTGAGCTCCGTGAGTCTGAGACAGTGCACAGCTATTATTATGATTTTGAATGGCAGGGGCCTGGGTGGCTCAGTCGGTTGAGCGTCCGACTCTTGATTTTGGCTCAGGTCATGATCTCAGGGTCGTGGGATCGAGCCCCCGGTTGGGCTCTGTGCTCAGCAGGAAGTCTGCTTGGGATTCTCTCTCCTTCTCCCTCTGCCCACCTCCCCTTGTTTCTCTCTCTCTCTCTCTCCAAATAAATAAATAAATAAATCTTTTCTTCTTAGGTTAATCACCATACATTACATCATTAGTTTTTGATATAAATCTTTTTTTTTTAAGATTTTATTTATTAGAGAGAGAGAGAGAGAGAGAGAGTGGGGGGGGAGCAGAGGGAAAGGGACAAGCAGAGTACGCACTGAGCCAGGAGCCCGGCTCAGGCTCTATCCCACGACCCTGAGATCATGACCTGAGCCAAAATCAAGAGCCAGATGCTCAACCGACTGAGCCACCCAGGCGCCTCTAAATAAATCTTTAAAAAAGTAAAATAAAAAGAGCAAGCAAAAAGAAAAAGAAAAAAAAATCACCCCTACATACTCCCACCTAGCAGTAACTATTATTCACAATTGGAGAATAACCTTTCTGCCTTTTTAAAAAATGCACATAGTTCTTTTTTATTTATTTATTTTTTTAATTTTCAGGAACTGATCGTATTGTGCACACTGTATGGGGGACTGGTTTTTGTCAGATGACAGTATGCCAGGAGCAACTTCACATGCTACCACACTTTCTGGGACACCATCGTTTTACTGGCTACAGTTACCCTGGTACTATCACGCCCTGATCCATCAGCTAGCTATCCCATGGCTGGCTGGAAACCTCCTCTCCAGCTCCCAGCCCCTAACTCTGGCCCCGGCTCACCACTCTCCAGTTCTTCCTACAGATCTTTGCCAGGGTAAAATACAGTGGTGAACACATCAGGTCACCCTTGCATTCACACCCCTTTGGGGGCTCCCCGGCCCTTCACAGTTGAAACTGTATCTTCTTCTCTCCCTGGCATTCAAAGCTCTTTACGAAGAAATGTCGCTGCAAGTCCGCTTGGCTCCTAAATCTCTTTGTCCTACCCCACACGCCCCCCTGGACATGTCCCTGTCCCCATGTGTCTCCGTCCTGCCTGTCTTTCCAAACCCGACCCAAGTTTATTCCCTTCCTCAAAGCCGTGTCAGCTGCCCCATAGGGTCGCTCAGGCTCACATTCAACTGGGAGGAACCGAGACTCGATGTAAATCACAGTGACCGCAGCAAGACAGAAGCTCAGTCTCTATGGCATACAAGATGAGCCGAGCTGGATGACGCGGGGTTGCCACCACGGCTCTTCTGTCTTCCAGCACAGGCTTCGTCCAGCATCGCCCTGCCAGTCCCCGGGGTATACGCTCGCCCTCGGCGTCCGAAGTGGGGACTAGAGCCCCAGGCATCCTGTGCACCTTCCCAACAGGAGGCTTCTGTAGGAGATGGGAAACAGAGTGCATGCTCTCTTTCTCAGGAGGCTTTCTAGAAGGACCACACAAGACTTCTTGCGTCTCAGTAGCCAGAGCGTGTTCGCTTGGGCACCCGGGTGCAGAAGAGGCTGTAGAATGTAGAGATGTAACCATTCTGCAGAAAGGAGAATGAACAGTGATAGACACCCCAGCCTCCCACGGCCAGAAGGAGCAGCTCTTCCCCTCCCCCCCAGCTCACCCTGCATCCCATGAGCGTCCCCCATAACACCGAGTGCTTACTCCAGGAGGCAGCAGGGGATAATGAAGGACGCAGGCTTTGGAGTCAAACCGACCTGGATGTAGAGGCTGGCTAGTTGCTCTCTAGCTGGATGATTTAGGACAGTTGCTCAATCTCTGTGCCTCAGAAAGAGAGAAAGAGAGGGAGGGAGGGAGGAGAGGAAAGCCCTGTGAGAAGGTTGTGGAACAGTAAGAGCCTGACTAATCGTCAGGGATTCCAGGCCCTTCTAGTTTTACACTGTCACCTACATCGTGCACTCTGTCTTCTCCAAGCCCAGGCACCTGGCCTATGGTAAGGGCCATTAATAATATTTGCTGCACTCAGTTGAGTCTACTTGGCCTGTCCCTTCTCCAGGGTTCCGTCTGACCCTGCCTTGGCCGGTGAACTCATGGCCACTGGGATGCTGGGCATGAGGCTGACTCAGCTGGTTTGGGAAGGGGGATTCTTCATCTTCCCAGACTGGAGAATTACCGGTCCAGAAATAAAGCTCCTTCCACCTCAGACTCTATAAGCTCTTAACCCACTGCTAAGCCTACAGCAAGGGCTCAATAAATGCTAGCTTTTATTCCCACGGTTGTGGTGTTTGCTCTAGCTACTGTTGCTGAGTAACAGATGAACTCTAAAACGTAGCAATATTAAACCACCATCATACTAGACTCATGGTTCTGTGGGTCGGGAATGTGGGCACGATTTGTCTGTTCCCCAACATCTGGGCCTCCACTAGGACACTCAAACAATGGGGGCTTGAAAGCGGGAATCATCTTTCGGGGTCTTCACTCCCACGTTTGGGAGCCGATGCTGCCTGTGGCTGAGCTGTTGGCTGGGACATAGGGCCTCTCCCTGTAGACGAGGTTAGGCTCTTAGGCTTCCTGACAGCATGGCGGCTGGTTCCAAGAGACAGTGCCTACGGCATTCGCATGATCTAATGATCTAGCCTTGGAAGGCACATGGGATCACTTGCACCATGGTCACCAGCCCGCCCAGGGTCACAGCGTGGGCACAGAGACCCCACCCCTCGGTGGGAGGAGTGCCAGAGTCACATTGTCAGGGTCTTCAGCTAATACTAGCCGTCACCACGACAACCACAATACAATAGTGATCATAACAACCCCCAGCAACCACCGCAGCAGTAACAGTAAGTAGTGGTGAGAATTTGTCCCTCCCAAGACTGTCATGTGTCCAGGGGGGGGAACCTACTGGGCTCCCCGGGCCTGGTGCCAACTGGCTCCCCCCATGGGGAGGTGCCGATTTTCTGCTCAGTCCTGTGTCCCAGGGCTGGACGAGGGCCCACCCTCCCTCCAGACACTTCTGGGGCCCCAGGAGGCATTAGGTCAGGGTCAGGGACCACGGGGGGGGCCAGACCAGCAATGTTTCTGGGCCACCTTTTTTAACGGACTCATCATGGACCTTTTAAACTTCAACTTCCTGGAAGACTGTCCTTTGAAGCTGCCCACAATGGTCCTAGTCTCTCTGCGAGACCATTTCGACTTGCCCCCAGTGAGGTATTTGGTCGGTGATAGGGCTGGAAAGATCCACAGGAGAGACATGTAGTATCTTTCTTCCCTAATTTCCCAGTCCTCGAAGGAAAGGCCATGTTTGGTTTGAAAACAGAGCAGCTTTATCACCAACCAGGACCCTGGATGAAATCTTTCCCCCTAAAGCTGAATAAACAGCCCTGGGCTCTGCTCACACCCTGCTCTCCACTCAAACCCCCCTCGGCTTATCTAGGCCCTGCCTTCTACCCTGGGCCTGCCCTGAGCCCCAGAACGACTCCAGGGACTGAGAGACCTGCATTCTGCTCCATTTCCTCCTTGTTGGAGGAAAAAGTGACTGGATTCAAGTCTCTTCCTACCCTGAGGCTCAGTCTTCTGGTCTGCAAAGTGGGGATATATTGTTGGCCTCACCTGACTGTGCTAGGGCCGAAGGAGATTATTTTAACAGAAAGTGCCAGCACAGTAGGTGCTCAAGGAGCCCTGCCTTGGTCTGAAGAGAATAGGGCTGAGTGGGATGCAGAGTCCAGCTTGATTCAAAACCCGTGGCCACCACCACAACCAAGTACATGCTGGGTGACCTTGGGCAAGTTCATCAACCTCTCTGAGGCACAGCCTCTTCTAAATGGTCTTGTGATAATGAGGTTGCCGTGGAGATCCACACAGTGCTGAGCATTGTGCCTGCAGCACAGGCCCTTCATTACTGGTGGTTATTTGTTTTTATTAGTTATTAATTGGTTACATTTCTAGGCAAAGACGAGGTCTTATAATTCATGGATTCCCAACATTTCCTATATACACAAGGTAGCTCCTCAAGGTGTCTGTAGATGGAAGCCTATCATCTTTTTGTTCATTTCTATTTTTTAATTGAAATGGTTATTGAGATCATTGTGGGTTCCCAAGTTGTTGTGCAGAATAACAGAGAGATCGGCCTGGTGTACTTCGGCCCCACATTTCACAAAACTACAGCACGATATCATAAGGACATTGACTTTGATGCTATCCACCAATCTTATTCCGATTTTCCAGTGTTGCTTGTACTCATTTGAGTGAGTGTGTGCGTGTGTGTGTGTTCAGGCTTGTTATAATTTTATTACCTGCGTAGGTTTGTGTATCTACCACCACAGCAAGATAACAATAGAAACCCCACTTGTGTGGGGATCCTATCATTTTAAAGCCAGGGAGGCCCCTAGTTTGAATTTATGAGTCCACATAGCATCTAGATTATGAGCAGCAGCCCAGTGATCTGCCCACCTGGGTTCAAATCCCAGCCCTGCAACTCACAGCTGTGTGACCCTGGGCAGGGGAGGGGGAAGAAAAAGGAAGGGGTAGGGGCACTCTTCTGTCTCAGTCTCCTTATCTGTAAAATGGGAAAACAACAGCTCCCACCACTGGACAAAACATCCCTAACTGCAAGCTGTTAGTATAGCTTTCAGAAGTTGGTGATCGAGGCCCCAGAGGCAAAACGACTTGCCCAAGATCACACACCAAGCTGGAGGCACAGCTGAGCGGGGGGGGGGGGGGGGGCCCGGGCAGCCCAGTTCTTCAACTTGGCCGAGCGAACAAGAGTTTGCACGGTCTGCAGGTATACCAGGGCCTTCCTTCCGTGGTTGATCACGCAGGCAGGCCGCCTAGCCCAGAGGTCAAGCAGCAGGCTCTGGACGTGCCTGCCCAAGACAAGGATCCCAGCTAGGGCATCGGCCTGAGACAAGCAGCCTCGGTCTCTCCAGACCCACGTGAGCCTCATCTGCAGAGTGGGACCGGCAGCCGGGCTGCAGAGTGCTTCAGGGATGAAGCGGTTAACAGGCTCAGCCAGGAAGGTTGAGGCTACAAATCCAAAGCCAGTTGCTTTACTAGGTAGTGGTCCACCAAGTGTTGAAATCAGAATGGTCTTACAGGATTGTGGGCTAGGGTACTAGGGCGAGCAAACATGTCACAAAATCGGATGCGGGAGTCATGGAATGCGAGTATCTTCTCTTAGAACCTCAGTAAACACTGGAAACTGAAGAGCTTACCCAGTGGAACAGAACAGGCAGATCCTCTCTCTGGCGTTCACAGGGAGCCATGCATCTCCTTCCTCCCTGCAGAAAGCAGCATTTCCTTCTTGCGGCTGGATTCACTCTTGAATACCCAAAACTTCTACCCTCAACTCTGAGCCTGTTGTAAACATGCCATTTCCAAACAAACCCAGGTTGCCATCTTTTCTTCCTCCTCTCTCTTTTCTTTTCTTCTCCCCAAGATCAAAGACGGCATTTGGGCCTTTAAGATAACATTCATCGGAAGAGAGATGGTAATATACGAGATTAATGAAAATTAACATAATCCCTCTGAATAGAGGAGAGCTTGCTGTTCAGTCGTTTGTCCTGCTGTTAATTATGCGTTAGGTGGTGATAAATGCTTTAAATCAAGTGATGCCTTGAAAACCATTTAAATGATTTTCACCTAATTAGTTTCCCTGCCTTCTTCTGAGCCTGGGGGACCCCCTCCCTGGCCTGCCCCCCTCCTTTGGCTATGTAACATGCCAGGGGATCAAGGAACCTTGAGCTCCAAAAGGAACGTTTTCTGGCTTCCATCGGCTCTGACCCACCCCGGTGGGCCCAGGGTTGAGATTTATTTTTTTTCTTATTGGCTTTGCAGATCCAAGATCAAAAGGAAATTTATCAGTTTCTGTCTTCCTTCAGCCTCCTCCAGCCAAACTTCATGACAAGACGGTATCAGCCTTAAAGTTGAGGAGGCCCCGGCTCCGAGAGGAGCAGAGAGAAAAAGAGAAAGAGAGAAGGCCCCACAAATGTTCACTGCCAGATTAGGGGGCGGAAATTGCTGTGTGGCACCCAGCCGGCCTCGGGAGGGTGGCCGGCAGAGCTGGACAGGAGGAATGCTGGTCTGTGCAACTCAAAGCCCCAGGGGGCAGATTCAGAAAGGCTTCCCCACTCTGCCGCCCCCTCTGAAGTTGAAATATCATCTGAGTCTCTTCAAGAACCTGGTTAAAGGTGAACTGGAAGCCCTAGGGAGGAAGGGTCGGGGCGGGGCCCAGAGGAAGAGCAAAACTTCCCAGAGAACCAGGATCTGTCCCTGGAGGCAAATGTGTGGACCCACCACTCTTGCCACTGCAGTAGGAGTTTGGGAATCAAATGGCCTCCTTCTCCCGGAAGCCCCCAGGATTGGAATCCAGCCCGTTCCAGCTCAGGGGAGCCCCATGTCTCCTCAGTCACCACCCCTCTCTCGCTCGCCGGGAAATACATTAGGTCTTGAAAATTCCTGTGGTGGCCTGGCCCTCGGCAGCGGGGCGGTGCAGGGTAGGCCGCTGGACCGACCGGAGCTCCCTTTCCTCCTGGTGGCAGGAGGAGGAGAGCCCCTGGGAAACGCTGCCCTAGCCCTCTGGCCTCTGCCCTTGCCCTCTGGCCTGGCATGGCATGAGTCTCTGATTCGCAGAGCATCCCGATCAAGGCGCGGTATCCGCACCACATCCGCGGGGCCCTGGTATCCTTCTGTCTCCAACAGGCTGGAAAAGTACAAGGGCAGCCGCTCGCCCTGGATTGTAACCCCTCGCCCCCCCCCACTTGGAAGCCAGAAGATACAGAAAGGAAAATGAAACAAAAGTACCTCCCATTGATCCCTCTCCTGGCTTTAAAAAAAGAGGCGGGGGGAGCCAGTTCACATTTGAAGTTAGAATCTTGGTGGAGATTTCCCTCCTTTCATCCTGGACCATCCTCCCCTGTACGATGCAGAAGGCTTCAGAACCCCTGGAGTTGCAATTATGTGGACATTTTTGGAACATGTCTGTTAATGATTTGTGATCCTGAGGACTTATTTTGAATTAATTCCTTTTTTAAAGGGCAGTTTGGTCTCCCAATAAGGGGCAGACCCCGAACGCCACAGCCTCCGCCTTTTGTGCTAAATGAACTTTTTAGAGGTTCCAGATGACGCCTGGCACCGGACAGAAGGAAGCCAGCCAGAGAGGTCAATTCTCTGGGACACGTTCCCTGGACGATCAGGCCATGTCCCTGCGGCAGGAAGTGGTGCCCTCCCGGGCGAGGCATTTCAGAAATGCCTTTGAGACAACAGGCTGGCCAGGGCTGGGCCTCCACGGGCTCCCAGCAGGAGCGAGGGGGCGAGGGGGCGGCAGAAGGCGTCCCAGAGCCAGAGCGGTGTCCCTCCTGCTCATCAGACACCGCCCTCCACGGCCTCACACACTCCTGGCTGCAAAGCGAAGCATGACCTTTCCAAAAGGTCTTCCTTCATCATTCCTCACCCTCTTCTTCTTCACAGTAAATTATACGTAACGTAAAATTGACCACTTTAACTATGACTGAGTAGCATTAGGCACTTTCACACTGTTGTTCAACGATCACCACCATCCATTGCCAGAATTCTTCGTCTTGGCAAAGCCGGAACTCTGAACCAACGAAACAGCTCCCCGTTCCCTGCTACCCCCAGCCCCTGGCCACACCCATTCTATTTTCTTTCTCTATTCGTTGGGCAACTCTAGAGACCTCATGGACGCAGAGTCATACAGTGTGTGTCTTCTCGTGACTGGCTTATTTCACTTAGCATGATGTCTTCAGGGGTCATCCATGTTACAACATGTGACAGATTTCCTTCCTTTCGGAGGCCGAATAACCGTCCACTGTATGGATGGACCACATGGTGTTTATCCAGTCATCCATCCATGGACGCTTGGGTCACTTCCACCTTTTGGCTGCTGTGAATCATGCTGCTATGAACATGGTGTACAAATACCTGTCCCAGTTCCTGTTTTCAATTCTTTGGAGTGTGTACCTGGAAATAGAGTTGCTGGATCACATAGTAATTCTGTTTGCAATTTTTTGAGGAGCCGCCATACTGTTTTCCACAGCGACGGCACCATTTCGCATCCCCACCAGCGGTGCCCAGGGACCCAACTCCTCCATATTCTCACTGACATGAGTTCTTCCCTATCTTTTTGGTAGTAACCATCCTAATGGGAGTGAAGTGATCTCTCACTGTGGTTTTGATTTGCATTTCCCTGATGATGGGTGACATTGAGCATCTTTTCGAGTGCTTATTGACCATTCGTTTATCTTTGGAGAAATGTCTATGCAAGTCCTTTGCCCATTTTTTAATCAAGTTGTTTGTTTTGTTCTTGTTGAGTCATACAAGCTCTTTATATATTTGGATGGGATCAGATACATGGCTTGCAAATACTTTCTTCCATTCAGGGGTTGCCTTTTCACTCTATTGATAGTGTCCTTTGACGCACAAAAGTTTCAAATTTGTATGCAGTCCAGTTTATCTGTTTTCTTCTCCGTGGCTTGTGCTCCTTACTCATTCTTGCTTCTAACGTCTTTACCTGTTTCCTTCACCTAGAATGCTTTTCTTCTGCCCCTTAGCTGGGCTCATTCCATTGACCGCCAAGTCTCAATTCCAGGATCCCCAGGTCACTGCTTGCAGGACAGCACTAGAGTGTGACGCCAACCAGCACATGACTGCACTGGGTCAAGGCCCTGAGACGTCTGGCCAATTTGTCACCTTGGCACCACCCAGCCTCTCCTGACTAATGCACTGCCCCCCAGCTGAGTATGTCTGGCTAGGAAGGTGTCTCACGTGCTGGCAGGCTTGAGACTCCCAGTCCAGGGCTCTTCGAAGCACATGACCTCTCCCGGTTTTATCCCATTTACCTAATGGGAGGTGCAGATGAGCGACACCTTGCCCAGTCCCCGAGCACTTCACAGTGTAATGCAGGGAAGTGATAAGCAAAGCAAAGTTTCAGGCGGGGAGGACAAGTGAAATGTCCGAGTTAGGGACATGCGTTAGAATGTGAGGGGGCTTAGCAGGACCGCTTTACAGGAAAGTTAAGTTATAAGTGACACACCGGAAGGAGAAAAAACTGAAAACAACTTGGGTTCGGGAGTCAAACAAATCTGGGTTCGATTCCTCCCTTGGCCATCTGAACAAGTCACTTCACTTCTCTGGGCCTTGATTTCTTCACTTGCAAAAGCAGGCAACTAATAACTACCAAAAATGAATGAATGAACTGGTTGGAAGAACAGAATGAAACATCATGCACCCGCAATCACGGATGCAGAGCACGCGGCCCTTACTATTACCGCTATTATAGGAAAGCTTTGTAAATTCTGAAGTTCTGTACGTAATTGTCTCTGTCTAATGTAAGCTGCTCCAACAAAATACCATCCACTGGGCGGCTTGTAAATAGTCATTGATTTCTCACTGTTCTGGGGGCTGGAAAGGACGAGATCAAGGCCCTGGCAGATTCAGTGTCTGGTGAGACCTGCTTCCTGGGCTCTCCCTGTCTCATTGCTACCAGGAAGCCAGCTCAGAACCTGCCCGATGACAAGAGTCTTTCTCTAATGGTTTATTCATCTTTATTTTATCCATTCATCCGTTCAAAAAATATTTACTGCATGTTGGGAACTGTTCTATATGTTAGGGAAATGGTGAATATAACACACCAGAAATCTCTACTCTGAAGGTGCTTATATTGAAATGGCAGGAAAGGAAAGCAGACCAAAACCACCACAACGTATTGTATACGAGGTAGGTGAGGGGTAGAGAGCCCCCTTCCACCACCTGTATTTGGACACAAATATGCTTAGAAGCATTATTTACACTACCTGCAACCCAAAAGGAGATAAACAAGGTACAAGAATCCAACATTTTCTGAGAAGAACGTGCAACATGGAGACAGCAGTTGATTCGAGGCGGGCGAGTCTCTTTACAATATGTAAGTTAACAAGCTGCAACTCCGATAATAAAAAAGTAGCTTCATGGGCAAATAAAATATTTAATAAGTTCATGTGCAGTGATGGGTATGCTTCCAGACTAAAGGTGACGTTGTGAAAAGATTGAGTAGGGATTTTGTATTTAAGATGATGGAGATCCAGAAAGAACTTGTAGTTCATTGTCTTTCCAGGAAGTTTTTGCTGCGTCTCAAAAAAACAGGGACAGGAGGGCTCCTATAGAATTAGGGTTTAACTGGCCTTTTCCCTTCCTGTCTGGGAAAACTCTGTTTTCTGGCTTCCTTTGGCTGTTGCAATGTAAACACCCTCACCATTTAAAGCACGACACTGTGAAATTGTAAAGTGCTCATCAACATCACATTCTGCTGTCCCAGATTTGTTCTATTCAATGATGACACAGTTTCATTTCATTTTAACCAGAGCTGAATCAAAGTGTTCCTAATTTCAGTTTATGCCTTTGAGAAGATCATTGTCACGCGTGCTGCAGCGTACAAAGTTAATCCTTAAATGAGCCCAAGGGACAGGCTCCCTTAGCAACCGCACATGCATACAAAGCCTTTGTGATAGTCCCCATCACCGACATTCTCACGGAACCAGCGACGCAGAGTCTCTCCTGCGGTACTGCATGAAATCCCCACACGCTACAAGGGAAGCCAGGCAGGAGACGGCTCTGCCCATTTTGCAATTATTAATTCAAGCCGATTCGTATTTACTGTGCACCTACTACATTAGCAGTTCACTCGTGGCTTAGAACAAACAAAGGCGACATGGTGCAATAGAGAAGAGCTAGCATTTGCTGAGCACTTGTCTGCGAAGGCACTGTTCCAAGCGCCGTACACATGGTATCTCATTTAATGCTTCATGACAAATTTGCAACCTGGGTTCTATTAGTACCGTCTCCATCTGGCAGCTGAGGAAAGAGAATCCGTGAAGTCACTTGAAGTCACTATTCAAGTTCGAGAAGTCAGATCTGGAGCCCACACTCTTTACTATTCCAGCAGTGTCTCTGTCGCAGGAAGCACGGGGTGGTATGGCCTCTGAGAAGGCAGCTACCCCAACCTGAGTGGGGAGGGAACATGAAGGAAGGCTTCCCGGAGGTGGGAGCCTTGAGCAGAATGATCTGAATGGAGTCGGAGTTAGCCAAGAGAAAAAAGTGATCCCGGGTTGAGGAAGCAGGCTATACAATGACAGGGAGGAAAGCTACTTGGCAGAATCAATGGGAGACACACACACACACACACACACACACACACACACACACACACACACGACACAACACAGAGGGAGACAAAGAAGATTTATTTTGAGGAATTGGCTTAGGAGGCCGGTAAGTCCTACTATCTCTCATCTGCAAGCTGGGGACCCAGTTCTTGTCCAAAGGCATGAGAAGTAGGCAAGCCAATGGTGTAAATCCTAGTCCGAGGGCAGGAGAAGATGAGATGAGATGTCCTAACTCAATGAGCCAGGAGAAAAAGAAGGGAGTGGGTTCCTTTTTCCTCTGCCCTTTGGTTTATTCAAACTCTCAAGGGATTAGATGATGCCGACTCACACTGGGGAGGGCAATCCGCTTTACTCAGAGCCCACCAAGTCGAATGCTAACCTCATCTGGAAACACCCTCATAGACACACCCAGAAACAAGATTTAATCCAGGCACCCAATGGTCCTCTCAACTTGACATTTGAAAGTAACCATCACAGGGGCGCCTGGGGGGCTCAGTCGGTTGAGCATTCAACTCTCGGTTTCGGCTCAGGTCATGATCTCAGGGTCCTGAGATCGAGCCCCACATCAGGCTCCGCACTCAGTGGGAAATCTGTTTGAGATGCTCGCTCTCCCTCTGCCCCTCCCCCGCTTCGGCTCTTTCTCTCTAAATAGATAAATAAAATCTTAAAAAGAAAGAAAGCAACCATCACAGCATCACTGTCACCCTTCTGTAAACGCCGCAGCTCAGAGGCGGGGGGGGGGGGGGGGGTGAGGGTGGGGGTGGGGTGAGAGCTACACTTGGGTCTGTTGGCCCGGGTCCACGTCTCAGTTTACCTCCTTCACCTCCTCCTTAGTTATGTGACCTTGGGCTAATGACGTCATGACCTTGGATTAGGCAACAGTTTCTTAGAGAGGAGACACCAAAAGCACAAGCAACCAAAGAAAAAACAAGTGGGCATTCCCCAAATGGAAGTTTTTGTCTCAAAGGACACTAACAAGAAAGGGAAAAGAGAGGATGGGAGATATATTTGCAAATCATATATGTGATAAGAGTCCCTCTCTAGGGGTACCTGGGTGGCTCAGTCCACTCTCCCCACCCCAGCTTGTGGGTGCTCTCTCTTTCTCTCTCTCTCAATAAATAAATAAATAAGTAAATAAATAAATAGAGTCCCCTGTCCAGAATACATAAAGAACTCTCTCAAATCAACAATGAAAAACAACTCAATCTAAAAATGGGCCAAGGATCTGAGTAGACAGTGTTTCAAAGAAGATATACGAGTGGCCAATAAGCACAAGAAAAGATGCTCAACGTCATTAATGACTAGAAAATGCCAATCAAACCTCAATGAGCTATGACTTCACACCCACCAGGATGGCTACGCTCAAGAAGACAGACGGTAACCAGTGTTGGCGAGGACACGGTAAATCAGCACCCTCCTCCACTGCTGCTGGGAGCGCGGAAGGCACCCTCTTCCTACAGGGTAACCTGGAAGGGAAAACACAGGGTAACCACGTGATTCAGGAATTCCACTCCTACGTCTATACCCGAGAGAACTGAAAACATATGTCCGGGCAGACACTTGTGTATGAATGTTCATGGCAGCATTACTCCTAATAGCCCCAAAGTGGAAACACCCCAAGTGTCCATCAATGGGTAAACAAAATACATATCATCATATGTAGATGTATATCTCCATGCAATGGAATATTATTCAGCCATAAAAAGGAATGAAAGTCTGATTCTACGGCATGGATGAACCTTGAAGCCATACTCAGAGAAAAGAAACCAGCCACAAGAAGTCACATATTGTGTGATTCCATGACAGGAAATGTTCAGAATAGGCAAATCAGCAACAGAAAGTGGTTGTTAGGGGTTGGCAGGGGGAGAAATTGGGAGGGACTAACAGGTAGAGGGGTTCTTTTCGGGGTGATGGAAATGTTCTGAATTAGACAGTGCTAATGGTTAGGAAACTGATGAGTATGGACTTCATCACTGGTTGGCCTGACCCCTCAACTCAAGAAACTTTTAGTAGAAGCTTCTGCCTAGTTGTCAGTCTTACCTTCTAGAAACAAACTAACAGACTGCTGGGACAGGAAAAGACACATTCGAGGAAGACCCCTGCTCAGAGGAATGGGAAGTGCCGGAAGTGCCCTACGGTAACTTTGGTTTCGTTATAACGTTAAAATCCCTGTCTGGATGTTCATCCCAAGCCCTAAGAGGGAGTCAGGGCTCTGGAGATTGTTCCTCCAGATCTTCTTTCTGCTTGCGACGCAACTGCCCCAGGGTAGTCTCTGTCTGTAACTCACAAGGGAGCAGACCCTCTGTGGTCTGTTAACAGCCACACACTTTAAAATGGTGAAGTTCATGTTTTATGAATTCTACCTTAAGAAGACTTACTCTAAAAACAAATATGAGAAATCAGTGAGAGAGACAGAGAATAAACAGGTCAGTGACAATACAGTGTAATCGGGGCAATGGCAGGTCACACAAGGTGAAGGGACAGCGAAGTGTAGGGCCAGCAAGAGGGCAGGGAGCACGTCCTGAGCGGGAGATACCGGGGGTGAGTGCTGAAGGATGCACATGCGGTCCTCCTGCGGTGGGAACAGCCCAAGCCAGGACGTGGCCAGCTGCTTAGCGTGGTCGGAATGGGGAGGGTACACCAGGGGAGCCAAAATGAGGCCAGCAAGGGGACTGTCCCACTGCTGAGACTGGAAATGTATCAGGCAGCCACTGGCCTAGCCTCTTACTTATGACTTGTATTTAATTATGTGGGTAACTCTGCAGTCAGGGGGCTTCCTGCTTGACCGTCTGCTCCAGGAGGGCAGCGGCAGATGGGTCTGCCTTGCTCACCACCCATGGCCCAGGAGCCAGTCCAGCACACGCTGGGAGGCCGCCTCTGGAACTTACATTCATTGTCTGCGTAAACGTCATGTAGGCTCTGCCAGTTGCCCCGCAGCCCAGGGCACCGTGCACAGCAGGTCTGGATATGCCAGACGGAGCATCATTAAAGCTCCATCAAGGGGGACGCTCATTCAAATGCAGGAATCCAGCCACAGATGCCCAGGGCTTCCAAATGTAGAGGCAGGAAGTGAAATTCAAATGAGATGCAATCACAATACAGATGCAGAATTCTCTAATTCAAGCCCACTGCCTCTCCAAGGTCAAGATTCCACTGTCCCTAGACTCTACAAGCCACCTCCTGTTGAGCCAGTTGGGGGTTGGGGGGGGAGCAGTCAAATACCCCGGACTTGTTCATGCAGAACAGATCTGTCTCCTAAACAAATACCAATCAGCAGAATAGCCCAAAGTCAAGTAGACTGACCTCACAATAAACTTAAATAAATTGTTGTGTTTGGGCGTGTGGGTGGGGGGCGCTCCCCATGCTGTTTCTTTCCGGAGGAGGAAGAGAAGGCCCTGGAAGGTCCCACCTTGCTGGATGCTTTGCCAAGGCCACCATCCGTACCCTGACCTCTGGTTGAGGGATCTGGTGGGCTGACAGCTCAGGAAGGCCCCACCTCCGCCCTGGGGAGCAGCCCAGGCACTGGGTTTGGCTCAGGAAAACAGAGCACGTTCACCTGCTTTGGCCCTTCTCGTCCTGCTCTGGTGCCTTCAAGGCTGCCCAGTGCGACCAGATGTCCAAGATCACCAGAATCTGGTCTTGCTCCAGTAATGCTCAGCCTTTGCTGGGGGCAGGTCCCGAGTGTGGGCCAGGGGAGAGTGCCCACGGGGGACCCAGGGCCATGCTGGGCTGCAGTGGAGTTTGAGGACAGGCAGGGTCAGGAAAAAGGTGTAAGGAACTGGAGGTGTGTCCTCAGTGTCCCCTGGCACCCCACAGAGACTTCACATAATAACAGGAACGGTGATATAGGAAAGATATCAGGGTTCGAAGCCAATGGCCAAGAAAGAATTCTTGAGACCTCTTTGGTACAAAAAGGTGGTTTTACTAGAGCACAGAGACAGGACCCGTGGGCATAAAGCTGAGCTGGGGTAGTGAGGAGTGGCCCATTATATGCTTTCCAAGTTGGGAGGGGGTTAGGGATAGGGTAAGTCTCTAAGGAATTTGGAGGCAAGGTTTCCAGGACCTTGAAGGGGCCAGCTGCTGTTAGGAAAAGTCATTTATTACTGTCTAATAAAACCTGAGTCATGAGACCTTCAGATGCATATCGGTGGGCCATATTCTTGGGATGATTGCCAACATGAATCTTGGGGGGTAGAGTTAAAGGAAGTTTCCAAAGGAATTTTTATACGTTATAGTAGACTCCCAGGATCTTGGGGGTCAGGCTAAGATTGCTTTTGCCCTGAGCAAAACATTAACATCAAGGACGTTGAGTTTCTAGAGGAAGATCACTCTGCCTGTTTCAAGGACTTGTTAGTGGGCTGTAGGGGGTAAGGAAACTTAATTTTTCCTTTGCCTTTGTTTCCCACATCAACAGTACCACCATTCCACACATTTTTTAATTTAATCCTCATACCAACCCTCCAAAGTACCCAGTAAGTGCTGCAAGGAGGTCCCAGCCCGGGTCTGTCTAATCCCACAGCCCGTCTACCAGCCATTAATGTGATGCCACCTGCTCGCATGGCCAACAGGCCCAGTCGGCCTGGGCCCAGGTGCACTTGCAGGACGCAGGGCTTTCCGTGCGGAAACTGGTTGTCCCAGGCAAACTGGATGGCCGTTCACTGTGGCGGGTGAGCTCCCTCCACCCAAAGATGTCAGCATCCTAATCCCAGGAACCTGTGAACGGCCAAAGGGATTTTGCAAATTCGATCAAGTTAAGGACCTTGAGGTGGGGAGATTCTCCCAGATTTCCAGGGTAGACCCAATGGAGTCACAAGGGTCCTTATCACTGGGAGGCAAGAGTCAGAAAAAGGAGATGTAGCAACAGAAGCAGAGTGTGGGGCGATGTCATCGCTGGCTTTGATGGAGGGAGGCCCCCAACCCGAGGAATGGGGGCGGCCGCCAGAAGCTGGAAAAGGCAAAGAATGGATTCTCCCCTAGAGCCTCCAGAAAGGAACCAGGCCTGCCATCACCTCGACTTTAACCCGGTGAGACCCACGTCGGACTTCTGACATCCAGAACTGTAAGAGAATAAATCTGTGGTCATCCGTTTCTGCTGTAATAGGGAGCTAACAGTCACCCTGCTGCCTTCAGGCACTGGCCACCGTATTTTATTTTCTGTTTCCAGGACAAGGACAAACGTTTGCTGAGCATGTGCAGTGCCAGGCTCCGGGAGAGCCCTTACTCCGGCTCCTAAGCTTCCCTGGACAACAGGTAGGGTACATCTGACTGTCACGAATCTCCATTTACAGATAGAGAAATGAGGCAGGAACCATGGAAGTGAGTCTCAGAGCCGCATGTGGCTGAACTGGACAGCCTGCCAACTTCATTTTGCTCAGCTGGCCCAGGCCTAGCTCCTGAATTCCACCCCTGAGCCCAACCCTAGACCTTGGGACCCTGCTACTCAAGGACCTATCTTGTTGGTTCATTCATTCATTCACTCATTCACTCATTGAGTGAACACCAAGCGAGCAACTTCTCGGTGTCAGAACAGCCCCAGACACTGGGGATTCAGAGATGAACATGACATAAGCTTTGTCCACAAGAAGCTTCCAGTGTAAGAGGCAGCTGGTCTCCAAAGCGGCAAAAATGCACACCAGGGGATACGCAAGATGATGCATTGGGTGTGAGAAAATGCACAAGAATTTCTACTTCGAATTATTCTTATCTAACAGTTAGCAGGAGTTGGGAAATCAGGCTAGGCTGTGTCTGATGTGTGGGTTAATACTGGTGCCCAGGAGGTCACTGAGTCTGGCAAGTCCACGTGGGCATCCGGCTGGAGAAGGGAGAGTCCTCACACGATGGGGGGGAAGGGGTGTCCACGCCTCCCCTAACCTGTTCAGTGTCATTGCCATGTACTTATCTCTCCCCCGTAAGGTATTTATCTCTCCTCTGTCAAGCGGGTTTGCAACTTTACGTTACCTCACTACTTATGCAAACTCTCATGGACACACAGCTGACCAAAATTCCTGCAAAGAAACTATGGACCGAAGATAATTAAAACTAAAGGTATAAACCCGAAGGAGCAAAATACCCAGCAAATTTGACACTTCTCCTCCTCCAAGTGAGAGCTCTTTGTCATCTCTTAGGTAAAAACTCTGACATCTCATCAGAAGCAATGGCAATGAGAGAGACGGAGAGAGAGAATTCATCACGAAAAAATGAGCTAAATATGGATTCACACCCACTATCATCAACAACAAACTTCCCTGAATGATTATATTATTGTGCCTGGAGATATTAGCTACAGATTACATGAAGTAAGATACCTTTTTCTAAAAAAAGCACTCAGAAGATTATTAATAATTTTTGTCTTGGTACTGTGAATGAGTAAAACAATCTTAATATTTTTAAAAACCCACTTTGAGATTTCTATTTTGTGCAAGGTTTATAGCATTTGCAATATATTTATGGTTATTATACATACGTAATTTATAAAATAATTTTTTTTTTAGAGTTGCAATGAAGATAATTTATTTTGGAGAGAGAATGTAATAGCTCCAGGCTTTTATTCCCCCCCTTGCCTTTTTTTTTTTTTGATTTTTTATTGTTATGTTAATCACCATACATTACATCATTAGTTTTTGATGTAGTGTTCCATGATTCATTGTTTGTGCATTATAAATAATTTTTTATGCTTGTAGAGTACATTCTTTAGGGGGCAAACAGTAAAAAAAAAAAGAGAGAGAGAGACAAGTTGATAGAACATTACAGCTGCCTCCTCTCTACCTGTTCTTTTCTTCTTTACTAAGAGAATGCATTTTCTCTTTCCAGGTGTCAATGTGCCTGCTAAAGACACATGCAGCCTATTTTGCAGTTCGAGGTGACCATGTGACACCCTTCTGGCCAATGGCATGTGTTCTGGTCATCTACTACAGAGCAAAAAACCAACCCCAAACCTAGTGACTTCATACATTATCTATGTCCTCTGTAATGGGAATGCAGGCAGGGCTCATCTTATTCTACAATGTATTACTGGGGCGGCTCAGTGGGGCTGGATCCATTTCCAAGATGACTTCCTCCCCATGGCTGACAAGTTGCTACTGGCTGTGGCTGGCAACTGTAGGCTGGAGCCTTCTCTGCAAGGTGACTTGCCTCCTCCTAGCATGGTGGCTAGGTTCCAAGAGCAAGCGTTCCAAGAGAAAGGGAATAGAGCCGTCACTTCCTTAAAGCCTCAATCTGGAAACAAGCTCAGCACCACTTCTGCTGTACGGTGTTGCTCAGGTGGCCCTGAGCCCACTCAGAGTCAAGGTGAGAGGACACAGACCCTGCCCCTCAATGAGGGGAGTGGTAAGGAATTCCTGGCCGGCTCTAATCTGCCATTATGTG
This sequence comes from Callorhinus ursinus, assembly GCF_003265705.2. Lineage (NCBI taxonomy): Eukaryota > Metazoa > Chordata > Mammalia > Carnivora > Otariidae > Callorhinus > Callorhinus ursinus. Next base: position 6,173,789 of record NW_027397066.1, read on the forward strand.
TGAAGAGAGCTGGCTAAGGATTCCTGGGAAAGCTTCTACATCCTTCTCGGCTGATGCTTCCTTCTTCCTCCTTTTCCTGCACCTCAGGTGGGAGACCGGGGCTGGACCGCCCAGCCTGTAACCAGGAAGTGACCATCCCGTAACCAGGAAGTGACCGTGTGAATGATGGCCACACTCGAGAGATGTGAAGCAGGAAGACAGAAGGAGCCAAAGTACGTGGGAGCATCACTGAGCCGCTGTACTGGCAGAGGCCACCGTTTCTAGACTCCTTGTGCTATGAAGAAACATAAACCACACCTTGGTTAGGCCCCTCTAGTGACATTGTGTTACAGACAGCCGCACGCTGTTCCTAAGTCAGTGCTCAGGGCTCAGGTGGCACAGATGCAAGGAAATGTGTGAGTCTGGAGAGGTGGCAAGAGTGGCAGCGATTTCCAGAGCAGAAATCCCCATAGCCGGAGCTTCCATACCTGAGTGGGCAGCCCTGTGACAGCCACCCACTAGGACCCGTCACTTCTCAGCCCCTGGAGACTGAGAGCCTGCATATCCACCGACAAAATGAAGCATCACTGCCTTCGCTCACTTGGCCCCCTCCCCTGCTTCTCCTCACACCCAGACTATTCTAGCAGAATATGTACTGGACAAGGAGCCGCTAGGGAAAGGGAAAGAATAGGAACTAGGCATCTTCTAGGAACCAGGGCTTGGGCTCTGTGCTTCATGCTTGTTAAGTCTTGAAACCGCCCTGAGATAAGAACACATCTCCCCACTTCACAGGGTGGGGGTGGAGGAGGGGGTGGGAAACTGAAGCTCAGAGAGGTGAGCAACGTAACCAAGGTCACACAGCTTGTGAGGGAGGTAGCTTGGCATGGAGTTCAGGCCTGCCTGTGTGCGCTCAAAGTGTGTGGTCAGTCCAGTCACCCAATCTGCATCCAGGGGCCTTGAATTCCACTCCCAGCCCAGACGCCCACACTCTAGGTGGCTTAAATAATTTATTTCACTTCCCCGAGCCTCAGTTAATGCATCCTTAAGATGACAGGGTTCTGAGGGATGAAGAGGAGCTCTCAAAGGAGATTTCTATCTTCAATATCCTTTGATCTTATGCAGCTTTGGATAACATCAAGGTTTATAAAAACAAAACATCATCAAATGAGCTTGTAATAAAATTGCAAAGCAATATGTCGGGGGCAAGGGCTGTAAATCCACAGGATGTCAGTCCCAAGTTGAATACAATTTACAAGAATATGGTTCAAATATCACAAGGTCAAAACAATTTTGAGCTTTCCAGTATTTACAAACATACCTCACTTCACAAACCTTTCCAATCCATGCTGCACAATATATACAGGACCGTTTTAAAATGACTCTATTTAATTTGATGTGGCTTTAAGTGAGGTCTGTTAGAAATGTGCTACTAATTTTGGACTTTTGTGTTTAGGGGAAAATGCGATAGAAGCTTAATCCAATTTTCTAACACCCGAAAACAGCTACAAGGAAATAGACAGGCATGAAGGAACAATGGCAGATTTTGCCTCAGAAGGGGCTTGACTTGCCACTAGCTTGCCCTGCTGGAATGTTCCATACAAATAAAAGGCTAGCCCAGCAGGCATGAGGGAAAGTCAAGCCATGAAGATAGCGCATAATGGGGCAGGGAGCTTACGAAGAAAAGTCAGGTCAGCTTAGCTTGTATAGCTCCATCAGGCTCCTGACTTGCTTGCCCAGGCAGAGCCAGAGGACGCTGCAAGCTTCTAGGAGAAGCTACACATTGCATGTGGTGCAGCATCCAACATGGCGGCCAAGGGCAACAGTGAAGCATGGACAGAAGAAATGTCTAGATACACTAGTGTCTAGGCACTGCTCATTGTCCATGATCAGCAGAGCATTCCAAGGTTCCCAAATGCCCTGGCAAGGGGGAAGAGACTGAAGGAATGTGTAGGAGCCCAAGTCAGAAGGAAGGAGCCACACAGTGCAGTATCTTTGAGAACAGAAGGAAAGGGTCAAGGCCATTGGCCATAAGTGCCCAGATGATGATCCAGAGCACAGAGCTGGACGTGGGGCTCGATCCCACAACCCTGAGATCGTGACCTGAGACGAAACCAAGAGTCAGACGCTTAACTGACTGAGCCAACCCAGTGCCCCGCCTAAGGAGACTTTTAATTGCGGGAGAGATTGCGATGCCGTGACTATCAAACTGTAGGTTCCTCTCTCCTTTCTGGGATGCCCAACCACACAGCTTGGGTCATTCACAGAAAATGCAGAAGCTCCATTCCCTTACCTGTTTGAGGGGTGGGGCATAAATATGCAATCCTACTCTGCTTGTTACTGTTCAGTCTTATTGTCTCTGTTCTGTTAAAAAGTCCTCTCTCCAAAAGGACGACTCTTAAGAAAACTAATTTTTATTTATTTATTTATTTATTTACTTACTTACTTTTAAGTAGGCTTCATGCCTAGCACAGAGCCCAATGTGGGCCTTGAACTCACAACCCTGGGAACATGATCTGAGCAGAGATTCAGAGTCGGACACTTAACCGACTGAGCCACCCAGGCACCAGAAGACGTGTTTTTATTTTTTATTTTAAAAGATTTTGTTTTTAAGTAACCTCTACACCCAACATGGGGCTCGAACTTACAACCCCAAGATCAAGAGTCGCATGTTCTACCAACTGAGCCAGCCAGGTGCCCCCCCCCCCACCCCGCCCCTCTCCCCCCGGAAATCTCATTTTTTTAAATGGAGGAACGGATTATAGCTGACAAGCTGAATTGTCTCCCAAGACTAGTGGAGACTCATTGGTGAAAAGCAGGGGAACGGCTGCAGGGATTTGTGATTTAGGAAAATCTGGAGGCGGCCAGGGGAGGGGACAAGAATTGAAGCCCAGAGCCCAGGATGTAAAATGGTCCAGAAGAATGACAGCCAGGATGCAGCCTCAGGCAGCGGCCCTGCAGGGAGTGGTGAAGGAGGGCAAGGTGTAGTCAAACACAGGTCCTACCTCTGTCACTTATTTACACATGCCCTGGGGCAGGAACCATACCCTCTCTGAACCTCGGTCTCTTCTTCTGTCCAGTGTGGGTAGTAGTCCTACCCAGAGCTGTCAGGAGCATTGAATGAGATCACAGCTAACACACCTGGCATGATTTATCCCCTGCCATGACTGCTTTCCCCCACAATGTGAGGACCCACCTTCCAACACCTGTTTACTGCTGCCAGGAAAACAAACAAAACGCTTCTGACCTCCAGTTGGAGGCGGGGTCATCTTTGAAAGGGCAAGCTGGGATTTACAAAGCCCAAGACAATTTCATTACAAGTCTATAAAAAGGCACTCCACATGAGGGACCATGGCCAACCACATCCAGATGTGTCGTGAGAAGGTGCTCTGGGGGGATGAGGCGAGACCCAACAGCACCACTGTTTCCTTCCACTTACTGTGAGAAGTCAGGCAGGCTCTTCACCTGGAAGGGATATAAATATCCCTGATGTGACAGTTTGCCACGAAGCCTATCGGGTGGTCCGAGGAAGGGGAGCGATCCCGGCGGGGAGTCGCCCGGGGGACCTTGGCGGATAATCGTCCGAAGCCTCTGTTGTCTCATCTGCTAAATGGGCATAGTGGTCCCTGCCTCACAAAATCTATTCATTCCTTCCAAGTCTGAAGGACGGAGCGGGTCTCTGCCAGGTATGAGGTTCAGGTTCAACTAGAGAGCCACCGAAACACAACAGACACCGCAGCTCCCGTCACAGGGCTTCGAAACTAGTCGAGGGCATTCATGAGAAAAGTGCTGACTCCTCTAGTGAGTACACCTAACCAGCTAAGTGACCTTCAGTGAATCACTTTACTTAATCTTTCCATCCCTCAATTTCCCTCCCCACCTGCACAGCAAGGAGAACATTGGCTCATCCGATGGTAAGAACTCATTGTGGAAAAATATGGAAGGCTCTTTGAACAGGTATCTATGTGGCCTTTCTCTGGGTCTTATTCTTTAGTTGCGGGGGGCTCGGGGGGTCTACACAACCTGGCCTCTGTCTCATTTCCTAATTTTTCCCCACTCTGTACAGTTACCCCCAATCTAGTGACACCAAACTAGTCCCAGGCTCCAAACCTGCCAACACCTTGATCTCAGACTTTGAGCCTCCAAAACTGTGAGAAAGTACATTTTTTGTTCTTTAAGCCCCACCCCCCCCAGACTGTGGTACTTTGTTATGGCGGTCCAAGCAAATTAATATAGATCCACATGTAGAACTTTTTAATTATTTTTATGGCATTGCATAATTCACATTACTGGCCAACTTGGAGGTGGGTTTTTGTATGTTTGTTTTTTGTTTTTACTTAGCAATGTATCAAGGACAGCACTCCAGATAATTACATAGAAATCTAATTTTTAAAAGGTTGATGTTCCCAAAAGGCATGTATCAGAACTTATTCAACCTTATTCCAGGCCTGATGGACTTTCAGATTGCTTCCAGGTTTTTGCCACCACAAACATGCGACAATAAACATCCTGTTCCTATGGCCTTACATTCTAGGGTTTTCATTTCTGTGGGATAGATTCCCAGAAGTGGGAATGCAGGATCAAAGGGAATGTGTGTTTCCACATGTTAATAGATCCTTACAGATTACATTCCCAAGAGGCTTTGGCAATTCACAGGGACCCAAATGTTAACTCCTGGCCCAGCAAACAAAATACAGTATCAGAAGAGACTTTCCTCCCCTTCGGTAGTTAGGGAGTTAGCCCCCTGTCTGGAGAGGAGCTCTCCTCTTCTGAGGCCAGCTGGTCAGGTTTTCCGGACAGTGTGGAAGCAGGCTGATGGGGCCTGATTCTCGGCTGAGTGCCACTCGGCAGGTCCCTCAACCTTGCTGAGCCTGGTTCCTCGTCCATAAAGACCCAATCCTTGCCCGCCTCACTCTGTGAGCACTTGGTTGGAGAGGGCAGGTACGGAAGGGCCATGTCCTGTGTTAGAAACAATCACCTGCCCAGTGAGTTGGTCTGCCTGGCCAAACGGCCCTGGAGGCCTGCAGAGGCCATGGCTTGGACCCCCTGAGGGCCTGGCGTGGTTGGGGCCAGGCCCCATCTGCCCTTACTCCCTCGCCACTCACGGGGCACACCCTGCCTTTCCTGCAAGGCCGAGGCCCTTCTGAGTCCCTCTGCTCCCTCCCCACCCACCCACCCCTCCTGGAATCCTCTTGAAGCCTGGGCTGCCATGCTGGACATGGGTCTATATTTACAAGCAGAACTGCTCTCGTCCTGGTTACAAAGTTAGAGATTCTGCCTCATTAGTTCAGCAGAATAATAATAATGGCTCGTATTTGTTGAATGCTTACCAGGTGCCAAGCTCTATGCTAGGCTCTTCAGCTTGGCGTGAATTTCTTATGCGCTCCCCGCAATAACCATTGATAAGGTATTTCACAGGCTTAGCAACAGGTTTGGGGTCCTTTACCTCCTGCTGCTTTGGTTAATGTCCTGTGAATTTCACGAGACCCCAGACCTGCTAAGTCCAGGCACCCGTGTGTCTGGGGACTCACCTTGGTCCACATGGGAAGGCCTGATGTTCCTGGTGACCAGGGGGCTCACTCCTCCTGTCCCAGGCGGTTCCTCTCTGGCCCCTAAGTTCCAGACAGAATCAGTCGGCTGCAGGTTCAGCCACATCAGATGACTCCAGCAAAACATCAGCGCGCCTGCTCGTCTGTGCACTGATTCAGCCATCACCAAAAATGCCAACTATGCGCTGGGTGTTGGGGAAGCAGAGGTAGAGTTAAGCCAGTGCCCGCCCCCGAGGGTGTCCAGAGAGGGGGGCGATCAGAGCTTCGGGAGCTCACAGAGGCTCTGGGCTCCCCCAGGAACAGTCAGGGAAAACTTCCAGGGAAAGTGAAGCTCAAGAGACAAGATAGCAGGAATGTTGTTCCCGGAAAGGCATGACGAGAGCAAAGTCCCGGAGGTCCTCAGGAGAGGCCCATGTCCACGCGGCTGCCCAGGACACACTAAAAAGCCCCAAAGTTCTGAGCAGGTTGCTCTGATTCCTCGGTCCCAGACACTTCCCACTCCTGGAGCCTGGAATTAGAATTATGGTCACGGCTGCGTCTGACATCTGCTCAAGCCAATTCGTTATCATTAGGAAATGAATCCCTAATGAATTTCTGCCGCCATTAAGTCTGATTTACAGTAACGGTAATCACCCTTGGAAGCACACGCTTTATCCCTTTAATTAATAATCCCCACTTATCAGCAAACCTAATGATCACAGGACAAAAAAATGGAAGAAAGCCTCCCAAATCCAGCCTGGCTTCCCCCCGGCACCTCTGGGAAGGGGCGAAGGGTCAGGTCCCTGAAGAGGGCCTGAGAACCACGTTGCCTGCCTGTGAGGCCATTTACAACCCCAGTCCTCTAGCTGAAACTTTGCAGTCATCCAGACGGTTGTGCTCGGACCCAAGGTCTGAAGGTCTCAGCCAGCTTTCGCCAGCCAGGCTCCTGGTTTCTCTGCAGCCTCAGCCATGCAGGGAAATGTCCCTGCTGCATTCCAGGCTCCTGCCTAGACTTTAGCAAATCTGAACCGGCCTCCCTGCTCAAAATCTTGCAGGGTGCACGCGGGTGCCTGGGACAGTGCCGAGCTCTCTGCATCCCTGTTTCCCTTAAAAGCTCCCCCTGTGCCTTCTGGCCCGACTGGCACCCCCGCTCCCTCTCTTCCTCTCCTCCCAGACACACCGTGGCCTTGTGCCACCTGTAGCCTCTTTCTGAAATGACCTTCCTTCCTTCTGTCACCTCCCACATGCCTACAGCCCTTCCCCCCGTCCCTCGGCTACAACCTGAAGCAGTGTATGCCCAAAGGATCTGCCTGTGCATCTGGGGTGGCAGGTAGACACGTCAGCAGGTTGTTTGAACCTAACACAAGAAGGAGCCACCATCCACATGTATGACATACAGAGGGGACTGAGGGGGAGAGCCAGGGAGAGCCTCCAAGATGAGGGAATCCTGAACTAGGTATTGGAGAAAAGGGAATTTTATATTCACATTATACCCCCCCTATATTAAGCATTCACAGGTGCTGGGCCTATAGTATCCTTGTAAATGCCACATCAGCGATGAGAGGTAAGTACTCTTACTCCCACTGTACAGTGAGAAGACCAAGGTCCAGGGACTTCCAATATGCCTGAGGTTATACAGAGCCTGTGAGCGGCAGGGCTGGATCCTGGTCCCTGAGTGTCTGTGACAAGGTGCACACTTCTGACAGTGCTGTGTTTCATGGGCTATTAACAGCACCCTTCATTCCGAAGTGGGACACAGTGCGGCACTACCTTCGTCCTGCCGTGGCTCCCGTGTACACAGGTCACATCAGATGGCTCCCTGGGGTCCACCATGAAGCCAGAAGCAGCCAGCTTCTGTGTGCATCTCCAACCACTCCGAGGGCTTCTACTACCCCCAGATAGGGCTGACCTTGTCTTGGGCTGCTCGGGCTGCTGTATGAGAACACCATAGTCCAGAGCATTTAAACAACAGACTTTTATTTCTCACAGTTCTGGAAGCCAGAAGTCTTGAGATTAAGGCGCCATCATGTTTGGATTTTTGCTAAGGAATCTTTTCTTGCCTTGCAGACAGACTCCTTCTCTCTCCTTCCTCCCACGGCAGAGAAAGAGGGGAAGCGAGCTGTCTGGTGCTCCTTTAATAACGATACTCATCTGGGGGCTCCTGGGTGGCTCAGTTGTTAAGCGTCTGCCTTCGGCTCAGGTCGTGATCCCAGGGTCCTGGGATCGAGCCCCGCATAGGGCTCCCTGCTCGGCGGGAAGCCTGCTTCTCCCTCTCCCACTCCCCCTGCTTGTGTTCCCTCTCTCGCTGTGTCTCTCTCTGTCAAATAAATAAATAAAATCTTTTAAAAATAAAAAATAAAGATACTCATCTAACCCTAATTACTTCCAGAGGCCCCATCTCCAAATCCCATCACTTTGGGTGTAAAGGCTTCAATCCATGAATTTGGGGGGGCACACAGTTCAGTCCAGAGCCCACCCTGAGGCCAGTGATGGCGTGGCTTGACCATGGGAAAAATCCCATTCTTTGAAGAATGGTGGACCTGGATTACAGAGCGATTTGCCTGGTTCAAATCCTGGCTTGACCCCTTCCAGGGCCAAGGTGCTAAGGAAACTCCCCGTGCCTCAGGCTGTCCTATCAGAAAATGGGACAGCAGTAGCATCTATCTTGTAGAGTCCTGGTGGAGACTAGACGAGTTGAAACCTGGAAGATCTTGGCAGTGATGTGTGGTGCGTAAGAAGCATTCAGGGGTGCTGGCTGTTACAGGTATGGCCGCACGAATGTCCTACTTGCAGGCAAAAACTGGTAAGATTCAGACCTTTGGGGCTGACATGTGAAATGGATACAAATACATCTAATGAGAGAAAGAAAATCAGCAGCTTGGATAGAATTTTAAGATAGTATCCTATTTTTTTCCCCTCTCTATAGTCCTTTTTTTCTCCCCAGCCTCAAAATGAGCATGCGAGTGACATGTCCTAAAATACTCCAGTTACAGTGAAGAAACCCAAATAGTCAGACTTGCATGTCATTCTCCTTAAAGCCCTGATTCAGGCTTTCCTTCACGTGCAGGATAGTATCCAAGTTCCTTCAGGAAGCATCTACGCCGTTCCTCCTGCTGACCCCTGCCCACTTCTCTGGATGAATATCTCGACGCTCGCGCCCATGATGCGGGTCCAGCAACGCCCAACACAGGCGTGCACACATGGGTGCACACACGGCATTGTTTCTAAGCTCGGGGATGATGCTCCCTGGTGCCCCCTCTCCTTCACCGGCCCTCGATCCAGTTCCTCCTAAACACGCCCTTCCAAGAAGCCCTCACTGGTCTTCCCAGACCGTGCATGGAGGTGGCCCCCCATGGGCTTCCACAGCCCCTGTGCCGATGCCATCGTGCTGAACTCAGCCACTGCACTCCACCTACCTCCCAGGACAGTGGATGTGCCCCCTGACTTTCTCCCTGCCGGGTGCAGCGTGGTGGGCAAATGATTTGGACCTCTCCGTACCTCTGGGGTCCCATCTGTAAATGGGGATCCGATTAGGATTATGTGGGTATGCAGAGTACTGAGAACAGTACCCCACATGCACCTGGTTGAAAGCTCACTATTATTTACGACACTGTACCCCCACTAACATTATCCTTAGATCCCCACTGCCCAGCACAGTGATTGAGACCTAGTAGGCACTCAGTAAATACTTGAGCAGAATTACCCCCACAAAATGGAAACAGAGCTTGGCTCACAAAGGAGGTAATCACTCATATTACATATCAGGCGATTTTTCCAGAGTGCATCATGCCAAATATTGTACTTTCTTTATTATAGCGAGGGTGGTGATGTTCATTAAAGGGTAGCGCAGTTTCATTAGAAACCCTGACTTTCAAAAAAAAGAAAGAAAGAAAGAATCCCTTACTTTCAGAATTTTATAACTCAGCCACAAAAATTCACTCTGGGCAAAATGCTAACTTTCGTCTGGAAGTAAATGGGTTTATTTTATAAATTTTTATGCATTTTCCACACATAAACAAATGGCCAGATAAACCATTCTTTAAGGGAAGGATTGCAAGAGGAAAACTTGATATTCTGGCATATAAAAGACAAAGACTCAAAAAGACTAGCCAGGCGGGGCGGGGGGGGGGGGGGGCAGGTTGGCTTGGCTAGGATGTGTCCTTTGCTGGGCATTTACATACGATCTTTCCTCTGAGTCTTTTCAAATGCTCCTTGCATTATAATGAGCACCTCTAGGAGGGCTTCACTGGGTCAGCTGCTTTTCTAAGTGTTTTACTTGTATTAACTCATTCCCCAAATTACATCTCCTCCTGAAGGATGAGTGTATTGGGTTGAATAAGTGGCCCCCCAAAACTATGTCCAACCAGAACCTCTGAATGTGACCTTATTTGGAACTAGGGTCTTGGTAGATGTAATCAAGGTCAGATGAGGCGATATTGGATTAGGATGGGGTTGGACATGGAGACACACGGAGCGGAGAAGGCCACGTGATGATGGAGGCAGAGGCGAGAGGGAGGCCGAGGATCCCCAGAAGCTGGGAGAAGCAGGGAAGGGTTCTTCCTCGGAAACCTCGGTGGGAGCACGGCCCTGTGGACACCTTGATTTGGGACTTCTATCTTCCAGAACTGCAAGGGAAGAAATATCTCTTGTTTCAAGACGGCCAGGTTTTTGGGACTTTGTCACAGCAGCCCTGGGAACCTAAGGTGGACAGAGGTCAGGAACTTTGCCTGGTGCATTCACTGAGCAGGTAGAGCTGAGGTTTAACGACCTGCAGTGGGCTCCAGGGGCCAGAGGCCTGCCCACTGGCCTGCCTGCTCATCAGTGGATCGGACATAAGCAACGTTTGGAGTCTGCTCGACCTCAGCCAGGTGAGCCTCCATCCTCCGACCTCACCCTCGGGCAGGGGCGTGTTCACGGAAGGCGTTCCGGCCATGGTGCGGCCATTTCAAATGTTGCTATTGGCCCATAATTGTGGGTGTGGAAGGAGGTGCACAATATGTCATAAAATGAAAAGGCAGCTTACAAGATGCTGTGGTTTGTGCACATCTTCTCATAAAAATATAAACCCACATACAGACAAAGAAAAGCATGCATAAGAAGGGCAGGTAGGAGTGAAGAGAGTCGACACAAGGCTAATAATGACTAGGGATGATGCTATTAAGGGTCGTTTTGCCACTCTATTCTTTTACTCACTGTTTAAGTTGTTTTCAATGAATATCTATTTATTTTACAGTTAGGAAAAAACCTCCTCACACCCAGGGAGGGTCGGGAGCCTGCAAACACCAGGGTATTGTGTGCGACGTCTCCCCTGCAGGCCGGACCCCAGAAGCTCCAGGGTCAGGGGGTCTTGCCAGCAGTGCCCAGTGGAAGAAAGGCCCCTGTCCCAGGCCCCCGACGGGATCCAATAGCCACTCCCTGCCTGGCTCATGCAGCCATCGCACGTCAGGAGGCCTTTGCTATCGAAAATGCAAATACATTTCTCAAAGTTAATCCGAACTGGGGCGCCTGGGTGGCTCAGTTGGTTAAGCGACTGCCTTCGGCTCAGGTCATGATCCTGGAGTCCTGGGATCGAGTCCCGCATCGGGCTCCCTGCTCAGCGGGGAGTCTGCTTCTCCCTCTGACCCTCTTCCCTCTCGTGCTTTCTATCTCTCATTCTCTCTCTCTCTCAAATAAATAAATAAAATCTTTAAAAAAAAAAAAAAGTTAATCTGAACCGCCTGCCCCGGATAAGCAACAGGGAAATGAAAAAATTAAAAATGGCCTACTAAAATCCAGCGGGGACTGAGCAATTTACAGTGAAGGGGGTTCCAGCCAAACTGCCTGAGCGCTCCACAAAGAGAAACAGTGCTGGGCAATGGCCTTCCAGAGGTAGAAAGACCCAGCGGGTGCTTATTCAAGACTGTGTTCATTTCCGGGCGCGGCCGCCGCAAATTACCACAAGCCAGGTGCCTGAAAACAGTAGGCATTTATGCTCTCACAGGTCAGGAGGCCAGACGTACAAAATCAAGGTGTCCTCGGAGCCATACTCCCTCCCAAAACTCTAGGAGAGGGTCTTTCCTGGCCTCCTCCAGCTTCTGGTGGCCCCTTGCGTTCCTTGGGTTATGGCCACATCACTCCATCTGTCCACCATCTTCCCATCGCATGACCTCCCCTCTGCACATCTGGGGGTCCTCTTCTTACAAGGACAGTGTCATTAGTTATGCTAATCCAGTATGGCCTTAATTAATTACCTCTGCCAAGGTCCTATTTCCAAATAAGGTCACATTCTTAGGTTCTGGGAGAATGTGAATGTGTAGGGTACACTATTCAAATCAGTACAGAGGCATCCCCAAGTTTCTGGGACCGTGGCTTCTCTCAGCACACACTGAGATGGCCCATCCCTAGTCCCGCAACCGCACAGGATGTGGCATTTCACACAACCGTCCCTTTGAGCAACTGGTCACCCATTCAGTAGTCGACAACCATCTATGGAGTGCGGCCAAAGAATAGCCTGGAGGCATTCAGGTTAGACACATGTATTCATATGTACTCACTGTGATGGCTGATGTCATGTGTCAACCTGACTGGGCCACAGGGTGCCCAAATATTTGCGTGTGTCTATGTGATCACCGCCTGAATCAGTACACTGAGGACAGCAGGTGGTCCTTCCCAATGTGCGTGGGACACAGCAAAACCAATGAGGGTCTGAAGAATATAAAAGGCTGAGTAAGAAAGAATTCTTTTGCTCTGTCTGATAGTCTTCAAGCTGGGCCATGGGTCTTCTGCCTCTGGACTTGGACTCAGATGGAAACTTACACCATCGCCTCGCCTGGGTCTCAGGCTTCAGATGGAGACTGGAAGTACACCATGAGCTCTCCTGCGTCTGGATTTCTTGGCGTCCATAATTGCGTGAGCTAATCCATATCTATGTATCTATCTTTAGAGAGATGTCTAGATAGATAGATGATAGATAGATAGATAGATCATATTAGTTCTGTTTCTCTGGAGAACCCTAATACACTCCAATGTGAGGGAGACAGCCAAAGACCCTGACAATCTCTGTCAGAGAACAAAGGCAAAAAATACGATTTAAAAGAGAGAGAAGGGGGCTCCTGGGTGGCTCAGTTGGTTAAGCGACCGCCTTCGGCTCAGGTCATGATCCCGGAGTCCTGGGATCGAGTCCCACATCGGGCTCCTGGCTCGGCGGGGAGCCTGCTTCTCCCTCTGACCCTCTCCTCTCTCATGCTGTTTCTCTCTCTCTCTCTCTCAAATAAATAAATAAAATCTTAAAAAAAAATAAAATAAAAGAGAGAGAAGAAGAGAGATAAAACCTATAGAAAATTTGGGCACAGTGAATCTTGTTTGCACAATTTGGGGTAAACTGATTGGCTTCTAACAAAGAAACCAGTCCTGGGGCACCTTGGTGGCTCAGTCCGTTAAATGTCCAACGTGGTTTTGGCTCAGGTCATGGTCTCAGGGCTGTGAGATGGAGCTCTGTGTTGGGCTCCACACTGAGCCTGGAGCCTGCTTAAGATCCTTTCTCTCCTTCTCCCTCTGCTATCCCCCCAAAAGGAAGCCAGTCCCAGCCATCTGGGCCTAAGTAGACAGACGAGGGGTGCCCAGCAAACCGCCACGTCAGCTGGGTTCTGGAGGTTGCCTGGGAAGCACAGGAAGCACCTGCATGTGGCTTCCTGCTCCGTCCCTTCTGCCCTTCTGCCCGCGTTGGGTGAGCACGTTCTTCTCATGCACCGGCTTCTACTCGATGACAGGCCAGGCGCTCGGACCACCGTGGTACGCAGCGTAGCACAGCCACCCTTGGGTGCTTACCTTCTCGTGTCTGGATGACACCCACCTCAATTGCCTACTTGTCCTAGGTTAACAGCGTTAGGAGGCTGAGTCGCCTGCTGCGTCACCCCTGGCATCCTCCTCTCCTCCTGCACATCCTGCGAGGTGCATGGTGACCTAAAATGAAGGTGCTGATGAGCATGGTTGTGCTAGTTTTATCAAAATAATGTTAAAAACAGCAAGAGCTAATCTTTCTTTTTTTTTAAGATTTTATTTATTTATTTGACAGAGAGAGACACAGCGAGAGAGGGAACACAAGCAGGGGGAGTGGGAGAGGGAGAAGCAGGTCTCTGGCAGAGCAGGGAGCCCGATGCAGGGCTCGATCCCAGGACCCTGAGATCGTGACCTGAGCCAGAGGCAGACACTTAACGACTGAGCCACCCAGGCGCCCCGCAAGAGCTAATCTTTATGGGGCCCTCACATTCATACCTGGTGCTGTTCTAAGCACTTTACACATATTAGCACATTTGATCCTCAAAACAACCCTGGGAAGCAGGTCTATTATTATCCCCATTTCACAGATAAGGAAACTGAGGCTCACAGGCTCTCAGTAACTTGCTGACATTTCACAAGAGGAAATTTATTTTGGAGGTTTTTCTTTCAAGTGACAGAACCTAGGCTAAAGCACCTCTGACTTAGAAGAATAAAAGTCAGACAGCAGCCAGAATATATAAAGAGCCCTTACAACTCAATAACAAAAAGACTAACAACCTAATTTAAAAATGAGCAATGAGGGAGGCACCTGGGTGGCTCAGTTGGTTAAGTGTCTGACTCTTGATTTCAGCTCAGGTCATGATCTCAGGGTCCTGGATTCAAGCCCTACATTAGGCTTTGCACTCAGCGGAGAGTCTGCTTGAGATTCTCTCTCCCTCACCCTCTGCCCCTCCCCCCCCCACACGGGTACTCTCCCTCTCTCTAAAATAAATAAATAAATCTTTAAAAAAATAAAATAAAAATGAGCAAAGTGGACATTTCTCCAAAGAAGATCTATGAAAGGCCAACAAAAACATGAAAATATGCACAGGGTCATTAGTTATCCAGGACATGCAAATCAAAACCACAATGAGATACTATTTCACACCCACTGAGGATGGTTTGAAGTTTTAAAAAATAAGAAATAGCAAGCACTGGCCAGGATGTGGGGAAATCAGAACCCTCATACACTGCTGATGGGAATGCAAAATTTTGCTGCACAAAAGAGTTTAGCAGTTCCTTGCAAGTTAAGCAATGAATCACTATCGTATTCAGCAATTCCACTCCCAGGTATACATACACCCCAAAGAACTGAAAACAAACAAGAATTGTTCCACCAAAACCTTACATGTGTGTATTTACAGCAGAACTATTCACAGTAGTCAAAAGATGGAAAAACCCATGTTTCTTTCAACAGATGAATGGATAAACAAAATGCTCTCTGCCCATATGTGGGAGTATGAGGCACAAAAAGGAACATCGTACTCACACACAGAAGGGCATGTACTGTTCGATTCTACTTATATAAAATCTCCAGGATAGGTAATCAGATTAGCAGTTTCCAGGCGCTAGAGGACAGGGAATGGGGAAAGGCTGCTCAATGGGTACAAGGTTTCCTGGGGGCGTGATGAAATGTGTTGGAACTAGCTGGAGGTCGAGGTTGCACAATACCAGAAGTACTGAATGCCACTGAACTATACATTTATGGTAAGGGAATTTGACCTTAATGATAAAATAAAAGTCAGGCAGCAGATGCCAACTCCTGGTGCCCCCGCCCCAACCCCATAGGGTGAGAGACGAATTGGAGGTGCCTTGCATGGGGGACCATTGGGAAGTCAGGAGTTAAACTGAAAAGAGAAAGCCATCTGGCTAACCCAAAGTCTCTCAGCCAGGGCCCATCACGGTTGTCCAGGCTGTGCACTGCACAACAGGGACTGCTCAGGAGACTGCAATCTAGCCTACACTCCATCCCCAAGCCATGTGCCTTGGGGGGAAAGCTGCATCGGCCCAGAGCAGTCTCTGTTTCCTAATTCTCACAGAACCACCCTCCCACCTGTGGCAGCCCTTCTTGAAGCTGGCTAAACCTTCCCTGCCTCCCCCCACCAGCCCCACAGAAAGAGCCCAGGCAACCTCCAGAGTGAATGGCCTGTGTTCTGAGCCCTTTGGCCTCTTCCATCTCCCACTCTTCATTTATCCAACCTGCTGTTCCTTGCCTCGACTGCCAGCCCAACTTCCCACTGGCCCTTCGGATCTGACAAATGGCCTCGCTCTCCTTGGCATGGCCCCTCGGCTCACCTCCCCGATTACCTTCTACACCTGCCCCTCAGCCTTTCCAGCCCCCTGCTACTCAGGAGTGGCACTGCATCCGGATCCAGCCCAGCTCTCCACCAGCTCCTCACTGCAACACGGGCAGGAAGCCCACTACTGCTGTAAGGTAACTTTCGGTCCATCCTGGCAAAGGCAAAGTGTTTGAGTCTACGGTTTAAAAGCATCTGGGTGGCTCAGTCAGTGAAGTGTCTGCCTTCAGCTCAGGTCATGATCTCAGGGTCCTGGGATCGAGCCCCGGGTCGGGCTCCCTGCTCAGCTGGGAGTCTGCTTCCCTCCCTGCCCCTCCCCCTGCTTGTGCGTGCTCTCTCAGTCGGCTATGTGAGGTCACAGTGAGATGGCAGCCATCTGCAAGCCAGGAAGAGGGTCCTCGCCAAGAATGCAATCTGTAGGCACCTTGATCCTAAACTCTCCAGCTTCCAGAACTGTGAGAAATAAATGTCTGTTGTTTAAGCCACCCAGTCTATGGCATTTTTTAAAAGCAACCTGAGCAGAGCATTTTAACATGATTTTACATTTTAATGTGATTGCCAGTGGTAGTCATGGGGAAGGGTGAATAGACGAAAGGGCATATGCGTGGAAGGAAGATAAAAAGAATAAGTAAATAAAGCAAGAAAGGAGCCTCGCATGGAAGAGTGATGAAAGTAAACCATGGGTTGAGGAATGGGATTAATTAAATGTTCTGCTTCTGAAGTCTAAAGATCAAACTGGAAGGGGGTGTCCCTGCGTGCTCTTGGCAAGGTGGTACTTGACCTCTGCCTATGGGTGAAGCCAAAAAGTCAAGGTCTCTAAAAGCCTCTTCTTGTGGAGATCCTCATGGAAAGGGAGAGTCCCACAGATCCTGGAGAACAAGTTGGCTCTTGTTGCAGCTCACTTCCAAAATGGCCCCTGTTAATCCATGCCTCCCCATATCCGTTTCCCTGGGTCATCATCCCCCATATTGAATCACAGATGACACTTCATGACCAAGAGAATTTCAAGGACATGGAAATGTGTGGCTCCCAATGTTAGATAGAAAGCACCACAGCTCCCGCCATGATCGCTTGCCCTAGGGAAAGCCAGTCGCCATACCACGAGGATGCTCAAGCAGTCCTGTGGAGAGGCCCCCTGGCAGAGGAGCTGAGGCCCCCAGGCAACAGCCAGAAAGAACTTGTCCCGAATGTGAGTGGACGCTTGGAAAGGTATCCTCTAGCCCCAGTCAAGCCTTCAAATGATGCAGCCCCAGCAGATGCAAAAGTGCAACCTCATGAGATCTCAGGTGAGAGCTTTCCATCAAAGGTCTTCCTGAATTCCTGACCTAAGAAGCCCCGGGTATGATTGAGATATGCAACCATGTCTGGAGGTAATTTGTTACAGTGATAACTCATACAGTGCTCCCAGCTCAGCCCTTGCAAAGCCAAGTTGTTTACCTTCTCTGGTCTCATTGTGCTCATATCCCTTGTGTTTTGCCTTGCAAGTAGCCACATACTAAGAAAGCTTCTCATCTCAGCTTAGGAAAACCATGGAAAAAGGATTCATTCGCCATTAGGTCAGAGATTCACAAGGAAAGCAGACCCCTCTGATGTGCCCCAAAGGAGGGGGAGCAAGAATTCCACAGAAAAGAAAACCCAGACAGGGACCGCGTGGCCAGCTGCCCCTTCCCAACAGCAAGTTCTCCTGTCACCGCTCACCTGGGAAACTCTTGGTTTTATTCAATTACGGGGGGCATAGCACTGACTTCCCCATATCTCTGGGCTTAAAGTAACTGTAGGAACTGCAGGGCGAGATAAAGCAACTCCGGGAAGACTGTTTCCAGTGAGCAGAAACAGAAAGGTGAGCCCTGGGGAACCGCAGTGATCAAGGAAATGACTTCGGAAGAGGATCCGGGGAAGGAGATAGGACAGGCCAAGAGGTAGGAGCAGAGCCAGGGCTCCAGAGGGTCTCAGAAACAAAGAGAAAGTTTTTAAGAAGGAACACTGTGCAACCAACAGACAAACGGGGAAGAGAGGCTATTTTCTTTTAAAAAGACAATAAGGAAAGTGTGTAGAAGATGACAAATACAGCCAGGGTCCAGACGCGACCCTCTGCAGAGCTCCTCCTCTGGACCCAAGGGACCCGGACAGGCACCACAACGCGTCACACAAGCACCCGAGACAAGGCAATAATCTCCCCATGTGTTTCTCATCTTCAGACGAGGCGCATCTCTAGAAATTGCTACGTACGTGGTTTCAGCAGAAAGATGCGTTCTGTCTGCAGCCCCCATTTCCCCAATTGATGTTCCCTTTTGTTTGTGCCCACTCCGTCTTTGTGTGAACGCTGGGATCTCATTGAACATCCCCAAAAGAGGGATTGCACGGCGACTCAGCACAGTGTGCTGAAATGTCCCGGAGGGAATGCACAATCATCTTCAGTGAGTAGAGGACAATGAGGAGGTGTCCTGTTACATAATTGAAGAGACAATGTCTTTTATACTCAGTCTGGTTCACTTTTCACACTAAATTAATCTCAATAAGCATCTGCTTTGAGTAAAGGAAGTTTTGTGATAATTCAACCATGACCCCTGTAAAAGTCCATATGATTCCACCTTAGTCCCTCAGCCCCGACTCTCCTATTGAAATGGCCGGTCTTTATTTCATGATCATCAGCATGTTAACATGAGCTGATTAATCCCATCAACCTAACTACACAGATCGGACACAGCCCAGGGCGATGACATCATTAGCTTTGGGACGTGAGCGCACAGGATCGGAGGCCGGGCTGGTCCGCTGATCCCACAGGTCATTTGATCCAGTCTCCTTGTTTCTGAGAATTAAAAGCAGATTCTCCTTCCAGCTTGCTCTCTCGCTCCAAGATCCAGGTAAACTCGTCTCAACAAGGGCATTGCGAGGGCCTCATTTACAGGGGCCCCACTGAGCCTGCATTCCCTGTGGGAGTGCTTGTGGTCAAGCCACCGGACACCCAGCCAGGACTTAGGACCCACCACCTGTGGGTCTCGGTGACCAGTGCGATCTCTGCCAGCTTGTCTTTATCCTCACA
Source organism: Callorhinus ursinus (assembly GCF_003265705.2). Classification (NCBI taxonomy): domain Eukaryota; kingdom Metazoa; phylum Chordata; class Mammalia; order Carnivora; family Otariidae; genus Callorhinus; species Callorhinus ursinus. Next base: position 6,192,430 of record NW_027397066.1, read on the forward strand.
TATTCTGAACACGCCATCCTCACAGGCTGCCTCGCACACTCTCTCCAGAGCAGGGCCCCTAACTGACAACCTGGCCACGTGTGCCCCTGCCGCCCTGCAGCCATCTCCCCCAGCTCCTGGATCCCCATGATCTTTGAGGAATCCACTCTTCCCATCAGATAGAGACGGTGTGAGGAACACAGCCAAGGAATTCTGCCTTCCCCTAGCCCAGCGGCTCTCGAAGTGTGATTCCGGGACTAGGAGCACGCCGTTGCACGAGGCGGGCACGTGACCCAAAGCTGGTCACCAAACGTATAATGATAAGTAGCCGCCATTACCGTGTCACACAGAGGAGTTTCGCTGTGGTAGTGTGTTGCAACAGCCATAGGAACCCCACGCTGACGCGGACTGCAGATTGGAACGGAGCAATGCGACAGGGCATAGCGCCGGGGCCCACTCACCCCCTCACGGCCTTGACTTGCCTTCCATGGCTCCTTTGCCCTGCATCCCACAGGAGCCCTGATTCCCACCCTCCCAGACCTGCTCTCAGCCTTCCTGTGGACTTGGGAAGCTACGACGGGCGTCCCAGCTGTCGCCTTTCTGCGCAAGTGGGCCGGAGTCAGTGCCTGGGCCTTGGAACCTGAGGGCCGTGCCCCTTCCCTTCCAAAGAGCAGGTGTGAAGAACCATAGCAGCAGTGCATGGAGATGAAGCGCCCTGGTGTGAGGAGGGAGCTGCCAACAAACGGTGATCCCTCCAGACGCACGGACAAACCGACGCAGAGAAGAAACCACGGCCCAGAGGGGACAGGGGACGTGCCCAACCCCAGCCAGCATGCGCGGCAAGGTCAGAGGCCAAACGCTCAGCAGCCCCGCCTCCCCGAAGGTTCAGGAATCTTTCCTGGCAACTTTAACCACCAGTCAGAGATCTTTAACCACAAGTCAGAGATCTCCTTTTTTTTTTTTTTCCCCATGGAAAGTTGTTAGCTTTGTGGCAGAATTGTTCCTCTATCCTGGAAACCAAAAGACTTTTTTTTTTTTTAACATTTTTAGGAACATTTCACTTTTTTTATTTTAAATTATAATTTGGATATGAAGACATGAACTAATTTGGCTTTCATGTGGGATGCAGTCCAGTTTTCCAAATTTACACACATGCGTGCTTGCGCACACACACATGCCAGTGTTACAAGATGAGGCTGGGGTTGGGGGTAGAAAATCAGGAGGACAAGCAGATCGGGCCTCCCCAGGATGACCCTGTCTCCCAGCCTCCACCCCACTACCTGTGGGCCCTTTCAGAGTGCCGTGAGCCCACTACACACACGTGGCTTAGATTTCTCTTCCTCTGCCTGGTGCAGAGATTTAAACACAAATATCCTGTGAGAGGAAACGAGTCGGTGCCTACTCCCCAACTCACAGGTTTGCTCGCTTTTCTCTGATTCTAGCAAGGACTGAGGGAGGGGAAGAAGCCCGCCTGGGGCTGGGGAAAAAACGCTGAGCTCAGAGGCAGGAGACCTGAGTTGTAGCCACCAACTTGCTGTGTGATCATGGGCAAAACTTTTGCCCTCTCTGGGCCTCAGTTTTTACATCAGGGAAGGAAAAACTATTGTGCTGATAAGACATTCCACTCTGAACCGCTAGGTTTGCTCCATATGATATTCACCGAGTACCCACCACGGGAGGTCCAGAGGCCTGAGACACATTCTTCCAATGAGGACTCATCACTGAGCGTCAGAGACGTACCAGAGCATGTCTCAACTTCAGTCTCAGTTTTATCACAGACCATAATCTTGGGGAGCCCTGTTAGGGCTGAAGTGTGTGACCCCCAAAATTTGTATGTTGAAGTCCTAGTTCCCAGCACCTCAGAATGGGATTGTATTTGGAGATAGGGCCTTTAAGGACGTAATCAAAGTTAAATGAGGTCATAAGCGTGGGCCCTAATCCAGTAGCACTGGTGTCCTTACAAGAAGAGGAAGAGACTCCAGAGAACTCACTCTCTCCAGCCACAGAGAAGAGAGAAAAGGCCACGTGAGTATGTAGCAATAACGCAACTGCCGAGAAGCTGGAAAAGAGGTCTCACCGGAAACCAACCTTGATGGCACCTGGGTCCCAGACTTCCAGCCTCCAGAGCTGTGAGAAGATAGATTTCTGGTGTTTAAGTTGCACAGTGTATGGCACTTTGTTATGACAGCGAGCAGACTGATAGAACCTCCCCTCTCAGGTTGCCTCGGTTCCTCAGATTAGATCACTGGATCTTTTTCCTTTTGTCTCCAGGACCCTTGAGGAACTGAATGAAAGCGCATATGGTGGTAGACACGATTGTTGCTTGCTATGTCCCCTACCCACTAAGGAACATCCATGAGCGGGTCCGGAACCCCAGCTGCTTTCTCTACTTCCTGCCCGTCTTAATCTTGCACAGCCTGGGTTTCTGCACTGACATGGGACAGACGCTCTCCCCTCTTCGTTCTCAAATGTCAGCATCCTTTCAGGGCAATTAGAACGATTGCATGTCTTGGGGAAAAAAAAAAATCAAAGAATACTGGAGTCTCCCCCTTACTGTCCAGACAGACCATTAACCCTTTTTCATCTGGGAACAGAGCCCACACTAAGTTAGAAATTTTCTATATGCAAGTCCCATACAAAACTTAACTCAGACTTCTTCTGCTGCTGGCTCTACAAAATAGTTGGTATCAGACTAAACTTCTCACTGAGAACAACTACAAAAGCTAAAAAAAAAAAAATTTTTTTTAATGCTGTTTGAAAGTATGAAAAAAAAAATATCCCATGCAGGCCAGACTTGAGGGATCAAGACCCCAGAGAAATACAATGAAGTTTGTGTTGTATCCTCTGCTGGTTTTAGCTCTTGGCATATTTTTCACAGTGTGGGTCACAGAGCCCAAATGGAAAGCAGTGATCTAGAGCACAAGGCAGTGTATTCCTGGGATTAGAAGGATAAAGAAAAAAACTAGAGATCAGGGGGTAACAAGCACCTATGACCGAGGGGAACAAGATACCAGAGGATGGGGATCCACAGAGAATACGCAATCACATGGAGAGACACAGAGAACCCAACTAGAACGCAACTGCTCGGAGGCTAAGCACATAATTCAGAGCTTGGGAAACAAAAACTGGAGGTCAGGGAAAATCAAGGATGAAGGTTCCTAATAAACACCCCAGGCTTTTAGCTGAGATCATAAAAGGACTAGACCCTAAAAATATGTGTAAATGGGAAACGGGCTCCATTAAAGATGAGCGGTTGTGCTTTATCTGCCAATTAGAAGAAAATCAAACTCTTTCTGAAAGACTAAGATGTCATCCAGAAGCCCTACAATTTTTCATATGTAATTTTCAGCATGCATTAAAAATTACTAGGAAGGTCAGACAACCAGACAAAATACTGAAAATCAAGAGAAGATTAAAGAGTAAAACCACACCACAGAGGAATCAGATACTGGAGTTTTTGGACATAGACTCTAAAGTAACTATAATTAATATGCCCAATAAAATAGAGGAAATGATGGAGAAAAATCACCAGAAGACGGCATATATTTTAAAAAGAATCAATTGGATATCCTAAAATTGAAAAAAATATATATATAATAGAAAATAAAATTCCAATAGTCAGGTGAATAAATCTACCAAAAGACAGAACTGGTGAACAGGAAAATTGGAGTATAAAAGTATTCAAACCAAAGGTGAGAAAAAAAGAGAATAAAAATACAGAAAATTAGCTGTGTAGGAGACCATGCAGAAAATATTAAACAACTTGTAATTGGAGTCCCAAGAATGGAGGAGGGAAAGAAAAGGGCATTTGATGGTTAATTTTATGTGTCAACTTGACTAAAGTACAGTGACCCACTATTTGGCCAAACACTGTCCAGGTATTTTAACATTTATAGTCAGTTGACTTTGAGTAAAGCTGATTGTTCTACCTAATGTGGGTGGGCCTCATCCAATCAGTTGAAGGCTTTAAGAACAAAGACTGAGGTATCCTGAAGAAGAAGGAATTCTGCCACAAGGCTGCAACAAAGAAATTCTGCCTGAGTTTTCAGCCTTTGGACTCAAGACTGCAACATCAACTCTTACCTGAATCTCCAGCCTGCTGGTTTGCCCTACAAATTTTGGAGTCATCAGCCCTCACAATCATGTAAGTTAACTCCTTAAAATAAATCCCTCTAAATAAAATTATCTATCTATCTATCTCTCTATCTCTCTATCTCTCTATCTCTCTATCTATCTATCTAGAGAGATAATGAACATATATATATATGAAAGACCTACATGTTTTCAACTAATAAAAAAAAATCCAAAGGGGATTTCATTTTTATGAAAAAGCTGTTACCATACTAATGTAGGTCTTTTGTAAAAGTGAAGTCAGATAATATGAACTTTCAAAAGGCAGGGTATACTCTTCACTTTACACCATTTTAGCTTATGAAAGGTTTCATGGAAACGCTCTACTTTTGGATAGTTGGGGAAACCTGTACATAACTAGGGCATGTTGTGTTCACCCTGCAGATGTGAGTGGACACCCCCCCCACCACTACCCATCTACTTAAAATTTGGTTCGGATGCTGAGACTAATGATGTTACACATGTGCCAATAGGATAGGAAAAGGTTTATTACTCACATAATGAGGCTTTCTTGGGATAGCAGAGACAGCTCCCCCTAGGGGGTCCAAAAAGAGATTGAGAGAGCTAGGAAAAAAGACTGGCTTGGGTTTTTATGGTGATCAGAGGACAGAGCTGAGGTGAGGACTCTCACACATGACTCAGGCTTGTGTGGTTTGTGTATGTGTTGCCGAAGCAAGCACAGGCTTGTGTGGTTTGAATTTCCCACTGGCACAAATAGAGGGAGCAGCCGACTTTCTTAGCTTGCCCAGAGGTGGGGCGGCAGGGGCAGGGGGGAGGGTGGGGCTCAGAGTCTGTCACCATCAAACATAAAAATAAGGAGTCCAGACTCTAGTACAGCAAATCACAGTCAACCTGAAAACTAAAGGCAAGGAGCATAAACCAAATAAATAAAATAAACTTCTAAAAACTAAAGGACAAGAAACTTGACCTTCAAAGGAGCAACAGTAAGACCGACATCAGATTTCTCAACAGAAATGATGGAAGCCAGATAATGGAATGACATTTAAGTAGCCAACTAGAATTCTACACCCAGTGAAAATACCACTTTTTTTCCTCTTTCTTTCTTTTTTTTAAAAAAAGCTTTCATTTATCTATTTATTTTAGAGACAGAGAGCACGAGCAGAGGGAGGGGCAGGGAGGGGGACAAGCAGACTCTGTACTGAGTGTGGAGCCCATTGCAGGACTCAATCCCACAACCCAGAGATCGTGACTGAAGCCAAAATCAAGTCGGACACCCAACTATCTGAGCCACCCAGGCACCCCAAATACACCATTTTTAAAATGAAGGTAGAAGGGGCACCTGAGTGGCTCAGTAGTTAAGCATCTGCCTTCAGCTCAGGTCATGATCCCAGAGTCCTAGGATCTAGCCCCGCATCGGGCTCCCTGCTCAGTGAGGAGCCCGCTTCTCCCTCTCCCACTCCCCCTGCTCATGTTCCCTCTCTCGCTGTGTCTCTCTCTGTCAAATAAATAAAATCTTAAAAAAAAAAAAAATGAAGGTAGAAGAGAGGCACCTGGGTGGATCAGTTAGTCAGGTCAGACCTGATTTCGGCTCTACTCATGGTCTCAGTTTCATGAGATTGAGCCCTGCATTGGGCTCCACGCTAAGTGTGGAGCCTGCTCAAGATTCTCTCTCTCCCTCTGTCCCTCGCTCACACACTCTCTCTCTAAATAATAATAATAATAAAATGAAGGTAGAAAAAAGTCATTCTAGACCAAAAAAAAAAAAAACTTAGAAAATTTGTGGCCAGAAGACCAGCCCTACAAGAATTTTCAAGGAAAATGATCTGAAATCAAAGCACAAAGATGGGGCGCCTGGGTGGCTCAGTTGGTTAAGCGACTGCCTTCGGTTCAGGTCATGATCCTGGAGTCCCGGGATCGAGTCCCACATCGGGCTCCCTGCTCAGCGGGGAGTCTGCTTCTCCCTCTGACCCTCTTCCCTCTCATGCTCTCTATCTCTCATTCTCTCTCTCTCAAATAAATAAATAAAATCTTTAAAAAAAAAAAAAGCACAAAGACGGTGTGAGGAGATGAGGGGCATTGGGAAGAGTAATACATGGGTGAATACAGTTGACCCTTGAACAATGCAGGTTTGAACTGCGTGGGTCCACTTATACGTGACTTTTTTTTCTTCAAGAAGTACAGTACAGAACTGTAAATGTATTTTCTCTACCTTATGATTTTCTTAATATTTTCTGCCCTCTAGCTTACTTTATTGGAAGAATGCAGTATATAGTACATAGAACATACAAAATATGTATTAATCAAGTGTTTCTGTTATCCCTAAGGCTTCTGATCAACAGTAAGCTGTCAGTAGTTATGTTTCGGGGGAGTCAAAAGTTACACAGGGATTTTCAGCTGTGCAGAAGGTCAGAGTCCATAACCCCCAGGTGGTTGAAGGGTCAACCATGCATGTGGAATGAAATACATGACAACACAGAACAAAAGGCAGAGGGAATAAATGGGCTTAAAATGTTGTTAGCTCCTTGCCTTATCCAGGGACTGCTAACATCCAAAAGTAGATGCAGCAAGTCAAAGCGGAGTGTTCTATCCTCTAGGGTAACCAGTACAGGAATAATAACAGAACATATGACTAACAAGGTAGCAGAGCAAGGAGATGGACTACATTTCAACAAATTTGTCTTGATCCAAAATTTGTCAGACATCTAAAAAAGCAAGACTCAGTTATATTGTGATTATAAGAAGCAAGTACCTTGCACAGAAGGAGCCTGAAGAACTAAAATTAGGACAGGAAAAGCTGAAGTAACTCTACTAACATATAGTTAATGAGAATATAATTATTGCTATTATCTATACTCATGTACAGACATATAAATGGCTATATATATTTAACAACATATCGTTAAAAAGACAATATATTCTTTTGAAAATAAATTTTTGAGAGAGAGAGTGCACGTGCATGTGCACGAGAGTTGGAGGCGGGGGAGAGGGAGAGATAGACTCTTAAGCAGGTTCCACACCCAGCGCTGAGCCCAGAGCCCAACCTGGTGCTCCATCTCACGACCCTGAGATCAAGACCTGAGCCGAAATCAAGAGTTGGGTGCTTAACTGACTGAGCCACCCAGGTGCCCCAAGGCAATATATTCTTTAAGGCAAGTTTTATTACTAGAGCTATTTCACAATACTGAAGAACCAATTAAACAAAATAACATAAAATTTTTTCTTTTCATTGACTGTTTTAAGGTTTCTTTTCTCTTGGAATTTCGGTTTCAGAGAGTTCTGCTAATTCAAAGTCAATAAGGTTACTTCTTCAATACGATAATGGTGCCCCCACCCTGGGGAGTTTAGGCTCAAGTTATTGTTACCTTTTCTTTGAATTGTTTGGATAGTCCCATAAGGAGCCTTTAGTGCCTCATAGAATAATACTCAGTTTTCTCTGGAAAGTACTAGATGAAAGGTTTAATGTAGGGCAGAGCAGATATATAAAGGCAATGTAATTTAAACAGGGTATGGCAGAGCAAGATTAAAATAAATAGTGAGGGGTGCCTGGGTGGCTCAGTCATTGAGCGTCTGCCTTCGGCTCAGGTCATGATCCCAGGGTCCTGGGATCGAGCCCCACGTCGGGCTCCCTGCTCAGCGGGAAGCCTGCTTCTCCCTCTCCCGCTCCCCCTGCTTGTGTTCCCTCTCTCACTATGTCTCTATCTGTCAAATAAATAAATAAAATCTTTTTAAAAAAACAAATAAATAAATTAGTGACATTTACTACCCTGCATGGCTAGCCCACTAGCCCACCTGGGTCACAGCATCTAATCTCTGTCGCAACCCCAGGCTAGAATTTGGTACTCTTAGACAGCACTCTAATGACCAATCTACAAAAAGTTGACTTAAAGTTAGCTATAGATTATTGTCTGCTCTGTCCCCTGGTCAATGGGGAGTCTGTTTCTCCCTCTCCTTCTTCCTGCCGCTCCTCTGCTTGTTCTCTTTCTGTCTCATAAATAAATAAATAAATAAATAATATTTTAAAAAAAGGAAAAAGCACTAAAAACCAATGATCTGAACCAGAAAACAATTAGCAAACTACAGTCCATCAGCCAATCTCCCCCCCAATCTGGTTTTATAAATAAAGTTTTATTGGAACAGAGAAACACCACTTGTTTCGGTATTATCCAGGTCTGCTTTTTACTGTAATGCTATAATGGAATAATTGTAATGGAGACCATATAGCCTTCAAAGTCTAAAATACCTACTATCTGGCATTTTACCAAAAAATTTTGCTGACCCCCTAATCTGAGTTTCAGATCCAAACCTGGAAAACAAACAGAAAAATAAACCTAAGGAAATTAAAAGAAAGAAAACAAAAAAGACAGAAGCAGAAATCAATTAAATGGAAAGAAAACTTACAGGAGAAATCAATAAATCCTAAAGTTTATTTTTTTAAGAATAATAATATTGATAAATATTGATGTGAAAAAAGAAGACACACATTTCCAATATCAGAAAGATAAGGCACCACTGTGAAAGTATAAGGCAAACTGCAGAATGGTAAGAAATACATATATTTTAATACATATAGCCTATAAAATATTCATCTTCAAAAAATATAGATAACATAAATTATTAAGAAGAAGATAGTTCCAGGCACCTGGGTGGCTCAGTCGTTAAGCATCTGCCTTCGGCTCAGGTCATGATCCCAGGGTCCTGGGATGGAGCCCCGCATCGGGCTCCCTGCTCCACAGGAAGCCTGCTTTTCCCTCTCCCACTCCCCCTGCTTGTGTTCCCTCTCTCGCTGTGTCCCTCTCTGTCAAATAAATAAATAAAATCTTTAAAAAAAAAAGTTCCATTTCTTTTAAATGGGGAAAAACTTGAATAGACATTTAGGAAGACATCCAAATGGCTAGTGTGCATATGTATAACTTCTCAATATCATAAACCATTAAAGAAATGCAATTGAAACCATGCGTTACCATGATACATCCTCCAGAATGGCTAAAATGCAAAAACTGATAATACAAAGTGTTAATGAGGATGTGGAGCAATTGAAATTCCTTAAACAGCTGGTGGGGGTATAAATTGGTATAAAAAGTTTGGGAAACTGTCGAGGTGCCTGGGTGGCTCAGTCGGTTGAGCATCCAAACCTTGATTTCAGCTTTGATCTCAAGGTTGTGAGATCGAGCCCCACATTGGGCTCCGCACTGGAGCATGGAGTCTGCTTGGGATTCTCTCTCTCCTTCTCCCTCTCTCCCTCCCCCCGCTTGCACATGCTCCCTCCCTCTTTCTCTTTCTCTCAAATAAGTAAATAAAATCTTTTTTAAAAAAGTTTGGGAAACTGTTTAATAGAATCTATGAAAGCACACCCTAAGATCCAGCTATCCCACTCCCGAGTACCTACCCGATAAGAATGTGCACCAATAGACTCTGTCAGGAATATTTATGGCAGCATTAACCATAACAGCCTCAAATGGAAACAAACCACACATCTTTCAACTGGAGAAGAGATATACAAGGGGTGGTATATCCAAGCAATAGAATATAGCGCGGTAGGAAGGAAGAACGAAGTACTACTATACACGGTAGTAAAGGAAGCCAGATGCAAAAAGAGAACACAGTGTATGTTTTCATTTACTTAAAATTCAAAAGCTAGCAAAACCAAATCAATGGTGACAGAAGGCCAAAGAGTGGTTCCCTTTAGTGGGAGATAATGATTGGGAGCAGGCATGAGGGAGACTTCCAGGCATCAGTCGTGCTCTGTATCTCAGTATGAGTGGGGGTTCCAAAGGGTAGTCATCATTTTGTAAAAATTCATAGAGCCATGCAGTTAAGGTATTTGAAAGTTGCTGGATATAAGTTTTTCTTCCATAAAAGTTTGCTAAAAAAAAAAAAAAAAAGAAACTTAATTCCTAGAAAGGTAGGGTAGTGCTTGAAGAGACAAATCTGGAGTGAGACAGCCCGTGTTCAAATTCTGGCTTGGCCATTTACAACCTATGTGTCTTTAAACTATGTAACCTGTCTGTACCTCAGTTTCCTTATCTGTAAAATGGGGACAATACTAGCATCTAAGCCTAAGGTTGTGCTGCGGACTCATGGGTTGATCCATGCAAAATATTTATGATAGTGCCAAATATACAGTAAGATCTCCATAAATGTTGCTTTTTTGTTGGTGGTGGTGTTTTTATCTTTGCATCTCATCTGGAGGGCCACACACAAAGTCGGGGTTAAAACCAAGGGCTTTATACTCTTGGGTATTTGTTCCAGAAAAATGAAAACTTATGTTTACACAATCACCTGTACACAAATGTTCACAGCAGCTTTATTCCTGACAGAATCTGAAAACCAGATGAAAGCACATCCCCCTTCAGTGGACAAATGTGGAACTGTGGTACATCTATACCACGGAATACCACTCCACAGTGAATAGGAAACAAAGTATGGTTACTCACATGAATCTCAAGGAATCTCAAGTGAATCTCAAGGAAATCGAGCTGAATGAAAAAAGCCAACCCCCAAAGCATTTATATGCATGCTTCCATTTACAGAACATTCTTGAAGTGACAAAACTAGAGAGATGGAGAACAGGATTCGTGGTTGCCGGGGTTAGAGATGTAGGGGGGGTAGAGAAGGTGTGGCTATATTTGGACAACAGGAGGGGTCATTCTAGTGATGGAGCTCTTTTTTATCTTGACTGGTGGTAAATGCACATACCTGCATATATGCTAAAACTGCATAGAACTACACACACACACACACACACACAAGTACAGGTAAAACTGAGGAAATCTAAAAAAAATCAGTGGATGGTATCAACATCAGTATCCTGGTTGCAACACCATACAATGGCTTTGCAAGATGTTACCACTGGGGAAGATTGGATAAAGCGTCAGGAGATCTCTCTGAATTTTTATTTTTACAACTGTGTAGGAATCTACAATGATCTCTGATGTCAGCCAGCCAAGCTTTGATGTCCTGACTCCATCACAGACCAGTTGGGTGACTTTGGGCAGGTAAACTTCCTAGAGCTTCAGTTTCCCCATCCACCAAGTGGAGATAGTCATAGCTCCTCCTCCCTAGCCTTGTAGTAAGGACGGAGTCACGAGCATAGTGTCCCAAACAATGTGAATCATCAACAAATGCGACCTTCAGGAATCTTATCATTGTTATAAATGAGAGATGTGGGATTGACAGATGAAGTGATTTGCCCCAGGGCCCCCCAAAAGGGGCCAGGATTCCATCCCGGAAGCTGGGTTCTATTTGGTCAGAGGGGAGAGGATCAAAAGTGGGAAATCTGGGGGTGGACACACTGGTTTTCTCCCCCTGACACTGTGTGTATGTGTGTTGGGGGAGGGGAGAGTTAGCACCGGGGCGGGGTGCAGCAGGAGACAAAAGAGGAAGGGGTCAGAGAGCAGGCACCAAAAAATTGCTAAGAAAATCAAAGGGCCGCTGGGAAACAATAGCTTAGGGGCTATTGTTCTCTTGCCCAAATCCTCTGTCTAGGACTGAATAGATTCCCCAGCCACGTCCTCCTTTCCCACCAGGGTGGGACGCAGGGGTCAACTGGGTTCAAGGATGTGACAGCTACTCTGGACAGCAAAAAAGTGCTGCACAAATGTTTGTTGATGATGATGATGACGACGACGATGATGATTTTTGTAACCATTGGTTGAAAGGGCCCCTGGGAATCATTTCATATTCTGTACGGTCCTCGCTGGACCGGATCTGGGCAACTCTTTGTCATTCTCCTTGTGCCTGCTGGCCCAGCTCAAGGTCTTGCCCTTCAGAGCAAGCAGTGACCCCAGAAGTCCTCTGGGTCCTTGCTACTCAATGTGAGTCCAAAGTCTGGCAGGAGCAACCACGTCATCTGGGAAAGCTTGTTAGAAATGCAGACTCTCTGGCCCTGCCCCAGATACCCTGAATCAGATGGCATTTTAACAGGATCCTCAGAAGACGTGCTCGAGAAGCCCTGCTTTAACCCAGCCTTCTGGTTTACTGCCAAGGACACAGAGGTGCAGAGAAGAGCGGGACTGCTCGGAGTCGCAAATCATGTTTGCACCAGAGCCGGAACCAGAACCTAGGCTCGAGGGCTCCCAGACAGCGGTCTTTGGCCGGAAACCTCAGGTTAAGATGGGTTGGGGTGAAATGGGGGATGAGCTTCCTAAGTGAGGAGGAAAGTTCTCTGTCTTCTCTTCTGAAAGCTGTCCTGGTGGGAAAGCAGTGCCCCTCGCTGACCTCGTTCAGCTTGTGGTTTGGGTACAGGTAAGAAGAAAGTCCATCCAATTTGCAGACATATAAAATCCCTTCTCTTGCAGGGAAAGTTGTGTAGACATATCGCGGCAGGGGCGCCTGGGTGGTGTAGTCGGTTGAGCAACCTACTCTTGGTTTCCACTCAGGTCATGATCTTGGGATCGTGGGATGGAGCCTGTGTCTGGCTGTGAGCTTAGCATGGAGTCTGCTTGAGATTCTCTCGTTCCGTCTGCCCCTCCCCCCTTTCTCTCTCTCTCTAAGATGAATAAATAAATCTTAAAAAAAAAAAAGAAAGAAAGAAACATCGCTGCAGCGGGCTTGTTTTCAAGATGGCTGCTTCCTCGCCACGTCTTTGTGCCTCAGTTTCTTTATCCAGAGAAGACACTCTTCCCTGACAACCATGCACTGAGTACCTGCCATACATCAGGCTTGGCGCCAGGCTCTCAGTAAAAATTCACATGTGCTTACAGCCTGGTGGTCACGCACCCCACAAGACACAGGAAGGCTGTGCAGATCTGCTAAGGATCTGAGGAAAGTAGGGGGCAATAGAGGGATTGCACCCAGAAAAAAATGCAGAAATTCACAAGCCACTGCTGTTGCAATATCGATGGACCCCATCTGCCAAAGCCAAACCTTCTCATAATGCTCATTCAGATGAAACCAAATTGCTTCTTCCATGAACCCTTTTCTGCTTGGAGATACGGTAACGCTGAAAGGGACAACAGAATAGAAATCTCTTAGTCCATCTTCATTTCCCAGAACAGGAAACTGAGAACTGAAGAGGGACAGAGACCTCCTCGAGGACACACAGCATTACTAGTAGCACCAGGACTTCCACCCCTTTCCTGGTATACTTTCTACTGCACATCCTGCCCCAATTTCTATAATAAAATCACAATTCAACCAATATTGACAAGTGTCCTCCCTCCAGCAGGTAGGAGGATAATTGAGACATGGCTACAGTTAGAATCTGCTCTGGAGAAGCTCACAGCTTAGCAGGGGCTTGACCAAAGGAGGTTCTGTTTACTTAAAAGCCGCAACACTAGGATGATAGGAAGTAAACCCCCCCACATGGAGCAGGGGCTGGAGTGGGTGGGGCCGTTCCAGGAGCTAGCTACCCTCAGGGAGGTACAAGGACTCACAAACTGCTAGGAAGGCTTTCCAACAAAAATGTTGGAGACCTGGAAAAGTAATTTTTGGCTCCACCGTGAGAAACGCAAACTGCAAAGTCAAAGCTAATAAATGTATAATTAAATGTCTACAGAAGGTAGCACCATGTCAACATCATTAAATTGCTAAATTAATTATTCCTAAAAGTTTCATTACATGTGAAAATGATTTAGATTTTCTCACTTTGCAAGAATTTCCCGGTGTGCCCAATCAGTCCTAAGAAATAGCAACCACTGTAAATGAGGGCCTTGCAGCCAAGTAAAAGCAAATTAAAATTATAAAAAATCCTTCCAAAATAATGTAATAAAAAGGCTATATGTGATATTTGTGATGTTGCTCTTAAGAGTTTGCTATGAGGAGGGCTGAACCCACCAAAAAAGAAGTACCTAACCCAACCGCCTACAGGTTACCCTAACTTGGTACCTTAACCAGCTCAGGGCTGCTGTCAGACTTGCCTGCCACAAATCCTTGGACAAGTCACTTAGCAACTTTGAGCTCCAGCTTTTCCCCTTCTGAAACATCCCGAGGAGTCAGTAATCTCAATTGCTGGGAGCTAGGGAGAATGCAAACACCTCCAATACCCCAATACCAGGCAGAGAGGAGTGGGTACTGGCTGGGCATTATCTTACTAGGTTGGCACACAAAATTTAAGAGGGAGCAAAGAAAAAAAAAACCTCAGTATCCAAGATAAATAATATTTTAATGTAATATGTTTTAACAAGTAAAAAAAAAAAAAAGCAGATGAGCAAAACGCCAAATCTAAAAGGATGATTGATCTGTCAGGGACTCTGGAGCCAGCCAGCCTGGCGGCACCACATCTACCTGTGTAATCTGGACCCTCAGTCGGTGCATGTGTTCCTATATCTGTGCGGCGGGGCTAAACATTCCCCGCCCCCAGCCTTGCAGCGTTTCGGGAGCCGGAAATGGGTTAATAGGAGCTAAAGGATTTAGAAGAGCGTCTAGCCACAAGGCGCTTTAAGTCATTATTACGGTGCAAAGAAACTGGGAACTTCTCACATTGTAGGAGAAATCCCCGGTCGCATTGTCACAAACAAAATTTCGTTGGGGCCAGGGCTGGGCAAAGGCGCTTTCGGGAGTGGCCTGCGCTGCAGTTTCCGGGGCAGCCGACCCGGCGCCGGGGAGTGGGGGGCCGGGCGGGGCGCGGGGAGTCGGGTCACCGGGGGCCAGGTGGGGCGCGGGGTCCAGGCGGTGCTCCGGGGGCCAGGGCGCGGGGTCCAGGCGGGGCGCGGGGGACCAGGTTGTTCGCGAGGGCCAGGGCTCCTGGGGCCAGGGCGCTGGGGCCAGGCGGGGCGCGGGGGGGCCAGGTGGGGCGCGGGGGCCAGGCGGGGCGCGGGGGACCGGGTGGGACGCGGGTACCAGGCTGGGCGCGGGGTCCAAGCGGGGCGCGGGGGTCCAGGCGGGGCGCTGGGGGGCCAGGAGGGGAGCCGGGCGGGCGCCGGGGCGCGGGGTTGGCGCGGCTGCCCGGGACCCCGCCGCGCGCCCGTCTCCGCCTTTGTCGCGCCCCGCTCCGGGAGGAGGCCGAGCGCCCTTTGTCTGCCCTGCGGGGGCTCGGGGCGGCGCTGCCTCTCGATCCCGCCGCCCAGCACGCCCTTCACCTGGCCCCCGCCGCCCTTCAAGGTGTGCGCGGCAGTCCGGCTCCGAAGGGGGCTGGCGGGGTCCGTCCCTGCGCCGCCACGCCTGACACCGAGGGGCCACGGTTGACAGGGCTGTGGTGACTGGAGATGGGGGGACGCCTTCCCCAGAGCCGCCGGCACTGAAACGCTGCCTGTCCGTTTCGGTCAAGCTGCGCGCGGGAGTATCTTCTATCTCCTCTTTTCGGAAATCGAATAGACCCCCCCCCCTCCCGCCGCCCAGGCTGTTTCTGAGAGCAGAGGAATTGTGAGGCCGACCAGGACGAGTGACAATGGGAGTAAACCACTGCACAAACGCTTGTCTGGGCCTGGCTGGATTGGCAGGGACCTCACAGTGTCAGCTGATGTGTGTGTGTTGTGTGGGGGTGGGGTGGGGTGGGAGTTGTGCGGGGGTGGGGGAGTGGTGTGTGTGTGTGTGGTGTGTCTGGTGTGTATGTGGTGTGTATGGTGTGTGTGTTATGTGTGGGGTGTGTATATAGTATAGTGTGTATGATGTGTGGGGGGGGGTGGTGGGTGGGGGGGGGGGGGGGGTGTGCGGGGGTGTGAAATGTGTGGGATGTGGTAAGTTCTGGAGTGCGCTATATATTGTTCTCCAGTTTCTTCCCTAGTACCTAGTCCAGAGCCTCAGTAAATCCTTGCTGAGTGGGTGAAGGAGAGTTGGAGTTCACAACCTAGTAGAAGTGAAGAATATATCAAATAAATTTTAAAAACCAGCTAAGTATGAAAATAGTAGCAGAGAGAAAATAGAATAACTAAATTTGGGGTCAAGTTTAGGGATCAAAGAAAGTTTCACAGAACCAAACCCCTTTGAAATGGAGGGATTTATCAGTCTTGGGAAAGCATTCCAAGCAGAAGGATCAGCATGTGCAAGAACAGAGAGGTGCAAAAAAACCAGGCAGGTTCTGGGAATGGGGTCCTTTGGGCTCCAACATCAAATAATAACTTGTGGAAAATTAGTAATGATGTAATGATCTCAGGGAGGACCAAAGAAATGGGTGCTTCTTGTTTTCTGCTCAGATTTCACTGTAGCCCTTGAAAAAGGCAGAGCTACAGACTATGAAAATAGGTACAACCTTCCAAAAGGAGGGACCTGAGCTGCCCCTGGACAAGTCTGAGCCACGTTTCTGGTTTTCGGTTGCTCAGTATGGCACACACATTCCTAGGTGGCACAGGTACAAAGAAGGTTGGTCTACCCCATTCCCCAGGCTTTGCAGCCATGTGGGGGTAGCAGACCATTCAACCCTCAAGGCAGTGTGATGCTGCAGGGCATGGACGTGAGTCTAAATGGTGGGACAACCTCTGCACTCTGCAGACCTCAGCAGAAGAAACGTGCGCTGGAGTCCAGGCTCCAGCTCTTACTGGCTGCGTGCCCTTGGACAGGCACCTGACTCTGAGCCTTAGCATCCTAATAATATTTATTGAGCATTGCCTGCATGCTGACATTTTATTTCTAGGCACTTGGGATACAGTAGTGAATGAAACAAAGATCCTTGTCCTCAAAAACCTGAGCTCCAGTGAAAGAAAAAAATAAGCATTATAAATAGGTAAAGCATATAACATACAAAGAGGAAATCCGTTTAGTATGGCTATTACAAAAAAGAAAAAAAAAGAAACTGAAAATAAGAAGTGTTGGAGAGGATGTAGGGTAATTGGAACCCTTGTGCATTGTTAGGAATGCAAAGTGGTGCTATGGAAAACAGTCTGGTGGTTCCTCAAAATGTTCAACATAGGCTTACCATCTGGTCCAGCAATTTCATTTTGGGGTAAATACCTAAAATAATCGAAAGAGGGAATTCAAACATACGTGCATAACCATGTTCATAGCAGCATTACTCATAATACCCAAAAGATGGAGACAAACCAAATGTCCATAAACATACGAATGGATAAACAAAATGTGGTCCATCCATACAATGGAATGTTATTCAGGCTTAAAAAGGAGGGGCATTCGGACAATTGTTGATGAGGTACCTGGAGGAATCAGACATACAGAGAAAGTAGAACGGTGACTGCCAGGGGCTGGGGGAGAGGAGGATGGAAAGTTAGCGTTTAATAGGTTTCTTGAGATGAAGCGATGGATGGCGGTGATGGTTGAATGTCCTTAAAGCTACCGCAGTGATGGATTTCAGAGCACAGCTGCTGGGTTGTTGTCTCTTACACCGGTGTACTTGAAGGTCTGGGAGGCCCATTCTCAAGGTTGCCACACATTCCTTAAAATGCAGTAAGGGGTGGCCCAGTGCGGAGTATGGGGACCTAAGGGGAGTGCCATGTAAGAAGGCTGCCCAGTGTGAATGTTGGAGTT
Organism: Callorhinus ursinus; assembly: GCF_003265705.2. Taxonomy (NCBI): domain Eukaryota; kingdom Metazoa; phylum Chordata; class Mammalia; order Carnivora; family Otariidae; genus Callorhinus; species Callorhinus ursinus. Next base: position 6,209,857 of record NW_027397066.1, read on the forward strand.
TTGGCTGGATGAGAAAAGCCTCCCCCAAAAGGGGCAGCTCAGTGCCAAGTTGTTGGGTCCAGGGTGTGGAGGGAAACCCTGCAGAGATGTCAGAACCCAAGCAGGGTAAGTAGGCCATCCATGCAGGGAGAATGCCTAGCACCAGGTAGCAGAGCCTCAGTTGAGTAAGAAACATCCTTGTGAGGAGGGGGTGGCCATGGAGAGGAGGATTATATACACACAAGGGAACTGATCAGATAAGCAAACATATTAAAGGGAGAAAAATTTCTCACTGTTGGAGAATCAAGTTATGAATATAGGAAGATTCCTGTGGGTTAGATTGCAACTGGAGGTGTTAATGTGAACTTATGGTTTTCAATAGCTACATAGATAAAGAAGTAATTACAGTTGATCCTTGAGCAACACAGGGGTTAGGGGCACTAACCTTCCCCCACCCCGCCTGGTTGAAAATCTGTGTGTAACTTTCGACTCCCCTGAAACTTAGCTACTAATAGCCTACTGTTGACTGAAAGCCTTAGCAACAACATAAACAGCTAATCAACACATATGCTGTATGTTATATGTACTATATGCTCTATTCTTACAATAAAGTAAGCTAAAGAAAAGAAAATGTTAAAATCATAAGGAAAATACATTTATAAGTACTATACTATGTTTACTTAAAAAATCTGCCATAAGTGGACCCTCACAGTTCAAACTCAGTTTTTCAAGGGTTGACTTTAAACATAGTAAAATATGTGTGTATACATGTGTGTTTGTTACACATATATATTCCACATCACTAAGAGAACTTGAGAGTAATGATACTTCAAAAACAGCACACAAAGCACCCAAATTTTGGCTTCTAAATACCATTTTCAACAAAAAGGAAGCAGGGACCCATGGAAAAATGTCTGCTTCCAGGGTTACAGAAGGGATAAGTCTGGACTATCTTGGTACTCAGAAATTAAGAGTTCAAACAATGATGGGGACACATCAGAACAACAAAAGCCATATCTGGCTCTGTCTAGAGCAATTCAAACATCAAAAAATGATGGTAATGAATTATAGCCCATAGAATAAAATAGGAAACTGGGAGGCCCTAATGCTATAAATAACTGAATAAATTAAAAGTTTGGTGAGGAACAGGACATTTACATAAAACATTGATCAATTACAGAGGGAAAAAGTGACAATAATACAGCAGTGAGGCCCCATGGACACCATCTTAACCAGGTGATCCAAGTGAACGTCATCCATTGCGGGACACCCTGAGTTCTTGTGCTACCTCATGGGAAGCAACAACAAGAAAACAGCATCATTTCTGGGACATTTCTACCAAAGATGGATGTCCCCAATCTATTCAGGATAAAATATCAGACAAATCCAGACATTCTACAAAATAACTGGTTTGTAATTTTCAAAAGGGTCAAGGTCATAAAAACGAAGACTGAAGAACCATTCCACACTGGAGGAGACAAAAAGACTCACTATCTAAAGACAACATGTCATGTCTAAACTGGATCCTTTTGCTGCAAAAGACATTATTGGGACAAAGGGTGAAACACTTGAGTGTGGTCTGAGGACTGGATGTGGAGATGCATGGTATGAACTTCCTAATTCTGGTGATTGTTCTCTCTGCTTGTTAGAAATATACACTGAAGTATTCAGGAATGCCCAGGCATCCTGTTGGCAATTTACTTTTAGATGGTTCAGGAAAAAATTACTTGCACTGTATTTGCAACTTTTTTGCAAATTTGGGAATATTTAAAAAATGTGTATGCATATATATGTCAGATCATATCACACCACTGCTCAGAACTTTTATGGCTTCCCCGTTATCTTTGGAGTAAAAATAGAGTCCTGACCCTGGTCAACGAGTCATACACGACCTGGCCCACCCATGTCCTCATGCTTTATTGTGTTTCAGCCGCACTGGCCTCCTGGATGTTTCTAGACTGTGCCAAGAACTCTGATGCTGTTCCTTTTGCTTGGAGTGTTTCTCCCAAATTTCCACACGGTGCTCTCCTCACTGTATCCAGGGTCTCTGCTCACACGTGCAGAAAATAGCTCCTCATCCAGTTGAGTCACTTGTGTCCTTTACCTGATCATCTTTTCTCATAGTACTTTCCTCTACGTGAAATTTTAATATGGGTTTCCCTGTTAATTGTCCATTTCCTCACTAGAATGTAAACTTACTGTGGACGGGGACTCTGTTTTGTTTTTCCTTCCACCCTAGGGCCTGGAAGAGTTCAAGTGACTGGTCAGTGTGGAGAGCTTTGTAAACTCCCTAGCATGGTGTGTGGTCACTGTTAGTACTCAGTAAGTGGAAAGATTTTTAAAAACACATCGTTGAAGGGCGCCTGGCTGGCTCAGTCTGCTAATGGTCCGACTCTTAATTTTGGCTCAGGTCATGATCTCAGGGTCCTGAGATTGAGCCCCCTGTTGGGCTCCACCCTCAGCTCGGAGTCTTCATGGGATCCTCTCCTTCCCCCTCTGCCCCACCCCCTGGCTGCTCTCTCTTTCTCTAAAATACATACATACATGCATGCATACATACATACATGCATACATACATACATACATATATACACACATACATACTACATCATTGGCCAGGTTGTGCAATTGTTCACCCACCTCTAGGAGCTCGAGATTCCAAGTGGTGAAAGATCCGGAAGAAAGAAGACAGTCTCTGCCTGAAGCCCAGAGAGAGGAGCCCCTGGTGACAGAGGCTGGATTCCCAAGTGCTTCCTCTTTGCCTTTGGTGCCGGTCCCTGTGGTGTTCTGCATCTAGGATGTCCCCCAGCCCCAGGGGACTGAGCTCAGTCTCAGGATTGGTGCGTCTCCCTCCTGCTCAGGCTCAGCCATGGCTTCAGATGCCTTCCTGGAGACGGGCTTTCTCATTTGGTCAAGGCAGCCAATTCCACTTGAGTATGCTCCAGTCCCCAGGCTGTTGGCTCCATGCTGAGGACACAAAATCATATTGAAATGTGACTTTTCAGTTTTGATTTTGCTCATGTATATAGGTATACTGTAAACAAGATTCCATCTCCTCCAATCTAATCCCTTCTTCAGCATTTCATACCAACATTAAGAAGATGCTTTCCCCCCAAAACTATTGGAAACATTTGATATCCTTTTAGCCATTGAGAATGGATAGGATGGAGGTACTTATCAAATAAGTACATATCGTGCTTTTTAAATAATCTTGGTGCCTATCTAGGAATAAGAGTTCCATTTTACCATGTTACCATTCATTTGTTCAACAAATATTGATTGAGCACTTTCCCTATGGCAGGAAGAACTCTAGGAACTTGGGACATATATCAGTGAACACAACTGACAATGATCCTGGCATTGACCTCTCTGCACAGGTGGTGGGCCTGGTGTACCTTACTTCTTGCCCTACGTGCGAATTTCTACTTATCCTCCAAGATTCAGTTGAAACCCACCTCCTCTGGAAAGGTTTCCCGATGTGCCAGAGAAAGTTAACTATTGCTTTCTCTGTGCTATCATTACACTTTGTTCATATCTCTCTTATAGCACTTTATTACCTTTTTTTTTCCAAATAGACTTCATTTGGGGGCAGTTTTAGGTTTACATTTTGAAAAGGTGAGCAGAAAGTACAGAGTTCTCTATTCCCCCTCAATCCTCTCCCCTTTCTTCTATTATTAATTCCTTGCATTAGTGTGGCACATGTGTTACCATTGATGAATCAATAGAGATATTTTTTTAAATTTTAATTTAAGTTCTAGTTAGTTAACATACAGTGCAATATTGGTTTCAGGAGTAGAATTCACTGTAAGTAGAACATACAGTAGAATATTGGTTTCAGTAGTAGGTTTCAGGCGTAGCTGAATTCTCCTGAAGTGTATGCCGTCACTTACATACAACACCCAGTACTCGTCATAGCAAATGCCTTCCTTAACGTCCATCACCCATCTAGCCCGTCCCCCACCCACCTCCTTTCATCACCCCTCAGTTTGTTTTCTATCGTTAAGAGTCTCTTATGGTTTGTTTCCCTCTCTCTTTTTCCCTCCTTCAATATGTTCATCTGCTTTGTTCCTTAAATTCCACATATGCGTGAAACCATATCGTATTTGTCTTTCTCTGACTCACTTATTTTGCTTAGCGTAATACACTCTAGTTCTAGCCACCTCGTGGCAAATGGTAAGATTTTATTCTTTTTGATAGCTGAGTTATATATATATGTATATATACATATATACCACATCTTCTTTATCCATTTATCAGTCAATGGACATTTGGGCTCTTTCCATAGTTTGGCTATTGTTGATAATGCTGCTATAAACATGAGGGTGCATGTATCCCTTCAAATCTGTATTTTTGTATCCTTTGGGTAAATACTTCATAGTGCAACTGCTGGATCATAGGGTAGCTCTATTTTTAACTTTTTGAGCAATCTCCATACTGTTTTCCAGAGTGGCTATACCAGTTCACATTCCTACCAATAGTGTAAGAGGGTTCCCCTTTCTCCACATCCTCACCAATACCTGTTGTTTCTTTGTTGTTAATTTTAGCCATTCTGACAAGTGTGAGGTGGTATCTCATCATGGTTTTGATTTGTATTTCTCTGATGATGAGTGATGTTGAGCTTCTTTTCATGTGTCTGTTAGCCATCTATATGTCACTTTTAAAAAGTGTCTGTTCATGTCTTCTGCTCATTTCTTAACTGGATTATTTGGTTTTTGGGTGTTGAGTTTGATAAGTTCTTTATAGACTTTGGATATTAACCCTTTATCAGATATATGGCTCACAAATATCTTCTCCCATTCCGTAGGCTGCCTTTTAGTTTTGTTGATTGTTTCCTTTGCTGTGCAGAAGCTTTTTATCTTGATGAAGTCCCAGGAGTTCATTTTTGCTTTTGTTTCCCTTGCCTCAGGTGACATGTCTAGTAAGAAGTTGCTGCGGCCTAGGTGAAAAAGGTTTCTGCCTGTGTTCTTCTCTAGGATTTTGATGGTTTCCTGTCTCAGATTTAGGTCTTTCATCCATTTTGAATTTATTTTTGTGTATGGTATAAGAAAGTGGTCCAGTTTCATTCTTGTCCATGTTGCTGTCCGGTTTTCTCAATACCATTTGTTGAAGAGACCTTTTTTTTCCATTGGATATTCTTTCCTGCTTTGTTGAAGGTTGACCATGTAGTTGACCATTTCTGGGTTCTCTATTCTGTTCCATTGATCTATGTGTCTGTTTTTGTGCCAGTACCATACTGTCTTGATGACTACAGCTTTGTAATAGAGCTTGAAATCTGGAATTGTGATGCCTCCAGCTTCGTTTTTCTTTTCCAGGATTGCTTTGGCTACTCGGGGTCTTTTGTGGTTCCATACAAACTTTAGGATTATTTGTTCTAGGTCTGTGAAAAATGCTGGTGGTATTTTGATATGGATTGCATTAAATGTGTAGATTGTTTTGGCTAGTATAGACATTTTAACAATGTTCATTCTTCCTATCCATGAGCATGGAATGATTTTCCATTTTTTTGTGTCCTCTTCAATTTCTTTCATAAGCGTTCTATTGTTTTACAGATCTTTTACCTCTTTGGTTAGGTTTTATTCCTAGGTATCATATGGTTTTTTTGGTACAATTGCAAATGGGATCAATTCCTTGATTTCTTCTGCTGCTACATTATTGGTGTATAGAAATGCAACAGATTTCTGTACATAGATTTTATATCCTGTGACTTTGCTGAATTCCTGTATCAGTTCTAGCAAATTTTTGGTGGAGGCTTTCAGGTTTTCTTCATAGAGTATCATGTCATCTGCAAATAGTGAAAGTTTGACTTCTTCCTTGCCAACTTGGACGCCTTTTACTTCTTTTTGTTATCGGATTGCTGAGGCTAAGATTACCAGGACTGTGTTAAATAGTAATAGAGAGAGAGGACATCCCTGTCTTATTCCTGACCATAGGGGAAAAGCTCTCTGGTTTTCCCCATTGAGGATAATATTAGTTGTGGGTCTTCCATATATGGCCTTTATGATGTTGAGGTATGTTCCATCTATCCCTACTTTGTTGAGGGTTTTTATCAAGAATGGATGCTGTATTTTGTCAAATGCTTAACTATGGTCTATAGTTAATACATTTCTATGGGTTTGGACAAATGTATAATGACATGTATCCATCCCTATAGTATCACCCAGAGTAGTTTCACTGCCCTAAACACCCACTGTGCTCCGCCTATTCACCCCTCCCTCCCCACACACCCCAGTCAACCACTGAGCATTTTACTGTCTCTGTAGTTTTATCTTTCCCAGAATGTCATGTAGCTGGAATCATAACAGTGTATCCTTTTCAGATTGGTTTCTGTCACTTAGTAATGTGCATTTAGGGTTCCTCTATGTCTTTTCATGCCTTGCTAGGTTGTTTCTTTTTAGTACTGAATAATATTCCATTGCCTGGAATGGACCATTTCTTTTTTCTACTCATCTACTAAAGGACCTCTTGGTTGTTTCCACATTTTAGCAATTATGAATAAAGCTACTATGAACATCTGCAGGCTTTTGTGTGGACATGAGTTTTCAGTACCTTTGGATAAATCCCAAGAAGCCCGATTGCTAGGTCATATGGTAAGAGTATCTGTAGTTTTGTGAGAAACTGCCAAACCGAGTTCTTAAATGGCTGTACCATTTTGCATCCCCACCAGTGATAAACCAGAATTTCATTTTCCTCCTTTTACTTCATCTGTTAACTCTTCTTTCCCCACCACGGTTCGCCCCCAAGACTAGGAGCTACCTGAGCCCAGTGAGCATGTCTTTGTCCATGTCCTCCAGTGCTTGGCACTGGAACGTTCATTAAATGAAGTATCTGTTGAGCTTAAAATTTTTTAATTACAGAGAAATTCCTCAAAATAAGAGCACACACCTCTAGATGCTACTTTGGCAGCAGAGAGGGGACTTAAAGACATATGATGTTGTAGCCCATGGAGGACCCAATCTCTGTCCTATATTCTGTTGATACATTATTATCTACAGCATGCTAAAATTAAGTTGAAGTAATGTTGAGAACTAGTCTGATCATAGTGTTCAAGTAACTTGTCCTTCGTGTTCTTTTTTTTTTCTTTTTGTAACTTTAGGTCATTATTATTTTGCTGATAAGCTATTAAGTAATTCACCACCATGACCATAGCAATCATACTTACCATCTCACCTGGAGGAGACCACAACAGTTTTCTAACACATTACAGCACAAGGAACCCTTTTGCAACCCAAGTCTGCTCCCGCTATACCCCCGGGCCAGAATGAATCCCTTCAGGGTCTCCCTGATGCCTCCCAAATCAAGCCCAAACCAGTGTCACACAAGACCCTGCCACAGTCTGACTTCTTTCAAGTCTCTGAAGGTGACGTGCATCTCCATCCTCCCCCAGAAACTTGGCCCGTGTTGCTCCCTCCCACCCTCACCCCCAGGCATGTGGGGACACAGAGATGAGCAAGACAAGCTCCCCAGTCCTCTGGGAGTTCTGTCTAGTCTAGGGGGGAAGATAGACAACTGAACGGAACAGGTAAGACTAACAAAGACTAATAAGCTGGAACCCCAAAAAATGTATTGAGGCCCAAAGGTGTCCAAGGAAGCCCCCTAACCCACCTTTGAAGGGGAAAGGCATGATAGATTAGATCCTTACTCAGCAAATCCTAGCTTTTCTTTCACTCCCTGGGCGGGGGGGGGGGGGGGGGGGGGGCTCATCCTTCCTGTCAGACTTGGCCTTCCCACTGACAATGGGGCATGAGCAGATGCATGCAAGCAGAGCTTTAAATGTGCTCATACAGCTTGGTCCTGCGCTCTCCTGCTCTGCCATGAGGAGAACGTCTCTCAGGTAGCTGCTGGTCCCTCCAGGCAGGGCACTGGAATGAGAAACATAAGCAGAGCTGAACCCGCATCCTGGACCAGAGCCACTCCAGCTGATCTGCAGGCTTGTGAGCAGGAAGTGTTATTGCTATTTGGGGGTTTGTATTACTCAGGGTTCTCCAGAGACCAGAATTAATAGGATATATAGAGATATAGATAAGAGGAGATATATTTTATTATAGGGATTGGCTAATGTGAATATGGAGGCCGAGAAGTCCCACAATTTGCTATTGGCAGGCTGGAGAACCAGAAAAGCTGGTGGCGTCATTCAGTCCAAGTCCAAAGACCTGAGAACTTAGGAGCTGCTGGTATAAGTCCCGGAGTTCAAACACCCCGAGAATCAGGAGCTCCCGTTTCCAAGGACAGGAAAGATGGACATCCCAACTCAAGAGGAGAGGGTGAGAATTCATTCTTCCTTTGCTTTTTTGTTCTATTCAGGCCTTCAGTGGATTGGGTGGTGCCTGCCCACATTGGTGAGGGTAGATCTTAATCAAATGGTAATTTCTTCCAGAGACACCCTCACAGACGTACCCAGAAATAATGTTTTACCAGCTATCTGGCCTCCCTGAGCCCAGCCAAATTGACACATAAAATTAACCATCCCTGAGCTGTTCATTACACGCATAATCAACCACTGTGACTAGTACGGAAAACTTCCTAGGGAATGAGGATGTCAGGAAGCAATGTCCAACTGAAGGGGAAGGAGTGAGTGAGGAGGTTAAGAGAAAACCTGGTTTAGAGCAAAGGACTGTGAGCACATTGAATACTATTCATAATTGCCACAAGGCCACCAAATAATTCACTACAAATGAAGGGTACATGGAGGGAGAAGCCAACTCAAGCTGTTAATGATCACCGTGGTAATCACTCTTAGTGTCTAAACCCTCTGCTTCCTCCTGGCCACGGCTCATTGCTGGTATGTCCGTCATGATGATCTTGTCCCCTAGATTTGCAGCTAGGGAGTAGCCACGTGATCCAGTCTGGCACTGGAGACCTAAATAGAAATCTTCTCATGAGTTTCTGGGGGAAGCTTTCTCTTTCCCAACAAAAGAGAATAGATGTGGTTTCCTGGCTTGAACAAGGATGCAACTGCTGGAGTTACAGCAGCCCCCTTGCAACCACGAGGGAATGGCTAAAACATTTCAGAAACATTGGCCCCATCATCTTTGAGGTGCTGAACCAATGCCTACAACTACTCTAGACATCTTACCATATGAGGAAAATAAACCCCCCCTCTGTTTAAGCTACCATAGGAGGTTTTTGTGTTAAGCATTGTGTTCTGTTTTAGCTTTGTTAGCTAATAAATGGGTATAGATACTTACCAAAAGCCTGGAACTGTGCTAAGCATTTTACAGCCATTAGGCAGCTTAATTTTTATAACAATCCCATGAGAAAGTGGTACTGTTACCACATTAGAATTTTCCCAAAGGCCTGATCTGCTAAAGCTCTACTACCCAATTCTACCGAGACTCCTGAGGCACAAAGCCTAGTCCATTTGCTCTCGCCCCAACACAGGAAAACATGACGTTTTACTCTACCTGTGTATGGTCTGAACAAGAAAGTGCCTTGAGAAACGGTTTTGAACCCAAGTCTACCCTCTCCGTCCCATAACAACGGAGAAAGGTGTGAGTTGAAGCTGGAGACAGATTTGAGGGTCTTGGGGTTCTGAAGTCACCACTGCATTTCTTCTCTTTTTTTCCTTCAAGATTTTATTTAAATTCAAGTTCGTTCACATGTAGTGTAGTATTAGTTTCATGGGTAGAATTTAGTGATTCATCGGCTGCATATAACACCCAGTGTTCATTACATCAAGTGCCCTGCTTAATGCCCATCACCCAATTTCGCCACTGCATTTCTGAGCTCAATGCAGTTTACACATGGATAACTGGGATGAAAAGAACGCACGTTGAGGATTCTCTGAACATTTCTAGATCCTGGGGGTAGCCAGCCTCCTTCTCTAGCAGCTTCAACAGAGAGGGTTAGGTGTTGCATTGAAAGGTCCCTTTGTCACAGTTAGCTGAATCATATATTTTAAAATAAGCCTCCACTTCCTCCTGATATTACTGTGTGCTATTTCATCAATAAGGTTTTCACCTGTGTTAACAAGGAGACACCCCAGGGATAGTTAAGAGGGTGAATACTAGCAATCATTCACTACCTAGTGTGGATTTATTTGCTTCCACTTTCTTTCTAACACCTAGGCAAAAAATTCTCAAAGAACAAAGGTTTTATTAGAGGATGTTGAATAAAGTTGCAGAGTGAATAAATTTGGGTCTGAATGAACTGTATTCATGGAGGAGTGTTCTGAATCCTATGGGTGGGCTGCTCAGAGCCATACACAGGTGTGTGCATGCAAACACACACACACACACACACACACACACTTTAATAGGAGATGCAGAGCTTTTGAGGTCTTCTTGGGTAACAGAAACAAGATTCAAAAGTTCAAGGAGCTAGAACAAGGGGACTAATGTAATAAGACCAAGTTTAATAAGGGCAGGTGTCTGTTGCTGAACATTTGTCCCAAACTGCCCCACACAGGGAGGCGATGGGGGAGGCGAGGCTTAGCTGCAGTACATGGGATGAAGACCGGGCACCTGTGGCCACCAGCTCCTGTGAGTCAGGAGTAGGGCCTGGCTGCCAAAAACATTAACGAGCTTCTGAGCCACTTTAATACAAGAACGGTCTTTAGCATGGGAGACCCGAGAGGCACATGAGCCAGACCACACCTGAAGTCGGGGCTCAGTTCTGTGAAGAAACATGGACACACAGGGACCAAACAAAAAACCACGCAACAGGAGAGGGAACAGGGGAAAAGCAGGGCAGAGGAGGTGGCCTCAGCGAAGCAAGGAGGTGGGGCGCCTGGGTGGCTTGGTGGGTCGGTCGGTCGGTCGGTAAAGCGTCTGCCTTTAGCTCAGGTCATGATCCCAGGATCCTGGGCTTGAGCCCCATGTTGGGCTCCCTGCTCGGCAGGGAGTCTGCTTCTCCCTCTGACCCTTCCCCAGCTCGTGCTCTCTCTCTCTCCCAAGTAAATTAAAATCATAAAAAAAAAAAGAAGGAAGAAGCCTAGCAGCAGCCATAGAGCAGTGAGCGGGTCTGATTCATCTGGGTATTCCTGGTGCCTGGCACAGAACCAGGGACACATTGGAGGTTCTGTAAATATTTGCTGAATGAACACATTGGAGCAAGCTCCAGTGTAAAGGGCTTTTCCAGAAAGGAGAGAGCTGCTCATCCACGGGAGTATTTGCATCTAACACTGACAGTCCCTTGCTGGAGATTTTCTAGGAGAGACCCAAGCACCCAGTGAGGGCTTGGGAACAGATGCTAAATTCTAAGTCCCGAGAATTTTATTCCATTAGTTGAGGTGTTAAAGCCCTCACCATATCTGCCTCTTAGACACTTATTTCTCTTTTATTACTGATTTCCAAGGAGAAGGGAGGGAGAATGGGCAGAAAGAAGAAGGAAGGAGAGAAGGAAAAGAAAAAGAGTAGCCCGTGCAAGGCTCATTAGCTCCTGAAGCCATGTTTCCCTCTCCCTCCACCTAAGGAGAAGACCCACCACCTGCCTCTGCTCATCACTTCTTCAGAGAGGTCATGGTTCTACCCCAAACATGTTTACTGTCTCTCTTCCTGACGCCTGTGTCCATTCCTTCTGTACCATTTTGTCTCTAACACTTAGAGGGTACTTGTTGAACAGTACCTCTCAATACACATTTGTCGAATGAATGATGAATGAATGAATGAATGAATCCTGTGCTCTTTAGGCTTGGTTGGGGCTCTGTTTTCTATGCTGGCACGTGTTTCATACAGTATTCTTAGGTAGGATTTGTGTGTATTATTCCACTGGAGGAAAAAGGAAGAGAAACGGGAGTGGGAGGAGGGACATTCTGGAGAAGTAAAAACTATCCTTGTGGGTTTCAGAAATGTCTGCGATGTTATGCCTGAAGCTGAAACATCAGGTCCTATTTACTTTTTCTTTTCTATAAACAGCTATAGATTTCCTGAAAAACAAACAACAAACAGCAAAACCTCTTGTTATGTGTGTGTGTGTGTGTGTGTGTGATAAAGTCACATGAGCATGTGTCTGAGATTCTGGGTCTTGATGCCTTTTCTTTTACTTGCTTTCGTTTCCAAAGCTTAGAAAAACTGTATATTGATGTTGTACTTGGTGTAAGCATTTTTATCAAGGAAAAGGCCCATAAGTACTTGAAGAAAATTCAGTGAGGGCAGGGCTATCCTACTCTCCATCATAGTTCCTGGAGCAGTGCCTGGCACGTAGTAAATACTCAGTAAACAGAGAATGAATAAGACAGTTGCAGTCTGCCTCGATGACAGACGTCACGTAATGAGCACATTATTCACAGTACTTCTTCATCTACGAACACCCCAGGGGTATAAGTGTGATTCTGATCTTAAAGACAAAGAAATAAGATGAAGGAACAAATTGGTGGGGGTCACTGCTTGAGTCAGGATGCCAAACCAAAGCCAGTGCTCAGTCTTCGTCACCAGCTGCAGGGGACAGTGGCCTCCGGTCCTAGCGAAGCTCATCTTGGGCATTTCCTGCTGCCGGCCCAACCGGTTCTTCCCCTAGTTGTTCTTGCCTCCAGATCTCTGGCTACCTTTTGCAAATGCTTTTGCAAACAGGGTAGGATATGAGTATTAAGATAGACGAGTGGAAAGAGAATTAGCTAAGTGATAGATGAATGACGGGCAGTAAAATCAGTGGGTGAAGAGCTTGTGCAAACGTCAAGTCCTCCTCTTGTCCGTAACTACAGTATCAGCCCGACAGTTTCAGTCTGGCAACACTTCCTAACAAAACAGATTGGGCTCTAACTGCCAATTCCACCCCCGCTGCCCCCCACCCCCACCCAGGATGATGCATGCCCCGAAGTCTTGAGAGTGGGGTATCCTTTTGCACTACAGTTTTTGCTCAGACCTCATTAATTCGGGAAGATGATACTTCAGCCAGTGGAAAGATACTGAATGTGTGCAAAAACTCCTTAATTGTGGGTTTCCTTTTGCTGTCTGCTCCCTTAATAAATTTGGAAACTATTTTATGTAAATTATACATAATTTATATGGGGCTATCGTATTTTCCTGCTTCAGGAGCAGGAGCAGGGATGAACCTGGTGAAGATGCTCCTTCCACTGTAACCGCATCTGCTTTTTTACTCTACACCAAATCCCTCTTCAGGATGCTGTATGTGAGTGTGAGCTCTAGGATGTTGATGGCAAAGGCAGCCAGAAGTCCAATGGGCAGGCAACAGAACAATGGTGAGGCGGGACTTTTGGCGCCAGAGTAACTCCAATGGCAGAAAGTGCAAACTGAGCCTGGAGATGCCAGGGTGCCATTTGGTGGCTAAAAAGGAGGGTGCGAGGTTGAGAGTGGCTGAATTGGAGAAAAGGAGAAGACGTTGATCTAGCCGCTAAGGTAGACTTAGAGGAGCGGCCCGGTGGGGAGGCCTAGCCAGGCCAGGAGCCCAAGGGGGGAGATGGCCCCCCAAATCTGCCTCTGGGTCCACCTCTGGCACCAAAACCAGACTTCCTACAGCTGCTCTGCATTTCCAGCTGGCTGGCCCATAGATGCTCTTGGCATGTTGGCTGTTTCCGTGGGAAGCATTTCGGACAGTGGAGTTGGGCTGCCTGGGCTCCACTCTTGCTCAACTACTTGCTACAGCTGTGTGACCCTAGGCAGGTGTCTTAACCATTCTGTACCTTGATTTCTCATACCCATAAAACGGGAGTGATAAGATTACGTACCTCGCAGGATGGTGTGATTTACTGTTCATAGAGCACTTAAAATAGTGTTTGTAGGGCGCCTGGGTGGCTCAGTAGGTTAAGCGACGGCCTTCGGCTCGGGTCATGATCCTGGAGTCCCGGGATCGAGTCCCACATCGGGCTCCCTGCTCAGCAGGGAGTCTGCTTCTCCCTCTGACCCTCCTCCCTCTTGTGCTGTCTGTCTCTCATTCTCTCTCTCTCTCAAATAAATAAATAAAATCTTAAAAAAAATAGCATTTGTAAGTAAGGAAGCCAGTAAGTGCTACATAAGGACTTGCTATTGTTATCATTGTCACCCTCTGTCTCTAGTCATGTCAATTAGTCACTCAAGCCAGAAAATTCAGCTTATCAGCTTGTGGGGAATGAATGTTCCCCTCCGCTCCCTATCCTCCATTTCCCTGAACCTATACTCCCCAAGGCTAAGACAAGTAAAGGGACTACAACTCAATGTGGAGGAGAAAGACATGACACCTAAGAGGCATCAGGGGGGTGCCTGGGTGGTGCAGTCGGGTGGGCGTCCGACTCCTGGTTTCGGCTCAGGTCCTGATCTCAGGGTCCTGGGATTGAGCCCCGCATCGAGCTCCAGGAGACTTTTTCTCCCTCTTCCTCTGCCCCTGCCCCCTCCCACTCCCCTGTGCTCTCTCTCTCTCTCTCTCTCTCTAATAAATAAATAAATAAATCTTAAAAAAAAAAAAAAAAGGAGCAGAGCTTACACCTGAAGCACGAACACAAGGTCTGACTCATTTACACAATCAGCAGTCCCCTCACCGCTTAGATCGAGCATCAGCAACAGGAGCCAATATGAATGACAACCCAAGAAAGGGTAAGGCCCCAAGGGACCTCCAGGGATTTGCCAGACCAAGGAGTGGGGAGGGAAGGACTGAAGGAAGGTTTGGGGGGAAGAGGTCTCTCTGCAGACCAAGGGGGCAACCACAGTGGGAGCCCGGGGCAGGGAGGGCTAAGGACCTGCGCTCTGGGGTGATGTTGGGTGAAGCCACTGTCCCTGCTTCTCTTCCCTTGGTCGGTCCTGTAAGGGGAAGAACCTGAAGTAAAGGACTACTTGCACATTTTTCTGGACTCTGTGTGGGATTAACTGGATAAAAGTATCTTCAGTTATGGAAATCACAACTCCTTCATCTATAACAGGGGATGGAGTGCTGGACTGGGCTCATTCGTAATCCCCAACGGTGTCCTCTGGGTCCACAGGAGGCATCCGACATATGAAAGTCCTTTGGTTACAATTAGGGTTCTCATAAATTAAATTAATGAATTGTGATAATATATTTGACATTTCCAGCGAAACACTTTGGGGTCTTTGGGGGCATATTTGGTAGCCGCTGAATGATTGATATACAGGTTCTTTGTTAAAAACCTTGTGTAAGTTATAGCCACTCAACTTTAAATCTATTTTTAAAAAAACAAACCTAACCCACCACAGGCTACTTTTGGGGGGAAAAACTCAAAACTATTCCCACTGATGCTCACAATGAGACTTGCGTGTTCAAGTTTGAACTTAGAGCTATAATTTGCCTGCCCTTGTAATGAACAATTATTAAAACCAGTGACTGGCTTAAAGGATTCCTAAATTAACCGCAAGAAGCTTGACTTTCTCGGGAGGGTTGGGTAGAACTCCAGCGGTGTGGCCAATTCCTGGTTATTGATAACTTTTGGAATCCTGCTACGCTGCCCTGCCTTGTGTCTACACAGCAAAGAAAGGTGAAGACAAGTAATAATGGAGACCTAAAAATATATCAACAAGAATAAATGTGTTGTGAGGAAATTCCAAGCTTTATTAAATGCACTTTTGGTGAAAGAAGCCCTACAGAGAATTTCTTAATAAATTTTCAGAGAGGGGAGGTGCTTGGTCACCGGAGTAGCCTACATAAGCAATTGTGGTATTTGTGGAATGTCAAACTGCAGATTGCTGGAGGTAACCATCCAGCTAGTATCACCATCGTTTCTTATGATAGACCAAAGTCTCGGATTGTGGTTCAAGGTTGGCTGAGACTCATGTCCTTGTTTTGGCAGATTGTGTTGGTGTCATGGACTCTCCAGTTTGGAAGGAGCTTGAGCATGTAGCCACCCCTCCATGCAGCCGATGCTCCCACACTCAAAGATCTGTAGCCAGAAGAGACAGTGTCTTGATTTTAAACACCTTAGTAACTCATTCCAAAGTCCAGTAACACCCACATCCAGGAAATTCTTCTTAAGGTTTAGCCTAAATCCCTCATGCTTCAATGTAAGCTCATTTCCTCTCCTTCTGTCCAAAACAGAAATAGGGAACAGCTGCTCTCCATCCACTGGTTCATACACTTGAGGACTTTATTTCAACCCTCCCCCTAAATCTTCTTCTCTTCTCCAGAGTAAATACTCCAGCTCCCAGAAACATTCTCTGAGACCATGGTAGCCAATTATTTTCTAAGTGTTTCCTTTAATTCCAACATTGATCCAAGGTACTGTCTCAGCTTTCATTCTTGAACAGCACGTATTCAGTGGGTGATGCAGAGACCCAAAAGTAAAGCAAGGCTCCTGCCAATATTTGGAGACGTTCTACCACCTACGGCTATCCCAGCACCACCAGCTGTGAAGTTTAATCTATCATCAACCTCAATATCCTCATTGCTACAATGACTCTATTTTCCTTACTAGCTCTGCACCAGATGCTCTGTTACACATTTAATGTAGATCATCTCATTTACAACAACTCTGTTGGGTGGCTATTTTTATCTTTGATTCACAGATGTGGAAATACCTTCTAAAGATCTCACTACGAATAAGTGACTGGGATTTGAACCTGGGGCTATGTGACTCAGAGCCTAATTCATGCTGATCTTTTCTTGTCCCCAGAGAGTAGGCTAGTAATACATAAAGTTTTAAATATTTCATTCTTCAGCGATGTCATTTAAAAACAACAAACTCCATCATTGCACTTATTATGTTTGACCATAATTATGAGTGTGAAGATGTGTCTGCCCCATTGGGCTTTGACCTGTTCCTGGGTGGGGACCTCAGCTTTGTTTGTATATTTTCAGCACTAAACACAGTGCCATTTATTGAGTAGACAATCAAAATTTGTTTGGAATATGGCTGAATGAATGGGTGGATGGATGGATGGATGGATGGATGGATGGATGGATGGATAGATGGATAAAACATACACAAATCCATACTACTAATTATCCCAATTCTCAAATTCAAAGTACTTACAGATTCATATGTATCCCTTTGTATAAATGCCATTCCCCTTCCTCCACCCCTATTCTCACAACAAAATTGGTTTGGGGTCATGGGATAGTTGAAAGATAAAGAATCTAATCTCATTTTTCCCACCAACTCAATGTGTGATCTTGGACAAGTCACTTGTTTTCTCATCTGAAATATGAGGAGAGTTGGCCTGGATAATATTTGAGGCCCTTTCCAGTCCTAAATTTCCATAATTCCATGGCTATCAACCTACCTTAATCAGACTTATCTGAATAATCACAAAAACACCACTTCATGCTGGAGAAACACAGTCATAATAAACTAAGCAAAACCAAATGCCCTTCAATATCCTGTTGTGAACTATAAAATGTCCCCCTAAAATCACATTTTCCCCTTGAAACAGGATGTAGGAAAAATATTTTCCTATTAAATCCTTTTAAAGTGCAAGCGAAAGCATTTATTCTGCGATTTGCTGTCCAACTCAATAAAAAGTAGAGGATTTGGCCTTTTTAATTACAGAAGATACTGTCAGAAAAGCAAAGATGGTAGAAATTCAGGTTGGAAACCAAGACGCCATGCCAACAAAATGACGCGTACGTTTTCTGGAGGGATTTCCAAGTGTGCATCGAGAATTTTTTTTTGCCATTATGTTGGGGAAGCCAGTAAATGGGTTTTTACGAGGTGATTTATGAAACTCCTGGGGTGGATGAAGTGAGGGTGGGGAAGAAGTGGCACCAACTTCCAAACCTGTGGGGTGAGGACAGAGTGGACTTGAACACTGGCAACTATTGGTTACATTGTTGCAAGTCGAGTCCCGCAATGGGTTTGGCAGAAAGAGCTAGAAAGGGCTAGAAGATTTCAGAGGAACTTTACCTTGTCCTTAGGATATCTGAAAGCCTCCTACAAGAGTCTAGCCTTTGAGGGAGGCATTTCTGTTTTCCTTATTGCTGTAGAGCCTGGGAGGTTTATAAGGAACAGACCTAGAAATGTTTGAGAAATGGAAAAGAGCAGGTGCGTCTCTTTGTTCAGCTGGGAAGACAATAAGGGACATCTGCCCAGTTCATCATCATCCTACCTTTCTGTCAGAGCTACCCCCTGTGGTGGGCGGGACATCTTTGTCCACCAAAGATGTCCAGTTTTAGCCCAGTGAGACCCATTTTGGAATTGTGACCTCTAGAACTGTAACCCGGCAAAATTTGCATTGTTTTAAGCGAGTAAGTTTGGTAATTTGTTACAGCAGCCACGGGAAACTGTTATACCCCCCATAGCCTCCAACCAACAGAGGGTGTCCTGATAGCCATGTGTGAACCATGTGACTTCAGATGCTGAGCCGTAGATGATTGGATCACAGGTAGATGTGTGTCCCAAGCTGGACTGATTTTTGTCTGCATGCTCGGAATTCGGCCTTGGGATTGATTCAGCTATGACTAGCAGCATGACATACAAACTCAGCTGAGGGCGGGGGAGACCCATGTTCGGCCACATGAGTGAAGAAATAGAGAAAGCTGGTTTGCAGAGATAATTATATCGAGGGAGAGAGAGGCAGAGAGAGATGGAGAGAGGTCTGGTAGCATTCTAATTTCTAGCTCCCCTCTGAGGTGAGGTACAAGTTTGTAGAACAGACCCCTCACCCAGTCACTGCACCCCATGGACACTTGTGAAAGAGCCAATGTCCTCAGTTCAGAAACATTGATAGATCAGCTCCAACCAAATGAAAAAAGTGTAGACTGGTGACTGTTGCGCAACAACCAGATGACTAATATTGGCTCCAGGGGGAGGTGTCAAGGGGATTTAGGGAGAAATCCCTGCTCCAGAATCAGCAGTGTGAATAGGTGTGGTGTTCCTCCATTTTTCAGACAAGGCTCAGAGAGGTGAAATAACTTGCCCCAAGTCACACAGCTAGTAAGTAGGATAGTTGGAATTCCAAACAACTCTAGTCTTTCAGTTTCCAAATCTCATGTACTTTTTGTTTGTTCATTTGCTTTTCACATTACTTGTCCTCTGCTAACTGCTTCCTGGACTTCTTTTTTTTTTTTAAACTAGATATAATTCAGAGATCTGTTAAATGTCCCTATGTACCCTACGAAAATTCCTTGGGTATTAAAACACTCATAGTCACCACTGTCCAGGGAGGAGATCAATGAACATGTGATATAGTGATACAGTGGTCCAGGCCTTACAGGGTCCAGGGTCTACAGATCGGATCCCAAGGAGCAGATAACAGAGCAATAACTTCCCACTCTCTTCTGAAGACTTTTGCTCCCTCGTGTCCACATCTGTGTGGTTCCTCGGAAGTGCACGCCAGCAGCCACTGGAGGCTTGGCTGGCCATGGGCCTCTGTCTCTCTGCCTGATGTCCGGGCTTGCAATCCCCAACCACACTGTGACTCTAGGCTTCAACAATCTTTAGGGAGCCAAGGACCGGAGTAAAGGGAGTACTGATAGAGTAGTCTGAACTCAGGGAGCTCACTGCCTTCAAAGTCAGACCCTCAGGCTGTGCTGAACCCCGTGCACGTCATGCTCAGCCCTCCGGGCCAGCAGGACTCCCGAAGACTGACTTGTACCAGGAAACCATGAGAGTCTCCTGGGAGTTAGGGGTCTTTCCCAAGACCATCCCTGACGGTGGGAGAGACCACAAGCTGAGAACCAGTTCGTTAACCCTTGTATTTCACTATCCCCTACACACTCATGTGCGCGTGCACACACACACACCCTGCTTGGCTTCCTATATGAAAATCAACAAAAGGACTTAGTTTGAGATAGTTTTCCAAATAAGGCAAGCTCTTCTTGGTGACCATCTGAGAAGTGCCTGGCAGAAGTTCAAACCATAGAAAATGCCCTACCATCTTTTTACTCTTTGCAACCTTGTCTCAAAATGTAGTCACACGGGCATGGTAGGAAGGACTTGGAGAGCCCAAGAGCCGCCTTGTGCCTATATCAAGACCCTTGTCAAGTGGTTCCTGTTCTCTTGCCATAGGCTCCTTCCTTAGGATTGACTTGCTTCTGAACCACGGGGTTCCGGTGGCATCTTGTCACTCATCGACCCTTCCCTGCCCCCAGGCTGATATGGCTATGTGGGCAAGCATCTCCTTTCTCTTTCTGCACTAATTTGAGCTGCTCAAAGTTGAATGGTTTTCCAGACTAAGAATGGCCGCTCTGGGCATGAAAATTCCAGATGCTCTGAGGTGCTGCTAGACCCTCCAAACAAGCTCTCTCTCTCACATTCCATGTTCAAACAGCTCCTTGATAAGAAGTTGGAAGTAGAGTTGAGTGTATCTACCTTCTCTGTGCCATATGTTGAGAGTGAAGCATCTGCCCCAAACCAGTGACCCACTGGACATCCATTTCACTGCATATTTAGCAAAAGGAAACTTGTGGGTGTCGTTTTGGCCAAATTCAGCTCGTTCTGGCCTCCAGCCCTCCATGGGTGTGTGTGTGTGTGTGTGTGTGTGTGTGTGTGTGTGTGTGTGTGTGTGTGTGTGTGTGTGTCTGTATGTGTGCAGAAGTTACTCTCCGAGGGTGGAGGATGGTGGTAGTTGAAAGAAGAGACAATAGCACAGAAGTAGGTAGTTGCAAGACAATTAAAATCAGGATAGATACGGATGTACAGCAGCTGAAAGTCCTCAGAGGGACTGTCCAAACAGCGACTGAGAACCAAGAGGATCAAACTAGAGGGAAGAAGCCCAGAGAATGGGTAATGAAGGAAGGGCAGGAGGAGGACATAGTCAGGGTATATATATATCAGTTTCCTGTGGTTGCAGTAACAAATTACCATAAACTTCGTGGCTTAAAATAGTAGAAATTTCTTTATTTCTTTTTTTAAGATTTTATTTATTTATTTGACAGAGAGAGACACAGCGAGAGAGGGAACACAAGCAGGGTGAGTGGGAGAAGGAGAAGCAGGCTTCCCACTGAGCAGAGAGCCTGCTGTGGGGCTTGATCCCAGGACCCCGGGATCATGACCTGAGCTGAAGGCAGACACTTAATGGCTGAGCCACACAGGTGCCCTAGAAATTTATTTCTTACAGTTCTGGAGGGTAGAAGTCCAAAATCAAGGTGTTGGGCTCTCCAAGAAGCTCTAGGGGGAGAGTCCTTCCTTGCGCCTTCCAGTTTCTGATGGCTGTCAGCATTCTGGGGCTTGTGGCTGCCTCAGTCAGATCTCATCCTCTTCGCATAGCTTCCTCTTTTCTGTGTGTGTCTCTTACAAGGACACTTGTCATTAGATTTAGGGCTGGCCTGGATAATTTAGGATAATATCCTCACCTCAAGATCCTTAATGACATCTGCAAAGATCCTTTTTCCAGATAATGTAAAATTCAGGGGTTCTAGAAATTAGGATGTGGACCTATCTTTTGGGGGCCAACATTTAGCTCATCACAGGATGGGGGATGATAGAAAGTAGGAAGAAATACGCCAGTAGGTCAGGACAAGGGGCTCAGAACCTAAGCCAATAATTGGGTAAGAATGAAGAATGTGGCCACTCCTCTTATGTACTCTGGTTGGGGGGCGGTGGAGGGACAGAGGTAGCCCTTGGAAAGGCTGGGCTACAACAGCCTTCTGTGTTTGCCTCCTGCCTTCCCCTCTTCCCCCTTTTTTCCCTCCTGTGAGAGTGTAGCGAGCAAGATGGAGTCACTCATGTCAAGCAGGATGCAAACAGCCATTGCCAGTACCAGACAGACTCAGAACTGATAACCAGCAGAAACAGAGGAGGTCTGCAAAGGCCCAAGGCTGATTAAATCCCTTTAAAAAGAGAGGATTTTTGCAGTAGTCTGACTCCTCAGACATTGACCCCTCTATGTCTGACCACTTCAAAAAGGCAACTGCCCCAGAAGGCTCTGCCTGATTGATTTCCAAAAAGGACAGAGATCCTTCACTGCTGGAACATAATATAGTAAGTGCTGCGAGCTGACCCGGACCAGATGGAGGCCTCATTCAACTGCATGCTCACAGACTGACTTGGAGTCTGGTTCATTAGCTTCCTACCCTCTGTTCTATCTTGCTCGTTGTGTGACTTGTCTTGTGTTTTGCTTTGTGTGATGTGTAAGAAGCCAAGCTAAACATATGGTGAAACACCATTGAATTTGGAATCCTGAACCTGCTTTATGATCATGTTAACTTTTCTTTATGATTGAATAAAGCTGGCATTGTAGAAAGACACAACTGGTGTGTGTGTCTTCATAGCATGCTCATGACAAAGAGCTTCTGGGAGAAATCTCCCCCTTTTTTTTAAATTTTCATTTTATTGTGGTAAGAACACTTAACATGAGATCTATCCTCTTAATAGATTATTAAGTGTAAACACAGTATTGTTAACCTTAGGCACAATGTTGTACATTCATCTTGCTTAACTGAAACTTTATATCCATCAGTCAGCAACTCCTCATTCCTCCCCCGACCCCCCCGACCCCCCGCCCCTGGCAACCATTATTCTACTCTCTCCTTCTCTCTGACTATTTTAGATACCTCATATAAGTGGAATCATGCAGTATTTGTCCTTCTGCAAATGGCTTATTTCACATAACATAATGTCTTCCAGGTTCATCCATGTTCTTGCATATTGCAGGTTTTCCTTCTTGTTTAAGTATTAATACTATTCCATCGTACATATACACCATAATTTTTGATCCATTCATCTGTTAATGGACATTTAGGTTCCTTCCAAATCTGGGCTATTGTAAATAATGCTGCTATGAAGGTGGAAGTACAGCTATCTCTTTGAGCTCCTGATTTCAATTACATATACACAGAAATGGGATATATACACAGAAATGGGATTGCTGGATTATATGGTAGTTCTTTTTTTTCCTTAAGATTTTTTTTATTTTTTTATTTTTTAAAGATTTTATTTATTTATTTGAGAGAGAGAATGAGAGAGAGAGAGAGAGAGAGAGAGCACATGAGAGGGGGGAGGGTCAGAGGGAGAAGTAGTCTCCCTGTTGAGCAGGGAGCCCAATGCAGGACTCGATCCAAGGACTCCAGGACCATGACCTGAGCCGAAGGCAGTCACTTAACCAACTGAGCCACCCAGGCGCCCTTTTTTTCTTAAGATTTTAAGGATTGATTTTTTATTTATTAGAGAGAGAGAAAGAGACAGAGAAAGCATGAGTGGGGGGGGAGGGGCAGAGGCAGAGGGAGAAGCACACTCCCTGCTGAGCAGGGTACCTGATGTGGGGCTTGATCCCAGCACCCCAGGATCATGACCTGAGCCGAAGGCAGCTGCTTAACCAACTGAGCCACCCAGGTGCCTCCCCCCTTTTAAAAAAGATTTTATTTATTTATTTTAGAAAGAGAGAGAGAGAGCCTCGAGCAGGGGGAGGAGCAGAGGGAGAGGGTGAGGGAAATAATCTCTAGCAGACTCCAAGCTGAGTCTAACCCGGGGCTCAATCCCAGGACCCTGAGATCATGACCTGAACTGAAACCAAGAGTTGGACGCTCAACTGACTGAGCTGCCCAGGCACCCCTATGGTAGTTCTATTTTTAATTTTTTGATTTCCAAAGTGGTGTCACCAATTTATATTCCCATCAGCACCATGCAAAGGTTCCATTTTCTCCAGCACCCTGGAGAAGGAGAATAATAAAACTATTAAATTTCCTTACTACTATTAGCTACATTCATTCTTAAGAACAAAAGTTTATTCTTTGAGATTCCCATCCCTAAAGTCATGGTCCTTTCTAAAGCCCATGAGAAAAAAATATTTTTTCAGTGAATTTCTTTTTTTATATCTTTTTTTTAAAAGATTTTATTTATTTATTCATGAGAGACAGAGAGAGAGGCAGAGGGAGAAGCAGGCTCCCAAGGAGCAGGGAGCCCCATGCGGGACTTGATCCCAGGACCTGGGAATCATGACCTGAGCCGAAGGCAGATGCTCAACCATCTGAGCCACCCAGGCGCCCAGTGAATTTCTTTTTTAAGTCCACTTCCTAATTTGAAAATATATGTTCTTCAGTCCTCTCCTCTTTCAGTGTGAATTCTACCATGGCCTGGCCAATCCTCCAGGGTTTCTGTTAGTCTAACACTATTGATTAGATCTAGATGTGATCTAGTAGTCCTCTCCACATTTTACCCACTGGAAGATAACGTTGTCCAGGAAGGTAAGTGAAGAATGCGTGTATCAATCAGGATAGGCTATTTATGCTGCAGTAACAGCAAACCACAAATCTCCATAGACAATAAGAACAAAGGTTGACTTCTCATTGCCAGCACACATCCTTGGTTGGCTGTACTCCATGTCATCTTTGCTCAGGGACCTAGGCTCATGAAACATTGGAACACAATGGCTTGTTGTGGCAGAGGGAAAAGAGAGCACAGTGAACCACACGTTATCTCCTAAATTTGTAACACATGTCACTTTTCATGGGGAAGAGGAATCACCTGGCCAAGATAGTCATCAATATATCCAGGAAGTATAATCCTCTCCTAGGGAGGGGCCATGAATAATGAACAATAAAACACACTTCTACAGAGGCTCTCCAGGCACTATATATTGTGGCAAGTCCATGATCCTGTGGACCCCAAAACTCTGGTCTCCCCATACTACCCTGCAAGAATTCACACTCCATACAGCAAATGCCTGCTTACCATCTTTCCTCACTTAGTGGGGCTATAAAACCAACCTCTCTAGTGGATGTAACAATGACAAAAATCTCAGTGGCTAACAAGAGAATTCTATTTCTCATACATAGCATAACTGTCATGGGTTGGGCATTTGGATGTGCAATATACCCTCTTTTTGATGGAGGCTGCATTTAATGACTTCTGAGTCCCCAAGAGATTCTATGATGTGTATGGATGGTGCTGTTATAGGAAGCTACATTCAGGGACTCCAGTATGTCTTGATGTGGGAAACAAAGGCAGAAGAAAAATTATTAAATTTCCTTACTACCTACAGCCCATTGACAAGTCTTTGAAACAGGCAGAGTGACATTTCTCTAGGGACTCAACTGCCTCAATGTTAATACTTTGCTAAGGGCAAAAGTCAATCCTAGCTTGACCGCACCCTCCTCCCGCCCCCCCAGGACCCTGTAAGTCTACTTCAACTTAAAAAATTCCTTTGGAAACTTCCTTTATCTCTAACCCCCGCCCAGATACATGTTGGTAATCATCCCCCAAGCATATGGCCCACCAATATACATCTGAACGGTCTCATGACTAAGGTTTTATTAGATGGTAATAAATGACCTTTTCCCAACAATAGCTAGCCCCCTCAAGGTCCTGGAAACCTTGTTTTCAAAATTCCTGAGACTTAGGGATATCCCTAACCCCCTCCCAACTTGAAAGTATATAATGGGCCACTCCTCATGACCCCATTGCAACTCTCTGCCCACAGGTCCTGTCCCCATGCAATCACCTTTTTGCACCAAAGATGTCTCAAGAATTCTTTCTTGGCTGTCGGCTTCAAACCCTAATAATGTCTTTCCTACATCACATAGCACATCTGTCATGGGTTGGGCATTTGAATGTGCAATATACGCTCTTTCTGATGGAGGCTGCATTTAATGACTTCTGTGCGTCCCCAAAAGATTCTATGATGTGTACATCTATCCTGATTGTATGGAGGGTGCTGTTATAGGGAGCTACATTCAGGGACTCCAATATGTCTTACCGGGTTTTTTGTTTTTGTTTTTTTTAAAGAGAAAAGTTCCTGGCCTAATGAATGAAACATTATTACTTATGAAACATAGTGTATGTACTACATCAAACTGGACAGTTTGTAGTTCATTCCCATGACATTCTGTTCTTGTGCCCCTCAGCTCTATGGGGTTTCAAATAGGTATTGTTAACCTGAAGTCACTTTGCTCTTTGAAGTTAAAAGAGCAAAAATACCAGAAACAGAAAACCCCAGCGAAATATCATAGCCTGTGGTCTGTGGGCAGCCCAATAGCTTCCTCAAGATCTCTGCGACTTTTCTAGTAATTTTATGCACTTGTAGTCACTTGTGTTTTTAGTGCCTGATGTTTTGAGCTCACTTTGGTGTCATCTCCAAAATCTTCTTTGCTCTTGCAGATGCAGACAGAAAACTTAGACCTTTGTCCCCACCTTTTTACCCCCAAAACCAACTGCCCCCAACACAGGACTCATACAAGGCAGTACTCACTGAAGGTCTGGTACTGTAGCTCAGCCCCCTCCCACTTGAAAACCTTTCCCAAGGAACTACTTTTTCCTTTCCTGGCCTCCCTTTAGGATTCTGGTTTCCCCAGCTTTCCCCTAATTCAATCCCGTTCACTTTATTATGCAGAGAGATTTGATTCTCTTTCCTTCAACTCTGCCCCAGGCCTGCCTTTGCATAGCCAAAGATTCATTAATGTCTCCATAAAAACAAAGGGCCATTTATGCAATACAGAATCACTGGCAGAGATTTAGTAATTTCTTTCTCATTTTCTCTTACTACGTGGGTGTAAGAAAGCTGTGTGGACATTTATTTTCCTCATACAGGAAGGCTCAAGTAGCTACAGTTTAGGTTTTAAATAACATTTTCCCTCCTCCTTTCAGGTACATATGATATCTATTTCTCATAAACTTATTGGAAACAAACTTTTGGTCGCAGAACTCCTTTACACTCTTAAAAATTATTGAGAACCCTAAACAAACTTTGTTTATATGTTTATCTATTTATATTTACATTAGAAATTAAAACCAAAACCTAAAATATTCATTTAAAAACAAAAATAGGGGCGCCTGGGCGGCTCAGTTGGTTGAGCGACTGCCTTCGGCTCAGGTCATGATCTCAGGGTCCTGGGATCAAGCCCCGCATCGGGCTCCCTGCTCGGCCAGAAGCCTGCTTCTCCCTCTCCCACTCCCCTTGCTTGTGTTCCCTCTCTCGCTGTCTCTGTGTCAAATAAATAAATAAAATCTTTAAAAAAAAAACAAAAATAATTCCATTACTTATTAACACAAATGAAATCCTTTTGTGAAAAAAATACATTTCAGAAACAAACTTAGTGCGAATGGCACGGTTTTACATTTTTTGCAGAACTCTTTAAAGTCTGGCTTAATATAAGACAGCTGTTCTGCATCCAGCATATTTGCAATGTCACAAGTCACACGGCTTCTGGAAAACTCAACTGTGTACAACTTGTGAGAGAATGATAGTGAAAGGCAGGGAGCATCTTGGTGTCACGAAGATAATTTTTATCTTGCTGACCACGCTTTGCCAACTGCTGTTTTACCGCATTCTAGTTGTGCAGCCTCTTTAGAAAGAAAAACAAAGCAACGAGAAGGTGAATTAAAGCTGAGCCTTGAGTCAAAAGGTAGAAAGAACTCATTGGCTAACTTGCGGTTAATTTGAATTACTACGACTTAAGAGGGTATTTAAAAACTGTACATCAAGGATGAACAGAAACCGGGGGCACTCTTCTGCCCTTGTCTTCGTCTGATCAGTTCCGCCTCATCTTTCAAATCTGCCTTCTCTGCGTGATACCTCCTCTATTGTACTCTTCCCCATCATAAATAATAACAAGAATGGTAACAGTGTTCTTATTATCAATGGTAAATTTTATTGGCCACTGCGAGCCAAGCAACGCCAAAACACTTTACACGCGTTACCGCCTTCGATTGTCACAATAACCCTGAGGAAGGTGTTGCCTTAATTTTACAGATCAGGTGGCTGTAGGCTGAAAAATAAAGGTCTTTGGCCTCCGGCTCTGTGCCTCGCACATCTGCTCTACCCTAGCACTTCTTGCACCCAGGTGGTCAACGTCCACGTGCTTCTGTCCTTCAAAAGGTGAGTCCTGGAGGTCAAGGGTCGCCTCCAGTGCACCCCACTCGCCGTGCCTAGGAAGTGGGAGAGCCAAAAGAGGGGAGCCAGCCTGCTGGCTTCCCCACTTTCTTGCTCCCCAGGCCCACACGCCCCAAGCGGGACCTCTACCCGAGGCCAAGCCCTTCGAGGTTTGCCGGGAGGAGAACGGGGCTGAGGCCGGAACCTTTCTCCTCTCGCCGCTGTCATCCCGCGGAGGTCGGAACCTTTCTTCTCGCGTCGCGTTGGCGGCGGAAGCGTGCGGAACCGGAACGGTCCTCCAGCGGCCGGGCGCACGCCGCGGTCGCAAGCTGCTGACGTGGGCCGGCCGGGAAGTGGACCGGGGGTGTGGGTCGCTATGGCGGTGGATATCACGCTGCTGTTCCGGGCCAGCGTCAAGACCGTGAAGACGCGCAACAAAGCGCTGGGAGTGGCAGTGGGCGGCGGGGTCGATGGCAGCCGCGACGAGCTGTTTCGCCGGAGCCCCCGGCCCAAGGGCGACTTCTCCAGCCGGGCGCGGGAAGTGGTGAGCTGGTTGCTATGGAAACGGCGGGCGGGCGAGGGGGGCGGACCCGCGACATGGACCCTAGAGCCCGAACCGGCCCCTGTCCCGTATTCACTGTGTGAAGGAATAACTTGGAGGATAAAGTGGTCCGAAGTGGGGACAGGGGAGTTGGTACCAGGGAGCCTCCAGCTGTCTTGGGAAAGGAACAGCTTTATTTCGGGGAATGGGAACACATTTGGGGGAAGTCCAGAATTTCTTGTCCGCAGAATTTTTGGGCCGCTTGGCGAGGTATTGAGGTCGCCGTCACTGCAGACTTGAACGTCGGGGAAACTTCCCCACAGGCCTTTGCTTTTCTGTCTCAGCACTGACCACAGTGTATTTGCCTCTTCTGTTTACTTGTTTTGTCTCCCTCCCCCTCCCACTCCCCCCTTCCCGGGCTCAGTGAGATCAAAGATCATATTCACCTGACCTCTCCCTTCCGCTTGCCTCCTGCTATATAGGTTCAGGGCCCTTGCTGGGGATCAGTAGGTCTTGAGACTGGTTTAGGGTAATCTTTCCCAAACACTGTGTGTTATTGTCTTCTAAACTGCTTTCTGTTCCCTGAACACAGTAGGCTTTCGTTCAGGAGAGCAGGGAACTCTTTCAGGACAGGAACAGTGCAGGTGTCACCTCAGAACCCCAGGGCCCGACTCATAGCACTGGCCAGTGAATGTTTTTGAATGAATGAAGGAACAGATGGTTGTCTGTTTTCTCCACTGAACAGGAAACTCTCTAAGTGGGGAGAGAATGTTTACCTTGTTCACTTTTGTATCCTTGGCGGCAAGGGTGGATCTAGTATTTGTGGAGCTTGATTGAAGTAAGCTTATACAGTTCTGTCTCTCCTCTTTAAGAAATAAAGATACAAAATCACGGGAAGAGGGTCAGAGCTTTGGAAGGGGCAAGTGAGGGGCCCTGAAACTTAAACTTCATTAATTTCATGGTAAATCTTCTCTTTGGCACGCAGTCCAATGCCTGGTACTTTGTAGGCTTTCAGATAGTTTTCAGTGAATATCTCTATGCACGAATTAAGGTATGGCAATTTGCAGAGGGTATGTGAGGATCAGAAGGGGATTGGACCAGGTGAAGACACTCTGTCCTCAATAAACACCTATTAAACACCTGCCTTCTGTCCAGCACCTTGTTAGAATAACACAATTCAAAAGGAATGGTGGGGGAGACAGTAACAACACGAGTGCCATCCAGCCTCCTAGATAGTGTGTAGGGTACAAAGGTGAATGTGGCCTGTTCTACCTGAGGGCCAAGAAAGGCCTTTTAGAGGCAGTGATGCCTGGAACAAATCTTCAGAGAGGGTGGAGAAAGGCCTCTCAGGCTAAGAGAAGAGTATGCACAAAGGTGTGGAGATAGGTAACTTATGCTCAATTTATATGTACTCAGTGCTTGTCTACCCATTAAATTGCAAACAAATTAGTAATATTTCAGGGTTTTTTTGGAGGAACATTATATTGTCTGAACTACTCCCAAATAATGATGAATATGCCACTTTGCAGTGTTATTGAATTGTTTTGATAAGCATATGAGTGTGGCTGGAATGTGGGAACTTTGCTCTGCTGGTAGACGAATGTTATGTGGTAGAGAGAGCACTGGAGAAGGAGCCAAGAGACCAGGTTGTTGTCTTAACCCTGCAACTATTAGCTGTATGAGGTTATTAAGCAAGTTTTAAGGCCTTAGTTTATTTACCTGTAAATGTTCCCTTTTTCCCCTTCAAACAGCAGAAGACTTTTAAACTGCATTGATCCCATATTTATAGCAGATCAAAGGAGGAGCTTCCCAGGTTGAAATGAGAGGAAAGGAAACTAGGACATTCTCCCTTCACCTCCCCCTAGGTCTGCCCAGGCTCTTGAGGTTCCTCCTGTAGAATTATGGTATGTGAAGGTCACAGTTGTTTGGTTTGGGGAGGTCCCTTTCTAACTCTGAAATCACTTATTTATGAGCACTGTGCTAATTTCGGATCCTATTCTGGAGTAGGGGATATGCAAGTGGTAGAGACAAGAAGCATAGCTGGGATGGCAAGCCTTATGGAGCTTTAGGCCTTAGGCCTTTCCCTGAGTGATAAGAATATGCTTTAGGCTTTTGAATTAATGAGCCTCAGGGGCAGTGACAGGACCCTGGGGTGCTGAATTTCCTGTCACTGGAGGCACTTAATCAGAGGGTTGACTGCTAGTCAGAAATGTTTGAGAAGAACTTTGTACCTTAGTCAGAGGGTTGGATTGCATGCCATTGAAAAGTCAGTTCTGGTATTTGATGATGTGGGTAGGTGCTAAGGCTTGGAGAGTCTGTGAAGTAGGGACATAGGCTGCGTTGTTCAGGACTACTGCCCCTCCTGACATAGGGAAAACATGCATTCTTTTGAGGAATTTTGATTTTTATGTTGTAGTTGCTTTGTGTATTACCTCCTGCTCTTGCAACCATTCCCTCCACACCCTCTCACCCTCAGAAACTGTAGTATAGAGCCGGTGAGGGGTGTCCCGTGCTCTTGCCACAGTCACATGTGTCAGAGGCTGGCTGTTATTTTGTTTGGCCTGGATTCCTTATACATAAAAGTCTGGCCAGTACTAGGAGCACATAGTCTGGTTTGGGGTTAGCTCTCGTCGTCAGACCTGAGGAAATGTAGCAGGTTATAGTAATGCCTTTGGTTGAATGTCTTCCTCGAGGCACACTCACTGTCATTTCTAGGATGCACATTACCTGGTTCAATTCTAGTTCTTCTCATTCCTCAGTTTGGACAAAGCATATTCCTGATGTCAATTTTCCATCTCACTGTATTGTTGTAGAGGTTTTATTAAGATTAATAAAACTGTGTTGATTTTTAATTTTTCCCCACAGGCTGGTTTCTTCAGCATCATTCCTTTAAATATTTAACTCTTATGCTCAGTTTTGCTGAATTCATGTATACTCAATGCATGTGTACCCATTAAATTACAAACAGTAACAACGTTTTCTATCTTGGGGTGAGGAACTTACTGTATCTGAAAAACTCCAGACAATGACGAGTATGCCACTTTGCAGTGGGAACTGGATTAATTAACTCATTTAGATTGTGCGGTAAATGGGGACCTTGGGAGTGGACAAAGCACAGGGACTTGGATATAGAAGATGTGGATTCAGATCTGGGCTCTGCTACTTAGAAGTGGGTGACTTGGGCAAGTCCTCTTACTGAGTCTCATTTTCCACTTCTGTTGCGTGGCCGTGATCAGACTTTACTGAACTCCTAAGCTAATTATCAGCATCTTCTGAGACTATGTATCATAGAGAACCACACTTACGGTTACTGTTCCCCTTCGCCCCCTACCTTCACCCCATGTAGGCCATTCAGACATTTTCATCAGTGGCTCTCAGCTATATTCCCCAAACCAGTTAGCTTTCCCGTACTTTCCTTCCTTGCTTGAAAAGAGGAACCAAGGAAGTACACAAAGGAATCCGTGAAAATCCTGTGCGGGTGTGCATCGGTAGTGCGGACCGCAGCATTCCTCTGTGAAGGTGACACTCTATCAGCAATGACAAATGTAGCTGTTCCCCTCTCTTCCTCCCTGTGACCGTGGAAGCCAGTGCCAGTTTCCTAGTAGATCTTATGGCTCAGAATCCTTTGCAGCATTGTGGCCTAGGCAGCCATTTATTGGGCCTGGCGGTCAAGTTGAAATCTGCTTCACATCTTGCCTGATGTAGAGTAAAAACAGAATCTGTATGCTTAAACAGAACCATGGACTTTTTTTGTTAAGTACTTAAAAGGATCTCGAGTTCATGTTGTTCAGGTTTCTCATTTTGTAGGTAGGAAAACAAACACCCAGGTAAGTGGAAAGACTTGCTCAGAGTCTTAATAGCTGAGCCATAGGACTGAGCCAGAGGTAGAAGCCAGGTCCTATGACCCTAGTTTAATGTTGTTTATTTCCCACACCTCATCCTGTACCTTTTAAACCAGAAAATCTTTGGCTTTTGAATGGCAGTGAGTTCCTTCTTGAGTGAATATGGAATTCATAACTGGATACTGAATGGGTTTAGAGCAGAAGGACCTGAGTTTGAATGCCTTTTACTGTATGAATTTGAATGCCCTGTACTTACTGTATGGACTTGGGCAAATTACTTAACCTGTTTCCTCCCTTCTAAAATAGAGTAAGAGCAGCCTTAAAAGATTGTTATACAGATGAAATGAGAAAATTATACATGTGCCTGCAGGAGTGTGAATTCTTTGGGTTGCAAGTAACAGTAACCTAATATAAACTAACCTGAGCAAAATGGGACTGTCTTGGCTCATGTAACTGGGAAACACGGGATAGAACTTCCTTCTCCAGCTCTTATCCATAAAACCCAGGAAGGACTCCAGTTGGTTCTGCTTGGATCCTGAGCCCTCATAATGGCCTCAGGGGGGATAAGGTTCTTCCTGTGGCCAAGTCATATGTCCGCCCCAGCAGGTGGCCAAAGGTGGGTTGGATGCTATGATTATCACCTCTCTAGAACCTTGGAGAAGGGAGTGCTCTGTGGAGGAGTAGGCAGTAAGGGTGGGCAGGCAGTACCAACTGAAATGTTCCTAGTGCCTGGCACAATGCCTGACCTGCCTTCCCCTCAGCTGCCTGGTTGTCTTCAGCTCTGTGGGGAAGGGAAAACTAGAATCGTGCAAGTTTGTAGTGACAGGCTTTCAGTGTGGGAGTCTGTGTGGAGGTGCTTCCAGTGTCAGCTCTTTGTTACCTTACTGCTTTATAAAGGTTGCTGAGGCCAGGGAGAGCACCAGGTGGGAAACCAGGACGCTCTGAGCAGCCAGGCTGGGCCCAGGGCAGCAGGAACCAATGAGCGGCCCTGAACAGACCATCAGGAGACCTGTGCTGCAGTGCAAGGTCTGTCACGAAGCGGGCAGGCCACAGAGTCTCTCTGGGCCTCAGTTTCCACTTTGGTTACATGGAGCACTTAGACTATGTAACTGCAGTGATTTCTTGTAAAACAAAGATGATCTGATTCCCTGTCACGTAATAGTGACCCTGGGCTCTGGAAAGTCTATTTTCAGATAAGGCTTGCAGATGAAGTTTTCTTTGTTTATTACACATTGCTTTTGTGAAACCTGAATGTCTTCTATTTATTTTGAGTTTTCAAGGAACTGATTATCTTGAGCTTCTGGCTAAAATTCAAAGTTCTTATAGTGGCCCAAAGCCAGATGCTTTGGTCCTGCTCCCTGTCTGACCTCATCTCCTGCCACCTTCCCCTTGCTCACTCTGTTCCAGCTGCCCTAACCCCTTTGCTTTTCTCCCATGAACGGATAGGTTCCCACCTTAGGACCTTTGTGTTTGTTGTTACCTCTACATGGGACACTTCTTGCCCAGATTCTAAGTGGTTTGATCTTCAGGTCTCTGCTCGAATGCTGCCTCAGTGAGACCTTCCCTGACTGCCCTGTGTAAAGTAGCATCCTTTTCCTGTCCCTCACCCTGCTTTATTCTTTTCATTATCTAACGTATCATGTATCCATTTACTCATGTGTATGTATCCACTGGAATTTGTGCTTTGTGAAGACAAAGACTGTGTGTGGTCCACCACTGAATCCATAGGTTCTAGACAGGGCAGGGACCTAGGTAGTCAATATTGCTTGTCACTTTGCTTTCAGTTTTGGATCTAGTTGATCTCTGTGCAAGGCTCCTTCCAATTCTAGAAATGTGTGATCCTAATATTCCTGAATATTACACAGTATACATTTACACTTAATCCAGTATCTGGAGTAAACATTAAATAGTATCTTTTATTATAAAGATTCAGTTCCTACCTCAAGAAGTTCACAGTCTAGTGGAGAAGCAGACATATAAATAGCACAACTTTCGAGTTGACAACTATTTGAGTGACAGCTGTAACCCTCTCAGCATTGATTCCCCCAGGTCCTCCTTGATTCCTTTGAAATCACATGGTTGACCTTGTGTGCTAGTGTAGGGACCCAGAAGTTGAGCTGGGAGGGACCACCTGGATTATTATCCAGAGTAGCTGGCAAGAGACTTTATTCCAAGGACTGAGTATAAAACTGGGGATTTCAGTCCAGGGAGCATGCTTCTAAGAAGCAGTATCAGGCAGCAGGTGCCAGGGGTCAGTGAGAGGCTGGACACAGGGCCACAGGAATAGATCAGGAAATAATGCAGGTTTAGGATGCAGGCTGCAAACAGAGCATGAGTTCGTTGAATCAGAGAGATTTTTTCTTTTTTAAAACAGAAACCTTATTGCAAATGAGATAAAGAGCAGCTTTGGCTAAGGCTGGAGGGAGGGGGCTAGGAAGAAAGAGATTCGTTAGCCAACCTGTCCCTCTGCCACCCTTTCCCCTTCTCCTTGAGGAGTCCCTTGGGAATCAAACATAGGACTCAGAGACACAGGTTAAAAACAACTGTGTTAATGTTCTCCAAGGCCTCTCTTAGCTTCGTCATACTGTGTTTTTATGGATCATATTAACTGTACTGTAAGCAGAACTCAGTGCTAGAGACTTTCATGGTATTAATAGCCCTCTGTGTGGGTTGCCCTTCTGAGTTTTTTCCAGAACTTATGAAGACTGCAACTTTTAAAATTCTATTTATTTAGTAATTCATTTACTCCATCATCCTGTAAGTATTGAACACCCAATATGTTTCAGGCATTGTGAGCACACAAAAAGCTATGAGACCTATGCCTTGGAAATAGAAATAAAGGATAAATAAATCTCCTTGAGGGGTAGTCAGTGGGAGATCAGCCTGGACTTTGAAGGACAGGAACTGTTCCACCAGACAAAGGAAAGGTGATAAATCACGTTCCTGGCAGAAGGAAGAGTATAAGCAGAGGCACTGATGCACAACAGCAGGGTGATGGGCGGAGCAGAGGCAAGACTGTGGTGGGTGAGCCCTTCTCTGGGCGCGGCCTGGGGGAGGGTCAGAGTGGCAGGAGATAAGGCTTTGTGGGATTGGATAGAGCAGGTGGGCCAGTTTGGCCCAGGGGCCAAGGCTGACCTGCTGCCTACTTTTTGAAAACGAGATCTTCTTGAAATGTGACCACTTTCATTTGTGTACATACAAGCTGTGGATGCTTTTGTGCTAGAGTGGCAGAGTTGTAGTCTGTAGGGGCCTGCGAAGCCTAAAATATTTTCTCTCTGGTCCTATAGAGGGAAAGTTGGCCACCCCTTGGATGAGAGCACCATCAGCAGTGCTACAGAGTTTGGACTTTGTGCTCTGAGCTACACAAGCAGAGGCATGAAAGGATCATATTTGTGATTTAAAATAACCAGCAATATTGAGGGTGGGTTTGGAGTGTAGCCAGACGGACCTAGAAGAGCTAACTAGGAGGCTGTTGCAGGCAGTCAGGAGAAAGCGGTGAACTGGTGGCGGTATGGTTGGACAGGCGTAGATGGATGAAGCAGATGTGCAGGAGGCAGTAATGAGTGGGGTTAGAAAGAGGAAGAAATAGAATAATTCCCAGCTTTCTGGCTGGAAAGTTCTGGTAATAGACTTCACAATAAATTTTTTTTTCAAAGTTAGAGTAGAATGCCAGTTACTCATGCCTTCTTCTTTTGGTTCTAAACAGTAGAGAATACATCCAAGGAGCCTGATGGACATTGGAGTTTTATGAGGACAGCAAGTGGTGGGGGCGCTTGGGTGGCTCAGTCAGTTAAACATCCGACTCTTGATTTTTGGCTCAGGTCATGATCTCATGGGTCGTGGGATCAAGCCCCATGTTGGGCTCCGTACTCGGCTTGGAGTCTGCTTGTCCCTCTCCCTCTGCTCCTCCTACCACTCGAGTTTGCTCTCTCTCTCAAATAAATAAATCTTAAAGAAAAAAAAAGATAGCAAGTGGTGGATAAGTCTCCACTGGCAGTGCTTTTCGGTAAACCTGAATTGGAGAGCATAGCTGGAACCCAGTGGGGTCCTCCCACTTTGTCATATTTCTATATTGCACACCATTGAGTCTACAAAATAGGCACCTG
Organism: Callorhinus ursinus; assembly: GCF_003265705.2. NCBI lineage: Eukaryota > Metazoa > Chordata > Mammalia > Carnivora > Otariidae > Callorhinus > Callorhinus ursinus. The sequence continues at coordinate 6,245,882 of NW_027397066.1, forward strand.
GGACATATGCCCAGCCAATTGCATGGAGATGTGCAGTGGGCCTCACATCCGGCAAAACTCTGGCCTGGGCCTTGTGAGTGAGTCAGGCTCACCAGATTGCAGATGGGGATAGAGACTCACTGGGGCTCTTTTTGATGCCAGGTTCTTGTGCAAAGTTCTGTTCCCCTCAGTTCTGCTTTCTTCATTCTTGAAAGAGACTCGTCTTGGTGGTGGTGATTGTATCACATACTACAGAGGCATGGTGCGCAGGGGTAGTCCGTTGGTTTTCTCCTTCATGCCAAGAAACATCTAGAATGGGTCAAACAGTTCTCTTCTCAGTTTCTAGCTGGCAGGTCACCAGCAGTTCAGTGTATCACCTACTAGGTAGGACAGGGCTGCTGAAATGGGTCCCCCGAGGATGACTTTTTTTTTTTTTTTTAAGATTTTTATTTATTTGACAGAGAGAGACACAGAGAGAGAGGGAACAGAAGCAGGGGGAGTAGGAGAGGGTTAGCGCGAAGCAAGGAGCCCGATGCAGGGCTCAATCCCAGGACCCTGGGATCATGACCTGAGCCGAAGGCAGACGCTTAACGACTGATCCCACCCAGTCTCCCCAAGGATGACATTTTTAATGAATTCTTCCTGTTCAGGGTCTGGCTGTCCCTGATTGAGAACCAGATTTGTCAACATACTGAGGGTAAAACCATCTATCATAACAGATATCAACCAAACTCACATCAACTTGTATAAAAGTTAGTTCATTTATTTTGAACAGTGTAATTAGTACTCAAGAGGTTACAAATTTTGGAAAATCAGTCATTTTGGGGCTTCTCTTATAGGTTAGGAGCTCTGATAAGATATGTACCTGATCTCATTTAACTTTTATCTTTTGGGGAGGATAGAAATACAATATTATTAAGTGATTTTACAGTATTGGTATTATGAATAATATTCTAAGAATAGAATTCATACAAACTTGAGGTTTTGAGGTTTCTTGTTACTGGAAATCCATATGGGCTCCCTCTGGTGGGCAGCGCATCAGTGAAGTCTACAGTGGTTAATTACGGCTTGGTGTTTATGACATACTGGGTTTAAAATTGACTTAAAAAGAGGCCCCTTCAGAACCCATCTAAAAGAAAGCGATTAAACCAGAGGGATGAAAGGATGATGTGTTGAATGAACTTTGTGTTGAATAACTTTGGTATGAAAAGCTTGCAGCACAGTTGTAATTTTAAATTCAGTAGTACTTTTTTCTTCCTGACTTTCAGGTTCTCAAAGTCTGTAACTACTAGAGTTTGCTAGCTCCTCCTTGTCACAATTCCGTGTATGGCTATTTGTCAAAACTCTGTTGCAGCACGTAAGGTATACTTAACCAAGAGAGTGAATCTTTCCATTTCAAACCATTGTACACATTCCTGTTCACTTTTTAGATGGATGATAAGAAAACCCTGGTAAATGAACATTTGCATTTTTACAGTCTAAATAGAACTGACAGACTGCAGCATATCTTGACTCCAGAATTGAGAAAGGAATTAAGAAGCATAGGGTTTGAATTATGAATACTTCTGGACTTTGTCATTAATGAACTATGTGATCTTAGAAAACTCACCTTTTTTTTTTTTTTTTTTTGGTTTGTTTCTCATTTTTTCTTGTTTCTTTGATGAGGGGCTTTGGCTAGATAATCCTTAAGGACCTTTTCAACAGGATGGTTCCAGGATTCAGTACTCTTCTTTTTGAAAGTCCCAGGATATATCTTAAAATGCTTTTTGCAGTGACGACTGCTCAGTGTCTTGTGTCACTTTCGCCTCGAGTTCCTATGTACTCATAATTTTTACCTAGATGAGACAATGAGTTTGTTTTTCAAAGCTGACATTTGGTATGTTTCTTTCTACAAATGCATTTGATTTAATAGTGATTCTCTACTCTTAGAATGGACTATTATCCGCAGGATAGGTTTTTGAAGTTCCCTAATTATTTTAAATCTGACTATAAAAGTAGTAAGTGCTCATTAAACAGAATAAAAAGGAAAATAAAGTTCACAGATAGTACCACTGGCCAGAGATAGCCCCTACTACAGTCTTGGTACATAGCTTCCAGACATTTTTCTTGTTAAAACAAAAAGAATTTTTCTATACTGCTGTTAGGTAGCCCTCTTTTTTTTTTTCTTTTATTGCTTTTTTTTCTTAACAGTATATTGTGAACGTTTTTCTATGTCCATATATATTGTTCTGTGTCACCAATTTATTTGGCTGTGTAGTCATTAAAAATAGTTTCACATAGCGGCGCCTGCCTGGCTCAGTCGGTTAAGTATCTGACTCTTGGTTTTGGCTCAGGTCCTGATCTCAGTCAGGGTCCTGAGATGGAGCCCCACCTTGGGCTGTGCTGGGTGTGGAGCCTGCTTAGGATTCCCTCTCCCCTTCCCCTCCCCCCTTCTCTCTAAGTAGATAAATAGTTTCACATAACTTATTTACCTGAACCCCTACGGAAAGATTTTTGGGCTGCTTTCAGTTTATCACTATTTTAAACAATAATACATTTCACCAAATTTGTTTCAAGTTTATAATCTCCTAAAAAGGTAAAAAATCTATAATTTCACTTGTTTTCTGTTTAATCTTTTCTCAAATATAAAAAAAATTGATGTTCTAATATTGATGAAAGGAAAATTATTCCTATTTTTTTAAGGGTTAAATATATTAGAACTTATTATCAGCGCTGGAAGAGTATAGAAGAGGGGTAGATAATAGTTAGGGGGAGAGTAGTCAGAAAAACTTTTAAGTTGGAGCAGAGCCTTGAAGAGCAAGTGAAATTGAGTAGATGGTGGGTGTGAGGACTTTTTCAGTGACAGGAAACTGGCTGATTGAGCCAGTGGTGCTTCTTTGTGGGCAGTGTGAATTAAATTGGGGGAGGTGCTTTATGGCCTTAGCCCAGAGGCCTCCAGAGCTCTTGTGCAGCATAAATGCACATAAATCAGTGGCCATCCTGTATCTAATTAATGACCACTTAAAATTCAATGAAAACATTTACAGTAGTAACAAAAAGCATTTCTAGAAATAACCTCAATGAGAAATGGACATGTCCCATTTGAAGAAAACTTCAGAATTTCGTGGAGGGATACAGGAGACTTGAATAAACAGAAACACGTATTGTGCACTGGAAGGGAAGAAAAAATGTTGTAAAGACATCAGTTATTCCTAAATTAAGTTGTAGGTTTAGTGCAGCTTTCATCAAAATTGCAACAGAATTCTTTTGAGAGAAACCTGCAAGTGGTCCTGAAATTCACCTAGAAAAAAGGATGCGTGAGATTAATTGTTGAAGAGTGGAAGGGTGTGTGTGTTGGGGCGGGGATACTAGTTTTGCCAGATATTAAAACATTTTAAAGACAAAAAGTATATATGTCTATGGATTGATCAGTGAAGCATATAAGGCCAAGTGTGTGTGTGTAACCTTTTCTTGATAAAAGAGGCATTGTAAATCAGTAAGAAAAAGAAGGTTTATTCAAGATGATTTGGGGATAATTGGTCAGCACTCTGAAAAAATGCTCTGGCTTTTTTTTTGTTGTTCATATCTTACTGTATACACATTAAAATATATTTTTAGATAAACTAAAGATTTCATTGCCAAAGCAAAACTGAAGAAAATAAAAATGAATGTGAATGTTCTGTCTTACAGAAGTAGGAGGTCTTTGAGTTTAAAAACTAACAGCAGTAGTTTTAATAATATTAGCAGTGATGATTTTGATGATGATTGTGGTGGCAACTGTCACAGTTACTTTACGAAGAGACAGCAGTATTCCCAAGTACAGGGAAATTGTTAGGGAAACATGGCACACTGAAGAGGAAGTCATGGCGTGAGAAAAATTGCTTATATTATCACGTTAGGTTAAAAAAGTTACTACCAAAACCAGATATAATTAAAACTATGTATACGAGGGGCGCCTGGATGGCTCCCTTGGTTAAGTGTCCGACTCTGGATTTCGGCTCAGGTGATGATCTCAGGGTCCTGAGATCAAGCCCCGCATCAGGCTCCCCACCAGCAGGGAGTCTCCCTCTCCCTCTGCCCCTCCTAGAATAAATAAATCTTTAAACAAGACAAAATTATGTATACGAAATTGGAAACAACAACAGCAACTCTAGGCATGGAAATAGAGATCAGAAGGGAATACACCACAAGTTAACCGTGGCTGTTTCTGGGAGAGAGGACTCGGGGTGATTTCTTTTTCTGCTTCCATCATCCTGAATTTCTTTAATGAGCACATATTACTTTTGAAATGAAAAGCAAAACAGAAAAAGTGAAACTCCCGCAGATGAGTTTTTCTTTGCTGTGGTAGGAAATAGAGAAGAATTAATATCTTTTGATGAGAAAAGTGTCATGAGTAAGCAGTATCTGATTATATATTAAATGCACAACAGAGGGGGCCCCTATTTAAAGGAAGTCTGCAGTAAAACCTTTTGTAAAGGGAGTAATTTTCCTGTAAGTCAGCTGGATTTTCAATTCCGACTTTCTGAAATCTGAAGCTCTACAAGAAAATCATCCACAAATGTGTGGATGTTTTACCTTTCTGATTGTCATTCCGCAGACTCATCAGCAATAGTAATAGCTACCACTTGTTGAACACCTATTCTTCCTGGCACTGTGCAAAGAGCATTTTCATTTAGTCGACTGTCCTTACGGATGAGGTTCCTTCCCTCATGGAGAAACTGAGGTTCAGAGGGTTCAGTGAGCTGCCCAGGACGATGGGACGGGGACAGTGAGCGTGCCCTGGGTTCCTAGGATGCTGAATGCGCGGCCGTGCACGTGGCGAGCACTGTCCCGGGTCTTGGCATTCCGCAGGCCAGATCACTGGTGATTTTCCCCCCGGCGTGTTGTCCTGTCATCTGCTATCCTCGGGAGCATATTTTGGTCCATAAATCCTATATATTTGAAAGTTCCTGACTCGCTTGTAGGGGAAATACAAACCAAAGTTTTTTTCTTTTTTAATCGACAATTACCCAGTGACCATACGTTTCATATAGGCAGTGTTGTGGTCTGTTTTTGAGGAAAAGGGGAAAAGATTTATGGTTTCAGTTAGTAAAATCGCTGAGAAGGAAGGAGACCCGATTTTTACATTGTAGATATTTGACAAAGTGTTGATTCTGTTTCTTCGTCTGGGGCACTAGTTTGTTATTTTGTGGATTCACTCAATAGTTGGTCCCGTGGAGAACTGCAGAGCCAAGATGCCTTTTCAGAATTACCCAGGTAAGGCAAGGGGTCAGGCCTTTGAAACCGCTGTGGTGGCCAGCCATTGGATGCGGACTTCCCCCAGGGATTTGAACCATAACGTTGGGTGAAGCAGCTTTCCTCCGCTGAGGGCAGTTCCTTAGACAGACTTAGCTGGGAGCCATCGGCAGGCAGTTCTGGAAGCTGGGGGAATGAGGGCTTCGATCCTGAAGGCATAGTTCTGCCACACTACCTTTTAGGGTTGTTGTGAGGATTGAAGGAGTTACTGTAGGTAAAGCTGTTGGCACTGTAGCTGGTACGTTATAGATTCTCATTCAACGGCAACTGCTTTATTACCAGCTCCTATTGCTTGAGTATCTGCCTATGAGTAAGGAAGGCATTTAGATTGCTATATAGGATAGATGAGAGAGACTTTGATTTGGCCATCAAATGCTTACACTCTAGAAGGGGGCATTCATTCATTCATTCAATAAATATTTCTTGAGCATCTAGTGTAGGCTGTGCACTGTTTTTGGTCGTGGGGTGGAGCCAAGTTAAGACAGCATCTCTGCTTTTGTGGAGGTTATATTCTTTTTCTCTCTCTCTCTCTCTTTTTTTAAGATTTATTTATTTATGAGAGAGAGCCTTCATGGGGTGAAGGGCAGAGGGAGAAAGAGAACCCCAAGCAGACTCCACACTGAGTGTGGAGCCCTACATGGGACTCCATCACATGACCCTGAGATCATGACCTGAGCTGAAATCAAGAGTTGGATGCTTAACTGCTTGAGCCACCAGGCGCCCCAGTATTCTAATGGGAAACTTATAGTAAGTAAGTAAATGGATACATGAAATACTTGGGTGATAAGTAAACTAATAAATATAAGACATATTCGTAACTATAGACATCTTTAGTAGAGGAACTTCAAGAATTGAGAGGGTAGAGAGATTACTACTTCTGGGTAGGGTTGAGGGGAGACTTCGTGGAAGAGGTGGGCCTCGTAGATTTTCCACATGTGAAAATGAAGAAATAGGGCTGGAACGTGTGACAAAGGCTCCAAGGTGGGAAAGCCCAGGACCGTAAAATGTATGGAGAAAAGCTCAGTTTAATGGAGGAGTGTGAGAAATAGGTCATGGAGTGTGCCTTGTATTTTCCTTTGGCCCCTCCAGATCCATTCTCTACCCTTTCCATTCTGGTCTTGCCCCAGGAGCCTGATTTTTATGGAGTGCTTGCCTGGGTTTCCTTGTTGCCTGGCTTCTGATTGGGTTCAGCCAGTGGGAGGTCCAACAGGAGATTGGAGGGCTGGAAGGGAGAGGGGTTGGTTTTGGGGTGTGTAGAGGCTTTGCGTCCATAATCCATGACTCGGGATGTCTGCCCACCCTAGGATTTTTTCCTTGTGTCTATCAGGTGTCCTGTGGGGTAGGATGGGGTTCATCAGTAGGCTGGTACCAGCCAGCAATACACAGAATTGCATTGCAACCCCACTGCCTTTCAGGGTCGACCCTGAAAGGCAGTGACAAAGGAATTCCTTCCCATGGATAGACCTTATACAATTCATCTCTACCTTTTTATTTAAGGTGGTTTTCATAGGAGATCTATTTCTCTCTCTCCCCCTTTGTAGCTCAACACTGCAATAGGGAAAAGTCAAGAATTTTAGCCTCAGACAGATTTTCTCTTAGTGATATGGCAGTTCATACTTCTCTTCCAAATATGACCTGAAAGGTTAAAGGTGGTAAATGGCTCTTACGGCATTTTGACTATAAATCTGCACTGGAAGAGAATCTGTAACCCATTATCAGATTCTGCATCAAGCTGCCTTGTCCTTCTCCTGTTTCTGTTTCATTGGAAATGTGTGTTTTTACGCTGTCAATGGACAGTTTACATATCTAATATGCCTAATATTTAAAGGGAATTATATAATGAATACTTGATGTGCAAGCGACTAGTTAAATACTTTAACTCCAAGGGATTCCATTAAAGTAATAAGGAAATTACATTTAATTTTAAATGGTAGAAAGATTTTTTAATGTTATTGCTATTAAGCATGTATTACACACACTCAACCCATTTTTTGCAAATGAATTCCCAAAGCACAATTCATCTTTATACAGGTGGAAAGGAAATATTCTTGCAAAATTTGTAGTTTGATGTCGCCTTCTTAACTGTGGAGAGAAGCATACTTTTCCAAAGAATAGAATGTGATGGTTGATTGGAAACTTTTGGTGTTATGGGCTCTTAGCTCTACCTCTTGAAATAAGAAAATATATATAAATGGGTCCCCAGATGAAGGCGTGGTGGGGTACTTTATAGCCCTAATTGACTCCAGACATAGAGGCTGTGATTTGTAAGCAAGCAGTGACAAGAGGAAGTTAAATCAAAATTAAATTAAGGGAAGGAAGGGAAAAAAAAAAGATATCAAGGAGAGGTGATGAATTTTCTGAAAGCTTCTAAATACTTATCTGTGGGTAAGTGGGAAGTCTGAATATATCTCAGTTATGTCAAAAGATGAAATCTGGAAACATTTCAGTCCTAAAAAAGACCTTCTCTCTTTTTTAAAAGCCTTTTTTTATATTCTTTACTTGGTACAGCTCAGTCAGTATGGGCGTATTTGCTTCTATACTTTTCCATGACTCAAACTGGCAATAAAAATCAGTATCTCCCATGATACACATGGAGTGATATTTTGGGAGGATTGGTTTTTCTGTTTATATTTTGGCATTTTGTCGTTGTTCCAGCTTGTGTAAAGAAAATTCTCGGAATGCAAGCCCACCAGACTCTCATCCACACTGAGCACCATCTTTGCAGGGGTGTCCGTTGGTCTCCCTCTCCCTGGCCTACCCCAGCCAGTTAATTCTCAGGCCCGAGGGGACAGGGACTGTGTTGCACTCCCCGTCACAGCACAGAGCACCGTGCAGAGTTCCACACACATTTGTGAAATGAATTAAGTAAGTTGATGCCTTGGCTTCCTCTTTCTCATCCATTCCACTGCAGCCGTGTGGGTTCAGACCCTCACCGTCTTGAGCCTGAGTTGTGATGCAACTGTACTGAGCCCTCCATCTCCTTTGGAGCCAAGCCACTGGGCTGAAAATGCTGCTTTCATCATGTTACTTTGCTCAGAAGCATTCAGTACTGCTCACTCCCCACACAACAAATTCCTGTTATTTGGCCTGCGTTCAAAGGCCCTTATAAAGCTAGAACTACCCACTTTTCCATTTTTACACCCGATGCTTCCTCGATCATCCCACCAGCTTTAACCAGCCTACTCCATTTACAGCCTTCTCTGCTTTCTTGTCTCCTTGTTTGGCTTCCGCTGTTTCTCTTGCGTGGATGGCTCGCTCCCCTTCACTTACTCAAATTCTCCCCATCTTGAAAGCCACGTTCTCTCCTATAATAGTCTCTTTCTCCTGATTTCAAAGTGTTTGCTGCCATATTACTCATTAAGCAAGGAGTTCTGGCTGTGACAGCCTTCGCGTGACTGTTTTTGTGTTCTCATTTAATTTTTGCATCGTTGCTTAACTTTCCAGGTGCTCTTGTGCTGTCTCACAAACTATATTGCTTACCTTTGGGTGTGGGGGTGGAAAAGGAGAGGTGGGACTCCGATTTGATCCTTCTTTGTATTTCCCGCCGTGGCTCTCATAGCTAGCTACGAGCCCTTGGACAGGGCAGGCACTTCTTAATCATTTCTGTGTTCCCAGGCCTGGCCCACAGTAGGGTTTCAGTACTTGGTATGTGAGTAAATGAATAGAAGGCATTCTCAAATGTGTGTTTACCAGTTTGACTCAAAACTAAATTAATCAACATAGGTGATTTTCCATCTTTTAAAAGCCATAAAAATCCAGTTTTTCATTTAGCCTTTTTTCATCATTAACAGTTCTCCCTCCAGCACTTCTTCCTTTTGCCTGCCTCAGCTTCGTGCTGAAATGTAAATCAATTTCCTCTAATTCTTTTCCCTGTGAAATTGGAGAACAGCTGTTTAGTCACCTCCTTATAAATAACCCTTCACCAAGTTCAGTTGCCTCGAGGACTTGCTTTCTCCAGATTAAATTATCCCACAGCCTTTTCTTTTTCTCATAAAGGCCTTTTTAAAAAGAAGCATTTGTTATTTTTTATTTCTTTTTCTAGCTCTTTATAAAACTTTATTCTTTTCATAAGTGGCCCACAGGCTACGCATACGAGGACCTGCTTAGTGCCGCCTGGGATGGCGGGCACCTTGAGCCTCGCTCTTCCTTGTGTCCGGAGCACCCTGGTCACCGTGTTTATCGCCTGTCAGGTTTAACTTGCTGCTTATTCTCACCCTTTGTTCTGCCTCCTTTTTCTGTGCATTTCTTTATATGTGTAGCTTGATTTCTTCCCATAAACACTAACTTACTGCATCAGCAGCCTTATGGCTACAAGTTAGAACCCAATGCAAATTAGCTGAAATGATCATGGGAAAGTATTGATTTATATCACTGACAAGTCTAGTGGTATGACTTAACCTCTGGCATGGCTGGACCCAGGGGACATAGCAGTGTCACCAAAGGCCTGATTTTTCTCGCTCTCTCTGTTCTGCCATTCATGGTGTTAGCATCTCCCTTAGGGCCCCTCCAAGCTCTTCCTTCATGGTAGCCAAAAAGCTGTACTACTTGCAGACTTAACTTTCCCATACTACTCCATCTGGAGGAAGAGAGAGGCTCTTTCCTTGTAGTATCCATCAGAATCTTGGAATTGACTCATATGCCTATCCTTAAATCCATCCCTGTCTCCAAAGGGAAAGGACATATGCTTAGTTGGTCTACTTAGGACTCAGCCCAGCAGCCGGACCAGTGTCACTTCCACCTGGTACACATAGCTGAGAGGAGAGGAAGAAAGATTTCCAAAGGAAATTTGGGGAGCTATTTCCAGGAGGACAAGAGCTGTGGATGTGGGTGGCCAACAATAAAAATGTACTTTGCATTCAAAATTGTGCCCTTTCATTCTGCCTTAGGTTATTAATATCACTTTAATATCACCTTGAATGGATATTCCTATATCAGGTGTCTCTGAGAATGAATTCTTTATTCACTTACTATTTCCTGAGCATCCAGCATGTGTCACGCGTACAAGTAGGTATTGGGCAAACAAACGTGAGACAATCCCTGAATTGGAGAAACTCATAGTCTAGTGAGAAGACTAACCTAGAGGCAAATAATTAAAGTGTGTTGTAAGAAATGGTGTTATCAAAGTATGTATGGCTACAGAAGTTGAAGTGAAGACCTCTTCACTTGGGAGGGGCTGAAGGGCTTCATAGGAGAGGTGAGTCTTGAAGGATAAAAGGTATTCCTTAGAATGGGAAAGAAAGGGCGTCATCCTAAAGGCCATGGTGAACCATATAACAAGTTTCAGCAGGGGACTGACGTGATCAGGGGTGGATTTTGGAAAGATCCTACTGCTGGCTGTTGGCAAACCCAGTAGAGGTGAGAAGTACCGGCAGCAAGGAGGAAGATCTGTTGAGCAGCCTTCATGTCTAATCAAGATGTGGTAAAGGCCTGAGCCAAGCAGGACAGAAGACAGATGCAAGATCTGTTTGACAGGATTTGGGACTTATTAGATGTAGGAGATGAAAATCAGTGGTTCTAGGTTACTTCAAGGTTTTAATTGTGGGTGACCAGGTGGGTGGTCAAATGTGTTCAGTTTTATAGTTGTTTGAGGTACCTCCTGAACAGCCAAGGGACACGTATTTGTCAGTTGTAAATACAGAAGTGGACCTCAGGAAAGGCTTCTGAGCCCTAGCCAGGGCTGTAGACGGGCAGACATCAGAGTATAGGTGGAGGTTGAGGCCTTAAGGAAGGAGCAAGATTGCCAGAGGGGAATTTTAGATAAGAAGCGGGCCTCAATTGGGAACATTTGAGAGACCGACAGAGGAAGGAGTCAGCGAAGTTAGGCATGTGGGTACCTCCAATAATGGAGCTCTTCTTATCTTGATAAAGTTAATGTCACCTGGGATGGCTTGTGGCATGGTGGTTTTGAGCAGGGACTCTGCACTCTAGTGCCTACTGGTGGGTGACTTGTAGATAAATTATTTAACTTCATTTCCTGATCTATGTAATGGGAATAAAGTGGTGCCTAGTTTTGGAAGATTGAAAGAGTGAAGTACTTTCAAAGTGCCTGGCACATAGGAAATGTGATAAAGTATTTGATAAATAAACACAGAAACTAATAAACACATGTGCATGCTCTGCGTTGTGTATCTCTGTCTCTCTGAGTTCATATATCACTGGCCAGTTAATCCAAAACCCAAAACTAGTCCATTTGGGCTTAAATAATTTATTTGCCTGAAAACTCTTGTGGTTCCAATGCAATAATGCAAGTATCAGACTTCTTGATGGTTTTCCAGATTATTTATTGGATTATTTTTTCTATTGGCTATGAATTTTATCTCTGATTTTGATGCAGGTTTGTTTGTTCCACACGACATATTTCTAAATTGTTCCGATTACCCTGTAGCATACAACGTTCTCTCTCTTTTGTTTTTTTTAACTTTCCTTCCTCAGAGTCATTCCTAAAGTTCTGGAATGCTCTGTTAGTTACTCCCCCGCATTTTGGTCAGTTACTGGCATGTTACTTTTAATCAGGCTGCTTTTCTCATCCATCTGTAGGAATTGGCAATATTTTCAGCTCCTCTCCATTATGGTCAGGAATATGAACTTGCTGTCTTTTCTTCTTCCTCTTCCATTTTCCCACGTAAATGTCTTGAACCACTGATTAGATCTGTGTGCCCACAATAACATAAGCAGGCATGAAGCTTAAATCTGATTTAAAGGAGTATGTACAGAGTCTATTACTCTCTGAAAGTTTTTTTAGAGTCCAGATGAAAATAGAACGGTATTCAGGGTGTGAGTATGTTGCGGAATCTCTAACACTCGTTGAACCAGACGTCGTGTGTGTTCATTTTTAAATAACTGGGTGGGTCACCTTTGTATTTATTATGAACACAAACACTGATGCTAATAACCGGCATATGAAAGGAAAACAGGCGATAGTGATGAAAACCATTTAATGATTAGTGAGGAAACAAATATTGTTTAATGAAAATAAAAACCATGTCTAAAGGGCCTAATGCTGACTTTTGGAAATGTAACCATGCTGCGGTCTGTGGGGTACCCTCCGTCCTGTACAGTAGACATTGTTGAAAATTGCTTGGGAACTGGAGCTTGCAATTGTGAGCCTGGAATGTCCTGCAGATAATTAAGTTGTGGTCAGGCTTTGGAAAAATAAAAAGTTCTCGAACTATGATTTTATAAACATGCTACAATAACATTTCTTTATATTTAACAGTTTCTTATAGAAAGCTGATACTCTCATGAGGCATTGATTAAAGGTAAAACATCAAGAAAGAAAAAATATTAAATTAAAACTTCACTTAGGATGTTGACAGTTGGCTTGTAATATTAAACAGATGTGTATGTTCCTGGGGATATTCTTCTTTCTGAACTGAATTGCTAAGTTGTATTTTTTTTTTAATGACAACTACAAATTTTTGATCAGTTAATAATTTTAAATGCCCTTTCTACAATCTTCTGTATTCTAACTTCATCTGTAGTTTGAGCCCTCTCAATGATGTAATGATTGGTGAAACCTTTGCTGCTGCTTCTAAAGTCTTTCATTTTCTTTCTTTCTTCTTCCTCCCCGCTCCCCCCCCCCCCCAAGCTTAACTGGGCTCTTCTGATTTCATGATGCATTCTTGGAGATTGATTCCTTGAAATAATTTTAGGATCATTGGGTGGAATTCTACCCTTTCAGATTTATGTCTATACTTTACTTCCATATAAATTTCACGTTGGTATTTGAGTGCACAAGTTGACCTACATTGTGGTATTGTGTTTGTGTGGTCAATTGTAAAGGTTTCATGAAACGTCTGTATAGCCAGCCATGCAGATCAGCCTGTACCCCCATGCTGTGGGGCCAAAGAAATGTCAGTGAGGGGACCTAAAGTAAACCAGGCCATGGAGCAAAAAGAGATTCAGTAAATTCTTTTTGCTTATAAGGATTTTGCCATATTAGGCAAATAACATAGAGTCCGGTAAAGGCGGTGGGGTGGGGTGGGTAGACTTTGGTAAACAGAGGAGTCAGGTTGGATTTTGTAGGATGAGTTGAAATATATTTCCCATCTTCCAATATTTTTCAAATCAATTTGTAAGACTAGATAAATTGTTCATGGTTGTGTTTGGGCTGATGAAAAATTTTAAATTCTGAAGATCATTTTAATTGTAAGACTTTGGCACGTGGATGTTTCATGTTCTGTGAAAGATAGATTTTGCTAGGCAGGAGTCTTTGATTAACCTGGAAGAACAGTTTAGTTGGTTTGGGTAGATTTATTTATCTTGGAACTATGTATTGTTTGCACAGTCTTCTTTTTGGAATCAGTGTTTTTTTTCTCTGCAGATTCCATTTGGGAAGCTCTGATTTGGAGCCTCAGTATATGGAAGGCATTTCCAATAAACACAAACAAAGGCCCACTGGACTGTCTGAACAAATATGACGACATATTTTATCATAAACAATTTCATTTAAACTCAAGAATAATGAATTCATTTTTAATAGCATGTCATTTAAATGTGACTGTTCTTTATATCCAATAGTATAGTTTTTAAGTGTCCTACTAAAGTTTGATTTAGGAGCAAAAATATTTGTTCATGCAAAAATGTCCATTTTTGTATGAAAGGATTTGACCAGTACACATTTCAGCTGTATTGTTTGGTCTCTAGCTCATTGTTTTATTCTTATTATTTTGCATTTTGTGTGGCTGTGGAAGGAAGAACAGATTTCTGCGTACAGTGTCTTAGCAGTTCATGGAATCACTGCCATATTCTTCTAGAAATTTGGAATGCGAATTAACGGTAACCTTTTAGAAAGTGTTGGGAACCTTGAGCTGTGTGCAAAAGTACTGTATAAGTTTAGCATAATTTGTTGCTCTAGAAAGAGCCATCCGTTTTAGCTAGGAATCTAACAAGCAGTAAAATATATCTGTTAAGGTTTGTATCAGCTTGTCTCAGGGCTTTATACTATTTCATTCCAGTTCTCTCCCAGTGTTTTGCTCTTAAAGGAGTGTTGTAAATATTTTAAATAGTTCTCTCTAACCAGAATTGATAATAACAGATTTCAGTAGAAAATGTTGTTTGATCTTACCGTGATTATTGCGTCATACGATAACTCTCTGTAAATGATACTCTTTTATAGATCTTTTGGCTTGGCTTACCGATCCTAATTTTAGTATTATGCCTGATTTAGCAATAAGCTGCTGTGATCAGCTATAGTGAATTGTATTAGGCAGGCTTTATTTTCTGTATCAGTGTGGTACTACCATTTCTCCCACCCCAGGTCGGAAAAGCATTTATATTCTTTTTCAGTTTCAACGTTTAATAATTCTACCACGAGAAAAGGGAAAGTGGGAAGTTTTTCTGAGTAGATGGTGATTGAAGAATGACACCATTTGAACAACTTTCATCTTCTAAAAATCTCGTGCTCACCCCCTTTTCTCTGGGCAGCGTTCTCATCTGTTCTACGGATAACAGAGTGTGGTTCTGTGAGGGAGGAGGGTCCTGCGGCTCCTGTTTGCAGCCTGTTAGTTCCATTAACTGTGAAGTTACTGATTTGGGAGTGGAAGACGCTTATGGGTCCCTAGTGGTCTGAAATTGGAAATGCATCTCCTAAAAATTTCAGTAGAACTTTCCATAAAGTTTAACATTTGATTAGAAACAAAAATGTTAATAATTTTCGGTAGGTTGGTTGGCTTATTTAAAGTGTTCTTTGAGCTACAATTGAAGTTACTTATTTTCTTAATCTCACTGAAAACAGATGAATTACACATAAAAACTTGAACATTAGATTAGCACCTGTATTTCAAGCTATTGAGGAAATGGAGGAAAATTCTGTAAAGGCTGTGTAAATGCTAAGTAGATTGAGAAAAATCTGTCAGAAGTTGTCTCTTTGTCATCTCTTTGTTAGCTTTATCATGCTTAATTTTCATGAAAATAATGTGTTTGTTACTGTGGTCACCCCGTGATTTAGCTTTGGTTTATGTATGATATTTTATTGTCCCTGTCCTGGAAAATTATAGCAGTTTTTATGAGGAGTGGTTTGTGGGTTCACACAACCCACTTGGAGTGCCATTTACTATAATTCTCTTCTAAAAGGACCATAAAACATCATGTAAATTGTTTAAAAAGGGAAAGACCTTTTTTGAGAAAGGCTAGGAAGAAATCTTTCCAGGCTTTTGTTCTTATAGTCAGTTTCATGATTTTAAGCTTGCAATTTATTTGAAACATTAATGTCAAAAAGTAAAGTGCCTGGTGGATGTGAGCAAAATGATTGTGAGCAAGAGCCAGGCAAAACTCAGGCCTCAGTGCAGAATAATACACATCAAATTCAACAAGCTATAGTCTTTCAAAATATGTTTATGTGGCTTTGGAAATGAAATTACGGAAGAAAGGAAGAGAGGGAGGAAGGAAGGAAGGAAGAGTGGAATTAATTTATAGCATGTATATCTTTTTTCAAAAACCCTCTTAAGAACTTTTTGCATGTTTATAATCGACGTTAAAGCACAGTTTTTGGTAACCGGTCTTGTGAAACTCCCGTTTAAATTCACAAATGGATTTACCTAAAGAGACTTCCCTCCTTGGCAGTTCTACCATTTCAGTTGGCTTGTTCTCTGTTTTATATACACCCTTAGGAAGAAAGTATGAAACACACAGTAACAACGCTAATGTTCTGTCATGGTTTTTTGTACAAATGTCTTATTCTGATATTATGTTTGTTTTGTGTATGAGCTCTATGGAGAGCGTGGACAGAAATTGTTAATAATTTCCTACAGCATTTTTGTGGTACTCTGAGCTTCTGGTCGTTCAGATACAAATATATCTTACATTTAGCAAATCATAAGAAAATCCAAATATACGTGAGACTAAAATAGAGGCAGCTGTTCATTTTACATACAGATATAACAAATATGTAATAGATTTAATTTTTATAAAACCACTTCCTTAGCACATGTGAGATCATTATATTTGCAACAACACTTTATATGAACGCATAAATGAAATGATGACAGCTGTGTTCATGTAAATAGTAATAGAAACGTTCGTCTCTCTACAACTTTCTCTTTTCAAATTAGTGTGGTTTTAAAAACACAAGCCTATCTGTGTGGTTTAGAAACTCCTTGGTTTTGTGATAAGAGGAGGTTATAAGTAGATCACATTCATGCATCTCACAGAGGATCAGTGGGTTGACTACATGGCTGTAAATCTTTGTCTAAGTATAACTAATTCCTGCTTGCATGTGTAATTTCATGAATTTCATCATAGGGTTTTTAAAAAATTTTATTTGTTTTATTAAGTTTCTCCTTATTTGTTGAAACACGCAAAACTAACTTCCTAAGACCTATAAAAAACTGTTTGGAATGATCCCTTATTCTACACGGTCTTCTTAATTTTTTTCGTATTGGGATGTTTCTATTCCAGTGAGATCACAGAGTAGCTAACTGAAGTGAATTTTGGGAATAGAAAATGAAGCTATGATCAGAAAGGAGATTTAAACAAAGATGGAGAATCTAAAATCATCCTAGGACGTTAAGAAAGGTGGGAATGAAATGAAGAATGTTCTGGCAGCCTCACTCCTGCCGGCACAGAGCCGCTCTTGGAATTCTGCAGCTCTTCCTGGGGGTTGCGTGGTTGGGTCGGGGGCTCCCTTGACCCAGCCTGTAGCCTGAGAACCTGCTTTCTGTGGCTAAGTATACTAAGCAAAGAAGACTTTATGGCATCTTAACCCAAGTTCTTGGGTATGCCACAGATTTTCATAATTAAAAATTTTATGTCCAGCTCTATTGAATAAATTGTTTTAATATGAGATGTTTGGAAATAGGGTAGACAGTACCCTAAAGGGACCCAAATTCCCAGTTCTCCAAGTTAGATATTATTTTCCACTGTGAATTTATAATACATTGCTGTATAATGATGTCATTAATTGTGATCTAGAATGTTATGTGTAGGGGTTTTCTCCTTGTAGGTTAGAAAGTGTTTTTCTTTTTTGTGTTAGCACAGACAACGTACATCCCAGTCATTTATAATTATTACAAAAAATTGCATAGGATTTGAGTCAAGTATGTGTTAATCATGTTTTACACATTATTCAGTTGCAAGAAATCTAAACTTTGCTTACAACTTTTGTCTGAAATGTTGATGTTTCCTTGTTTCTGTTTTTCACTTTAGTCAGGTAGAAAATACTTTTCACGGTCTTTAGATGACACTAAATCATTTGTTGTCAAATAGCTAAGTTTTTTTTCCTGTCTTGGAAATCTCCATCAGTATGACCAATTCCTGTCGGAAAAGGGGCACAATTTTTCAGTTTTTTCCCCAAAACTGCAACTTCAGAAAATATGTAAGAGATGTAGCAATTAACCTACATGCACATTTATAATACTAGAAAATGGGCAGCTAGTTACATTCAAAGACAGGATCTGATAGGCCCAAATTGCTTAAAACATCACAGTTATTGAAGATATACCCCAGGGAATTTGAGAAACCATTTAACAGATGAAAGTACATTTTGAAAAGTCTGACCTTACAGGCAATCATAAAATGAATCAAAACAGTGCTTTTTTTCCCCCTGAAATGTACAGAGCCCATCTGTGTCTAATCCAGTAATTATAGACTGTGTTCAATTACCTTTTCAAACTTGGAGCAGACTGGAGACTAGGCAGTGAACAAACATAGGGTTTTGTCTAGACCTCAATTGACCACAGTCTAAAACTTGAATTTATATCTAATTTTATTTTTTGTTTGGTTTGATAGTTCTTAAAGGATTCATTTTTGCTATTTAGTGTTTTACCTTCTTAGATTTGAGATACTGATTTTTCTGTCACAAAAGCTTTTGTATTAGCAATAGCTTATGCTATAATCAGATGTTTGTTTTCTGAATACTTTTGTCGGCAAATCAATAATTTGCACTGGAGAAAAGACTGCATGGGATGGGGGAGGGGATCATACCCTGAGGAGTATTTTTTTTAATGTAGCCCTTAAAATATTGCTGCTGACTAGAACTTTTTTTTATGTGCTAAGAAAAATAATTTATTTTCCTCTTACACTGAGAAAACTATAGTTAAGGTCATTTTCAGTTGCTTTATATACTTAATAAGATGTTTTTTAAAAAAATGCAGGTAGACTGCTCTAACATCTCTCTTCTATCAAGTATGTCTTACAGTTATTTTCTCTTCACACATTTTTGTTGTATTTGCTCATCAGGCCAGTATCCATTGTGAGATTCAGTGTGTAACATTCAAAAATCCCCTCCAAACCATTTCTCTTCATAAGTCCGCTTATGATTTGATGAGTCTTTGGGTGAGAATTACCATAAACTGCCATGGCCAGTTCAAAATATTTAAGTTTTATCTAGGAGCCTTGGCAATTCAAGTTTTTTCTTAAAACACAAAAGATGAGCGCAGTTTAGAGAATGCTTGTGCAACGGTAGGAGCTCTCCCCCCCCCCATTAGTTAGTATTCAAGTCATCCACATTCCAATTAGCATTGGCAGCAAATGTTTTGAGGTATTTATTGGATTGTAATCATTGCATATTAGACCATGAATTTTTCTAGAAACTTTATGGCCATTCCCAGTATGCCATATTATTTTTTTAAAAGTTGTGTTCATTGGGGTTTCTCTGTCCTTGGGAGGTTTTAAGGATTCTGTCATGGGGGAGAGAAGTAGTTCTACCTCATTGCGTGAATGCACTTTATGAGAATTACATTGGGAAAATGAAACTCATAGAAGATTACAGATACCTTATGCTTAATATTTATGAGACTGTTTGCTCAAGAACAGTAGGGACAATATGATAACTACCTCCTCCTTATCCCCATGCTTCTTAGAATCTTCACAGAGAAGGTGAAAGAGTAGTCTTCCGAAGTATGAACTTGAGAGGCCCTTTGGATCCTCTCATTCACTCCCTTATCTAATTCATTGAAAACATTCTTGCTTCTTTCTCCACCCAGTTCCTAGACCAGCACTCCTCCTAGGTCCTCCTTTCATTATATAACATGTGGGCCACTGATGCTACTTTCTTCATGGTGCTTAGTGTGGTTTGGATTTTTGTATTTTTTTTTAACCCGTTTATGCCATTCCCACTGGACTATAAGCTTCTTCAGATCAAAGGCTGGATGTGTGTTATGTTCTCCCATTGTATTCCAGCATCAGACACAATGCCTGGCTGGTGGCAAGCACTTGCTCCTTGTTGGCTGCATGACAGACGCACTGTCTGCCTTTTGTCCTCTCTCCCTGGCTTGGGCACTATATCCATTTTTTTTTTTTCTTTCAAGATCAAGCCCCTCTTAACCCAGTGCTAGTCTTTTCCTCCCTTCCTTTTATGCCGTTTCACCATATAGGTCTTATTTCCCTCACTAGAGGACTCTAGGCATGGTCATGCCCTTCCCTGAACACCCTCCTTTCCCTTTCAGCCAGCCAGTTACTCTTCCTTTTAAAAAATGATCCAGCCCCTTTGAGACCGTCCTGCTCCAAACTACACCTCTTTTTAAAATATACTTGTATTTGCTCGGTTATTTATACTTAATTGAACATTGTCTTGGAGAAATTATGTTTTTTATAGTTGAGGACATTACCTTCTGCTCTGTTGATAGAGACCAGTGTAATCGTTTGGGTTGTGCTGTTGTGGGGCTCATGTGGGGTCAAATATGGGAATAGTAGCCAGTATTTCTTCAAAATATTCCAGTTCGCCATTTTCACTTGATTCTAACAGTCCTTTTAGGAAGGCCTCCATGTTTTATAGATGAGCAAGAGACCTGAGCTTCAGAGAACCCAAGTTGACTTGACTGGAGCCATTAACCCCAAAGTGCCAGGACAAGAATTCAGATCAGGGTTTTGTCACTCTAACCCCATGTTCTTTCTGGTGTATCGAGATTCTTTGTACATAGTTTCTTAGTTTTATTTTTATATACATTCTTGACACATAGAAAATTGTACTGGTTTGTTTGTTGGTTGAAATGACACAGTCTATAATTATGTCTGTTAAAACTGCAACCATTCACTGTTAGTTTTCCCTACTTCAGGGCACTGGCCATATCCTGTTTGGTTTTCAGTCTACAGCGCATGGTCACAATAGAAATGCAAAAAATTTTCATTGAATGCATATAGTGAATCAAGTGAAAGAAATAAAAGAACTGCAAAGTATAAATCTTTAACTGGTATAGTTAACATACCTTATTTTTGTCAGAGCACTCTACTCTGCACCGGAAGAATAGTTGGGTGGAAAACAGTGCTTGCCTTTAACAAGTACATAATCTAAAAAGAAGACCCTGGGCCAGCATAAAGGCCTGCAATGAGTGTGGTGGTGAAGAATGGAGGTCCTGGGACCCAGCCTGCCTAGGTTTCAAGCCCCACCTTTGGCACTTTCTAGCAGTGCAACTCAGGCAAGTTATTTTACCTTTGTGTGGGCATCAGTTTTCTCATAGGTGAAATGGGGATTATAATAATGTCTGCCTCATAGGATTGTTAATAGATATACTTAGGAGTAGTGTCTGCTCATAGTAAATGTTCAGGAAATACTAGCTTTTATTAACATATACCACAGAAGGCCGCTGGGCCATAAAGATAGGTATCCACACATAAACAAATGTCAACATACTTGATTGTATATAGCAGTAACAATAAAAGTAGTAGAAAGCACTAAGGAGTTGATGGAGTGATTTGGGTGGCTAAAGCTGAGTGAGGTCAGTGTGATAATGCTTAGTAAATACTGAACATTGAGTATGGGAGAACATTCCTAAGGCAACAGTGTATTCACTCAACAAAACTTATGCAACATGTCCTAAACATAGGCTGCTTTGTGGATGTATATGAATTCCACAACTCAAGTTTAGGGAGAAAGGTGCTAAGAAGAGCTCCTTTAGCCAGAGCTAGGACTCTTCCTGGGGTGTGCCTTCAGCAAGTAAAGGGTACAATTTGGAACATCATGGATCCCAAGGAAGAGAGGATTTTGATTAAATAATGGGCTAAGAATCATGCAACAGGGGAAAGACCAGGAGGTTTGACCAGGTTAATTGGTTATCATGTAGGGAATAGTTTCAGTGAAGAGTTGAGAAGCCTAAGGGATTGAGATTAAATAAATGGATGTGCTGAAAAATGGAGGCAAAATGGATCATCCATTCAGGGTTCTTAGCATTGAAAGGTTGGATCCTTAAAAGTTAAATCACATCTAAATAACATTTAAGTCCCCCCCCTTTTTCCCCCATAACCAAATAACTGAAAGAACATTTTTATTTCTTACTGTAATTTTTAAAAATGAGAACAATGACAAATGATTTTTACTCATGAAGTCTTGTTTTCCATTGAAGTACTGTCTATCGCTGTGCTTGACAAATTGATTGCTTAACTTATGATATGATTTATGCAACTGTTTTCCCCATCTGCAATGAGAAGTTGGAGAAACATTTCTCTGATTTGTATATCTCCAAGGCTTTCTGACTCATAGAGAAGCCTTGCAGAAATAATCACTTGGTATGCAGTTACTGAACACTTCCAGGGTGCTGCTTGATGCATGAAGTCCTAGTGTACAGGTCCTGGCCTCATGGTTTTTGAAATCTGAGAGTTGACCATCATGTCTCCTTTAGTTTGGATTCTCCCCCTCAGTGGGAGGTGGAATCTTGCAGTTCTTCCTCCAGTATTGACTCTTACATATTTTCATGGTTTTCTCCTAGGTGGAAAGAAATCATGTCATTTGTAAGAGCAATAAGTGAACATCAGTCTTTTATAAGGAAAGATAGAAGTTTGTGGTTATTTAATCACAGCCAACTAGCACGTTATTACTGCATTAGTAAGATGTCCCAACCTCTGGCTTTGCAGTGAAGCTGGGAGTAGGGGGCACTTTTTCCCCATCAGAGGATGAAGAATCTTGGTTATTCCTTTTTGTTGGGCGTCTGTAGTCAAATGCTCTACCACTGAGCTATACCCCCCCTTTTTGTTGGGCGTCTGTTTAAAACGGAGGAACGTGATTTGTAGTAACATTGGGATTTTAGAGATTTCCAAGGTGCCATATTTAAGTAATCGAGTGATGGACTTTGGAAATATTACTGTTTCTTTGTGTTGCTCACTGGGGTGTGTAGCCCCCCAAACCAACTATAACACAGGTGGCTGTGACCATTAGGCGCAAGTCCCACAAAGCTGACCGAGGGTACTCCTCTACTGCTTTAGACTGTTTTCTGTGTCCTTCTGTTGATTATGATGGGCTCCTGGCCCAATGACAGGGTACTGCTTCTGAGAGAAGGTTATAATCAGGTGTTTGAGCCTACTTCTGTAGAGATCACAGATGCATGGGAAACCCCTCAAGAGTTCTGGCTTGCTTCAGGCAAAGCTGAAATTTGCAATCCAGGCCAGAGCCCACCCTCTTTCTGATCACCCCTCTCAATGGACAGGTGCTTCTTGAATTAACACAACATAATTTCTGGGAATTGCTAATGAGAGAAGCAGGAAGGATTTCCTCTGTCCTGCCTCCTCTTCGTCTTTGGGAAGATCTTAAATAACTTGAGAGTGTTTTCTTCATTAAATTCTGAATTGAATGCATTCATGTCCTTTTGATGTGTATATTACCATATTCCTGGATTTTTTTCTTGAACCCAGTTGGAAAGTTTCAAGGCAAACATTTGGTTTTCTGTTAGCCCACAAATTGGGCAATGGTTGTTCAATTATGGTCTTCCGTTGACTTAGGCAGAGTCACATGTTAAAAGTATATTTTGTTAGTAGCCCACAAAGCATACCAACTGTCAGTCCTTTGTCATGTCTGACTGTGGGCAGTAATATTATAGTAATATTCTCAAGTTTTATCTGTGAATTACTTATATGTGCCATCCAGAAATTCACTTTAAAATACATCAGTGACAAAACAGCCAAGTGTGGAGTAGGTACTAATGTACTCTGCTTGCCCACTTATCCAAAAATTAGTAATAGTCTCCCAGTAGACTCAAATTCTTCCCAGAGTGCCTTATTTGCAAACATGCCCCAAATATAGAACAAATCCTCTTCAGCATTGTGAAGGACCGTTAATGTCCTGGCTATTTGCAGTGGTTATGCTTATTATCCAATATTGAATGATTGTGGTACATACCTATTATTTTTTCTTTGTCCCCCAAACCAACCTTTTATCAACAATAGCACCTTCTTGCTCTTGTGAACAGATCCCGCATGTGACTTCAAGCTGGTGGTTTCAGCAGAAGCTGCTGTGTTCCCAGATAACATCTCTTCCTTCCGGGTCCCAGACCAGGGGCGGGTGCCACATTCAAATCAGAACAGTCCGAACCCTTCCCTAGGAGTCTTTAAAAGTTGGAATTAGGAAAAAGACTTCTTTGTTTAGAGGCCTAGACTTTAACGAACAAAACTCAGGAGTTGCTGGTGGCCGTGTTTCCATTGCTGACACTTAACAGCTAAAACGCAGAGAAAAAGGAATTTGAAATCAAGGGTGTTCTGGAGGAGTTTCTAGTCTCAGTTTCCAGTGGTCTGAGAGGCCCAGCTCTTTTGTTGCTCTCCGGGTGTTCTATTCATTAAACCAGGACTTCTCAACTCAGGGCAGCTCCACCTCCCCTAGGGGTTATTTCCCTTTGTCTGGAGACATGTTTGGTTGTCACAGCTCGGGGGCTGTGGCTGACATCTAGTGGGTAGAGGGCAGTGATGCGATGTCTGGGACAGCTCCCCTGCAACATAGAATTGTTTGCCCCAAAATATCAGTGGAGCTTAAGCTGATAAACCCTGAATTTTAGTCCATCTCTCAAATATGTTGAATCACCTTAGTATCCATTCAGTACTTCTCCCCTCCCCCCATTTTTTGAAACCTAGCTAGAATTAATTTCTGTTCAGGAGAACCTCAACTAACCTGGCAGTAGACGTAAACTAATTGTGAGTGGTGTTTGGTTATTGGCACGCATTTCAGTCCCATAGTTAAGATTTTCCAGCATGTAGCTGACCTAATATACAGACATGCCATCCCCCAGGTTTAGAGGGACTGTTAATTCACCTGCCACACAGGTTCAAATGGACATTTGTTGGCTCTCTTGGGTGTCTGAACAACATATATTCCAAACTCTAGAACTTCTGAAGCAAAACCTATTCATGAGTCGCTGTTAGCATTGCATCAAAATTATGCTGCCCTCCCCAAGTTATCTTTTGAGGTCTACATTCAGCTCACATAAGGGGGATGAAATATCCATGTTTATGAATAGCTATGATAAAAATCAAATGTTCAGCTATGTGGACCAGAAACCTAACACTGTCCTGTAACAGCCTTGATCTGGCGTTGCTGGTATGAGGAACAGCCGTATCTGCATGAACATGGGCTGGGCAGGCAAAACTCCTCTTTGAAACGGATTGGAAAGGATGTACCTCTGATTCATCTTCTGACTCGTGTTCATGAATTTCTCAGTGAGCAGGTTGATGAACAGAGTGTCAGTGATGATCTGAGACATTGAGCATAGCCCTGCAGCTTATCACCTAGATTAAGAATCCGATTTAATATTACCTACATTTTACACTAAATCTTTTATTTAACTTTCTTTATTATCTCAGTTTCTCTCCCCTGGGCTCCCCCATTGCTCTGGTTAAACTAGAATTGAACTGTAGAGTGTTTTGTGAGGCTGAGTTTCTCTTTCTCTCTGTCTCTCTTCCCTCTCCTTGGCATGGAGTTGACACACACGCACTCATTAAATATTTGTTCAAAGAGTGATTGAATGGTGATCTGATCCAGCCTTGCAGCTCTATTATCTGAATCCCAGTAACTCCCCAATTTTTATTCCTAGCTTAGACTTCTCTTTCCAACTCTCTGTTTGGCTCCCTGCCTGGCATCTCTACTTGGAGGTCTCCAGTGGATGCATGCTAGGATTTCTCCTGTCTTTAGGCCTTTACGGGACTTGAGGGGACTTGCCCCCTCTACTTGGAATGCTTTCCCCCCAGATCTCTGGCTGTTATCTCGCCTCCTTCAAACATGTCCTTACACATCATCTTCTCAATGAGGACATCCTGACCACCCCATTTAAAATTATTAAGTCACCTCTTTCCCCACACTCTACCTAGATTTTCCCCACGCTCTACCTGGATTTCCCTTCACTCCCTCTACTTTTTCTTTTTTTCCCCCCATAACACTCATTACCATTTAACACACCTTATTAACACTTACTGTTTATTATATGTTATTTTTAACATGGTTATTGTTTATCATCTGTTTAGAATCTGGCTGTATTGTAAGCAAAGCTGTGATCATTCAAATTGGTGTCTTTTGACACGCAAGTTCAATTCAGTTTTTGTTACAAACCAGCTCCTTCTTGTTGACTTCAATGATGATCCTGATATTTTGGGATGTACTACTCCTGGGCCTCCTGCAGTTTTGGACTCAGTCTTTGCTTCAAAGTAATAAACTTCATGTATAAAAGCTACATAATTAAAGTGATGTTTCTTTGTGTTTCTGACTGCAACCCAAATAAAACCCTGGATTTTCAAATTTGGAAGTTATGTTTGGTGTCATCTAAAGTTAAATATAGGCCATATAGCATAAACCAGAGGCAAGAAGGGGCAGTCTAAAGAGAGATTGTTTTCTTCCAGAGCAGCTTAAAAATGGAAGTGTGGTGAGGCCCACCTGACAGACTACTAAGACATCTTGAACACACAGAAAACAAAAACAAAACAGCAGTGGTTTGGGATTTGAGCCCCAAGTTGAAAGCCCTAAAGCAGGTGCTTTTCACCTAGGTATTTCTATGTCCTGTGCTCTAGGAGGGGTGTTAGTCGTGATTGATTTATTTAATGATGATTCATAATTCTCCCAAGCAGCCATGGGGGGCGTGCTAGTATTTACACGAACAGACACCCTGCGTTTGGACTCAATACTTTGTACGTCTGGGTTAGCATGGCGAGAGTCATTTGTTCTGAGATCAGCTCTCGCGCGCGGTGACTGGTGGTGGATGATAAACATGCAGTCAATAAGGAATGCTTCCATTCCAAGGCTGGAGCATAAGGTGCCGGGAGAGTCCGTGTCTGTCTTTCCAGGTAGCTTCTTTTTTTTTCTTAACCATAGTTTTATTTTAAAATTAACATGCAGTAAAATTGACCTTTCTGCTGTATAGTTCTATGGATTTTAACATTGCACACTCAACACACATGCTCACACATACACATACATACACACACACTTGGTGTAACCATTTCATAATCAGGATCCAAAATGGTTTCATCACTTCCAGAATCTGTCTCATGTTATCCCTTTGTAGCCACATCTGTCTCCCCGCTCCTCCCCTACCTGGCCTTCCTTGCTATAGTTTTGTGTTTGCAAGAACGTTGTGTAAATGGAATCATACAGTAATCTTTTGAAATGGACTTCTTCTAGCTAGCAGAGCGCTTTTGAGATTCATTCTGGATGTGTGTGTATCTATCAGTAGTTCCTTTTATTACTGAGTGGTATATGATATGGAGGTAGTATGGCCATCCATCACCTGTTCAAGGACATTTGGGTTGTTTCCTGTTTTAGGCAGTTATGAATAGAGCTGCTACAAATATTTGTGTACAGGTTTTTGGGTGAGCGTTAATTTTCACTTTTCTAGGGCAAATACCCAAGAGTGGGATTGCTAGGTCATATGGTAAGTATACACTTAATGTTATAAGAAATTACCTGTGTACAAATGTTCTTAGCCACATTATTCATAATGATCAAAAAGTGAAAATAAATGTCCATCAGCTGTTGAATGGGTAAATAAAATATATATCCATACAATTGATATTATTTGGCAAGGAAAAGAAATGAAATATTGATACTATAACATGGATGAACCTTGAAAACACAGTAGGTGAAAGAAGCTGGTCACAAAGGGCCATGTACTGTATGATTCCATTTATATGAAATGTCCAGAATAGGCAAATCCATACCAACGTAGACTGGTAGATGTAGCGAAGGTAGATTGGTTGCCTAGGGCTGGGTGGGTTTGGGGAGGTATGGGGAGTGACTGTTACTGGGTATGAGGTTTTAGGGTGATGAAAATGTTCTAAAATTTGTTGGGGTGATGGTTGTACAACTTGTAAATATACTAGAAACCACTGGATAGCATACTTTAAATGGGTGAATTATATGCTGTATGAATTCTATCTGAATAGGCTATTATTTAAAAAAAATTAACTGCTAACTTGTTTTCCACAGTGGCTATACCATTTTGTATTATCACCAGCAAATGTGGGAGTTACAGGTACTCCATATCCTCACCAGCACTTGGTATTGTGAGCATTTTTTAATTTAGGAATTTTCGTAGGTATGTAGTGATATTTCATGTTTATCTGCATTTCCCTAATGGCTAATGACACAGAACATCTTTCATGTGCCTATTTGCCATCTTAAGTGAGGTGTCTGTACAAGTCTTTTGCCCATTCTAAAATTGAGTATTGTTTTCTTAATGTTAGGTTTGAGAGTTCTTTGTATATTGTGGAGACAAATCCTTTGTCATATGTGATTAGCAAGTATGTGTTTTCTCTTAGTCTCCCAAGTAGCTTCTCTTTTCTCTCTTAACATAAATCCTTTTTGATGGGTTGCAGGTTCTACCAGAGCTTCATTGTCTGTTTACTCCTGTATCTTCAGTGCCCAGTATAGTATCTGGCACAAAGTGGATGTTCAATTAATACTCGGTGGATGAATAAATGAGTTCCTTCTTCTTCCTGATTAGCAACAGTTTTTTTTTTTCCCCCTGAGAGATAATAAATATATAAAAAGTAAACTGATTAGGTCACTTCCCTGATTAAAATATTTCCTTCCAGTTACCTCTATAGGAAAAAGAAAATCTCTAACAGAGACTCTAAAGCATGGCATGATCCCATTTGGTTTCTCGAACATTTCATGTTCTCTTGCCCCAGAGCCTTTACCTGTGCTATTTCCTCTGTTTGAAACTTTTCTTGGCCGGGCCAGCTGTCTTTGCTTCCACTGTCTTTGCCAGGTCAACTCCTCATTTTTATTTATTTCTTAGCTCAAACATCACCTTCAGTCATTTATTCTAGACCCTCGGAATATAAGAGTAAGACCGGCGCAATACTTATCCTCTTGAGGCTTACTTTTCATGGCCCAACCCCCAGACCGGGTTGGGCACCTCTGTTTTATGGCCATAGTCTCCCTCTGTTTTTCCTCCACAGAACTTTAATTATCTATAATTATATATGTTCAGTCTTTTTCACCCCACCAGACCATAAACCAGGGACCTTTATAAACATTTTTGTTCATTTATCCTTTAAAAGAATTTTGAAAAAACTAGTAACCTTTCACACATAAATATATTTATGTATATACGCATATGTTTATATTGTGACATCTATAATTTTTCATTGTAAGTTTAAATAGTTGCAAAGGATATAATTTCCAGTACACTATAAAACTTGACATTTTAAAGTGAAACTTTTTTTTTTTAAGATTTTATTTATTTATTTGACAGAGACACAACGAGAGAGGGAACACAAGCAGGGGGAGTGGGAAAGGGAGAGGCAGGCTTCTCGCCGAGCAGGGAGCCCAATGCGGTCTCGATCCCAGGACCCTGGGACCATGACCTGAGCCGAAGGCAGACACTTGACGACTGAGCCACCCAGGCGCCCCTAAAGTGAAACTTTTGATCACTCATTTAAATGTATCCCACAGAATCTAAATACTGTATTTGATACTTACCCATCATTTGTTGAAAAGAATTCCTAAAAAAACCTTTTTACAGTCATAAATTTTACAGTCTTTTTCTCGAATTCATATTTTCATTTCACTTCCCCCACATATTATCCTCTCTCTGTTTATGCTTGAAAATCTTTTATTGCTCATTCTCTCATACCTCTGTGCAATAAAAATGGGTATGCAAATTGAAACTTAATTTTTAAAAAATTTCCAGCAGTGACCAAGATGCTGTAATTGTTCTCTGTAGAGTTACTTTTGCAATTGTTATTAGTGTGTACGGATTAAAACAAAAAATGTCATTTCATTCAGAAAACCTCTTAAGGCAATAGGATGTTTTTTTTTTCCTAACCAGATCATGTGCAAGTGGGTGAATATTGCTTTCTTCTAGAATATGATCGTGTTCAATATCAACTATGTTCTTAGTTTTCATTTCCTGTAACATAAGAGGTAAGAAACCTTGTTTGCATCAACAAGTGGACAAGAATGGAAGGAGTTTGTTAGAGCTCAGCCACTCTTCTCGGTTCTTTGAACTTCCTCTGAGTTACATGCCGAAACTGCCATCAAAACTTTAAAAAGAATCTGTCTGTTGACAGCTCAGTTTATTGAGTGAAAAAAACTGGATTCCCCCGTGGACTTGGGAGGGGGTTTGCTGTGCACTCAGGAGCCGTTCCCTCTGTCATCTCACCTGGGATTTCCAAGTGTTCCTTTGTTAGACGTTTGTACGTCCAGGACTGTGCCCCATGGTAGGATTCGGGGATGGTGAGGGCTGTGTCTCCTCCTTTTATGAAGTGGGAGAGGTGCTTGCGAAGGGCCTGTGGGAAAGTAGAGCCAGTGGGATGCGGGTTTCAGCAGACTCCCAGGCAGAGCTGCTTCCGGAGGGGGCGTATATGGAGGTGGAGGACCGGGACATCAGTCCTCTCAAAAGTGTGTGAACCAGGTGCGCCTTCGCAAGTCACCCTGAAGCCCCGGGGTACCCGCCCTGCTGTGCGCACTGAGCACTGCAGCCCACGTGAGTGCAAAGAGCTGTGTCCTTTTCCTCAACTCGAGTCTAGTAAGAACTCAGTATTTTTTTTTACTAAGATCCAGGGGCAAACTTATGTGAAATTCTTATGTAAAACTTGACTTCAGATCTATTAACCTTTTCAGTTTCCTTTGGAAAGATATAAAAGGGAAAATGTTTTTGTTCCTCAACAGTATTATATGCCATGAAATTAATTTGTAAGTATCAAGAATAAAAATGTTTTTTTACAAGTAAAGTTTTTGCCTTAGCTGTCTTGCTGACTTAATAATGTCACTTTCCCTAATTCGTTTTTCTCTGTTTTCCCAATTACGTTGTTTTAGGTAACTTTTACTATTTTTCAAGTAACAGGGGTCTGCTTGAATTTGCTGCTAAAATAATGTTTAGGGTATTTTTGGTCCTTTTTATCCTAATGTAATCTTCATAGGATTGAAAAAATTAGTGTTGTCATTTGTTTTCTTTTTGCCAACAGTGATTTTGAGCTATCTGGCAGATACTTGTAGGCCTGTTACACCTATAGGGTAACAGAGTTCTGTGTGCGTGCATCAGATAAATATGCTATGGTGCTGTTAAGAAATGTGAACTGCAGATTGGCAGCTTCGTCTTTCTGTTAATGTGCAGGTTCTAAGTGCTTAGGAGTATCCTGGAGATTTCTGTTTTTCTACAGAAAATCGAATACAGATTTTCGATTGCCTCTTAAAGTGCTGTACTTCTCCAGGAAACCTTATCTTCGATATAGCATCTGGTTTTCTGTGAAGTCATAATTCTGAATCAGAATTTCCAGCTGTTGCATCTAGTTTTATAGAGCCTGAATTGAGAATCAAAAACTAGGTTACGAATTTAAATACCAGAAGTTAAATGTTATCTTTCTTTTTATAAAACAGGATGGCAGTTGTATTTAAGTATTTCCAATTTGCAGAGTTATTGTTCATGATTTGCTCCAGGAAAAACAAGATGAATAACAGCTGAACAGCTTTGAGTGACTAAGTTACGTTTTATTCCTGTGTCAGTGTCCTTTGAACCCCAGCACACAGTGTTTGCATGATGACACCTGAGATCTTAAAATGTTAGAATCAGCACAGCCTTGCAGGCCGTGCCGCACGCCTGACTCCTCGTTTTCCAGATGAGGAGACTGAAGTCTCACTCTGCCCTGTGATATAGAAAGTTATCATTAGGAAACAGATGCTATTCTATGCTTTAAAAAAAAAAATTATCATTAACCTGAGGCAAAAGAAATTGGGTTTAGTGGTATTGGGATAATTGTGTTGTGTACTGCTTTAAATCTCAGTCATTGTGCACAAGGACACAAAAGGAGGGGAGTCGCTTGGCAGCCCCGTTGCACCGCTGCGTGCCTGGGACTGGGGTGCCCCAGGAGGCAGAGGCCCTCTTCTGTCTGGGATACAGTATGGCCGTGCACGTCGAGATTTAAAGCTGTCGGTAACTTTGGGTCTTGTGATTCCTAAAGAATTACAGAGATAAAGATTCAGTATACAAAAATATTCTGGTATGGTTTAGCAAAAAGATGTTCATTACAGCATAATCTATCCTTGTGAAAAATTAGAGGAAACAATTTAGTCATTCAGCAGTGGAGAAACTGTCAAATGACGGCGAATTTAAACAATGAAATGTTATATAGCCATGAAAATAATTTTTAGAAGAATTTTTTTAATTACATGGGGAAGTGCTCATTATGGTGTCAATTAAGAGTATAGAATTGTGTATGTAAGATGGTTTCAGTTCTATAAAGGATATGTGCATAAAATGGGTCCTAATACATCAAAACTGTAAAAGCTTATTTCTGGGTGATGATGTTATGATGGGTTGATTCTTTTTCTTCTTTATATTTTGCATTTTTCACAAAAAGCAGAAAATAAAGTTATTAAAAAAGAAATTTAAAATATAGTTGAAGAGGCAAATACTTTTGTAATACCAAGTGATGAAGAACCCACTTTAAAATCCCTTTGAGGATGGGATCATAGATACACAGTCGCTGATGCTTATGCTCAGATAAGTCACACACAGCTGCCCCCCTCCCCCTCCCCCTCCTTCGGCTCCGGGCACGTGTCCTAATGGTGGGGACAGTGACCCGTCTGGACCGTGGGCAGTGGGGTGAAATCCACGAGTAACTCCTGTTTTAATCAAGTCATTTTATTGGGAAAAAATAAATTTGACAAGCCATTTCCCCCATTGAACGAACATTCCTTTAGTCTTTCATCTCGCAAACATTTCTGAGTGCCTAGTAGTTAGTTATTCTGACTTGGAGGTAACGTTCTGCTGCGGGTGATTCTTTGCCTACTGATTGTTGGAATTTTCATAAGTCTGCTTGCTACAGTATTCTGTTTTACAGGTAGCTTGATACAGTTCCTGTTCTCACCTGGTTCAGGTTTAATAATTAAATTGGATTAGCTATTATATAATGGATGTTTGTGTAGAAGCCAATCAGTGTAATACCTGTGAACCTGAAAACCCAACTTTAATCAGTGCCGGGCTTGGTGGGATCCGTGTTGCTGTTGCTTTGCAGGACATGGTCAAGCAGCTGTACACACTGAATGTTTTTTTTCTAAAAGGTAAGCTTTTCCAGAGCATGATATGGTTTTCTTTGCTTTCAGAATTCTTTGAAAAAAATCTATGAATATTTTGAAGTCCTCAATTCCACTTTATAACTTCAAATTAATAACTTCTTACTACTGTAATTTCATACATTTTATACTACCCCCTAGGAAAAAAAAAGTATTTACTTCAAATATCTTACATTGATTTCAGTTGGTCTCAGTCCACATTACAATTATGGCTTTCCATTCCACAAGGTATGGCTTAGAGTTGTGTTTCAAATTTGAAATGGGTTGTGCATTAATAAAGCTACTGTTTTTAATTTAAAAGAAAAGATCTTTTAAGGAAAGTTTGTTAGGCACTGGGGTAAATTTTTGAAATGTTTGTTTTACGTAAATACAGGATAGCCTCAAATTGTCCCCTGGCTAAGAAGTGGCACCTTTTTTCTTCATTTGCCTGTTTGGCCTAGTTGTGTGTTTTGTTTCATATGCTATAACCCAGGAATTCTAGAGCTGGGATATGCTGTCTAGGTGAGCTTTCTGTCTTCTTGCAAAAATAGCCCTAAGCCTTAGGAAACAGATGATGTCTTACTCCTTCTCAGAGGCCCTCAGAGAGGGAGGTTCCAGTCCCCCAGCTTTTAGAGTCTCTCATCATCCACACCTTTTTCTCCTTTTTTTCTTTTCATCTACTATGAAACCAGGATCTTTTTCTTAAAATTTAAACTGCTTTGCTACTCGCCTAGTATTTTGGAATACTAATTTATACCTCTCCGGATATAAGCTAATTGTTCTTATTATCCTTCCTAAATGTCCTGACTGCCTATGTTTTATAGCTGATTGTTTTGTCCTAACAGTGGTGTTATGTACCAGGAATTAACAGCACAGAACTATATTCCTTGGAGAGATTATGAAGTCTTTGATCTTGGATTGGACCAATGACACAAGTGGCCCAAACACATGTACTTACTTCTGTTTAGCAATTCCGTAAATATTGATGGACGGCTGGGACTGTGTGCCAGTCATTGTGCTGAGGATTGAAGATGCCCAACACATGGGTGACATGAAGTGTTTCAGAGCACAGCAAGTTGAGGACGCAGACCTTGCTGATAAATTGGCAGCAGTGTCATCATTGTGTGGGGTTTATTTTTATTCTTGGGCTTGTGGTCCACTCGTACTTTGCAAGGAAGTAGAAGAGTCACTTCGAATCTATTTGCTTTATTTTATTTTCTGCAAGTGGTTCCCTCCACTTTTTGTTCTTCAGAAAAAAAAAACAAAAGAACAAAAAACTTCCAAGCTTAGAGAAGATGTATATAAATGAATTGTAACTTTACGGTGACAAACAGTATGTAGTGAAGTTCTGTGGAACAAGAGTTACGTTTGATTTTCCTTGTTAATATTGTTATTGAAATATTAGGTGACTTTTTTTAGTCAGTAGAAAAATCCCACAGCATCTGTCCATTTCCAGTAATTAGTAGTCATACCTCTTTCTGACACCTGTCCTGTACCCTTCACATGTAAACACCTAGAAATATGCTCTCTGGCTGTGATGGTATATTGTCTCCCTATATTCTTGTGTCTCGAAGATAAAGTTAATCTTAGTTTAACTCAGCAGAGACAGTCCAAATTTCATCCTAGGCACAGTAGATGTATCTCAGGATGGTATGACAAGGTGATTCTGATGACCAGTGGACACATCTTTTGTTGGCAGATTTTATAAGTTCTAGCATGATAGGCGGTACTTAAGAACAAAAATTCTGGAGTCAGATTAACTGGGTTTTAATCCAGTTATGCTGCGTGTTAGCTGAGTGACATTAGGCACAGCATTTAACTTTCTGTGCCTCAGTTTCCTCATGTGTAAAATAGGAATAATAATACTATTTATGTCATAAGGTTGTTAATGAGAATTCAGTGAGTTTATATTTGTAGGACAGTATAACACCGCCTGGTGCAGAGTGTTCTCTCAGTGCCCGTGAATGAGTGAATAGATGTTCAGTTGTCTGTTGATGCTTTTGGTATGAATCACAGAATAATAAAGCAACATTTCTGGCTCTCGGGCCTCATCAGTCAATGCTGAGTAAGTTGAATGGTGACTTAGTTTTTTTCTAGTTTCCTTAGCACCTCCCCTTCGCCCCCTCACCCCCGTTTTGCTCCATTGATGGTGCATTATAAACATCTTAGAAATTGGAAGTCTATGCTGTTTATTGGCATTTTGTCTGATAATCCTGGCATTTCAGCCTGAGCCTCAGAGCTAAATCAGAGGTCACACTCTCCTAAACCTGCACCAAGGAGGCCTTCTTGTGTGGATACTGGGGGTGGGGGTGGGGTGGGGAGTGTCATGTCTTCACGGCTCCCCTGGCTCTGTGGAGCCTGAGAGGGGAGTCTGGGCCACTGTCGTCTTGTGTGTCTGTGATCATGCATTCCCAGAGCCGATCTGGGTCTTGGTGGATCTGGGGTGGTAGGCCCAGCCACAATTCTCAGAAACTGCACTGCTGACACGCAGGTTTTATGGAATTCATTTCCGTGTAAAACATGAAGAAGCCCGTTCTCACATTGGCCCGGCACTCGGAGATAGGGTAACTTGTCTTGGCACATGAGGGAGCCTTCTCTCTACCTCCTGCAAAGGGCACATAAGTCACCGCTTCGCACACCCTTCATCCAGCTCTTCGAGCATCTGTTCTTTGTACACCCTGAGTGCTTAAGGCTTATAGAATTGGAGTCTCCACACAACACCATGGTTTAATGTGGCTGGTGGTTGGGTTTTTTAAATTCCAAACCCATGGTACAACAGTTACTTAGCATGGAGAGGGTTAGAGATAAAACGTCAGCATTTCTGCCCACTGTCGTGTAGGGCAGCATTCATGGGCGGCTTAGAATGACACTCCACGCTGCTGATTTTAAAATAGCACACTTACCCCAGGCCCAGCTCCTCCTCCCCAGCATGAGGCTTGGGCTAGCATCGTGGGAGGTGTGGGAGCGTGGACGTTGGGTTGGAGCCGGGCAAGCCTGCAGAGGGACAGCAGTGAGGAGCCGCCACGGGTGAGGCTGATGGGACGGCCAGCAAGGCTGCGTTTAGGAGCCACTCCAGCTGGAGAATCTGCAGGGCTGGCTACCGGATCGGCTGGAAGTAGTTCAGGAGGAGGCAGCGATCCGCGGTGGACTGTCCTCACCAACCCCCTGCCTGCCCAGCTCCCGTCGCTGACGCAGGAACAGTGGCCACGGGATCTCCCCGGGCTGTGTCCTGAGACGGGGGATGACTGGGTTGTGAGAGGCCCCAGCGGGTGGGGGATGCCGCTTCCCCTTGCTGCCCAGGCCGCTGCTTCCACCGCCGGGGCTGCTGTTTAAGAAATCAGCCTTTGTTCCTGTCAGCGGTGGCCGTGGGCAGGACTCTCCATTTCTTCATTTTGGGAATGTAAAGAATAAATGGGGAAAAAAGAGAAATCTTGTTTTTGAAAGTACAAATGACAGAGATCTTGATGAGGGTGTGCTTATTTATTTATTTATTTCTTAAAGATTTTATTTATTCATGAGAGAGAGAGAGAGAGAGAAAGAGAAGCAGAGGGAGAAGCAGGCTCCCCGCTGAGCAGGGAGCCCGATGCGGGACTCGATCCCAGGACTCTGGGATCATGACCTGAGCCGAAGGCAGACGCTTAACCATCTGAGCCACCCAGGTGCCCGAGGGTGTGCTTATTTACAGAACTGTAATTCAACTATAGGATTTTTAAAAAATCACGTATTCTGATTATCACTGATGTTCTCCTTCACCATCCCAGTGTTTCAGATGTGGACAGTTTTAGAACCCATAGTGTGTCTGTTGACAGCACCACTGTGCTCTGTCATTTTTTTTTTTTTTAAGATTTATTTATTAGCGCACACACGCATGAACGGGGAGGGGCAGAAGGAGAGAGAACCTCAAGCAGACTCCCCATCGAGCAAGGAACTCGACACAGGGCTCGATCTCACGACCCCAAGACCATGACCTGGGCCAAAATCAAGTGTTGGATACCCAACCGATGGAGCCAGCCAGGTGTCCCTGTGCTCTGTCATTTTATTTTGAACTCTTGTATCCATTTTAACTTATTCTGTTTCTTTCCACTAGGGTACTGTGAGAACCTCCTCTTTAAAAAAAATTTTGTTACAGTTTACTCAACAAGTTATTCTCCCTAAAAATGAATTTTATTATTTTTTTCCTATTTGTAAATTCATACACAGGGGTGAGGGAGCTGGTGCTGAAGCTGGACTGGAATAAGGTTACCATTTACTTTTTGCATTTTGCACTTAAGTGTACAATTTAAATATGAAAGGAAGAACAGAAGAAAGAAGAAAAGCTGTCATCTTCTGTCACCTCTGTGTAAGAGAACCTTTAACACTGTTCGCTTACAGAAAGTCCTTTACTGGGCATTCAAGGCCTCCTGACGTTTGCAAAGTATTATTTGTTACATGCCAGACATTTTTCTGAGCCCTTTGCAGAAAATAACCCATTTCATCCTCATGCACCCTATGAGGTATGTACTATTATTTTTTCCCATTTTACAAGTGGAGAAACTGAGGCAGATAGCTTAAGTAATTGGGGAACAGCCACAAAACTAGTGGCTGATTCCAGAGTCCTCTTTCCTGTGCCCTCCACCATCAGTGGTTCTCGGCCCTGCTTGTACTTTAGAATCATCTGGGCAGCTTGTGGAGAGGGCCATGGGAGAGAGATGGAAATTTTACCTGGCCCCATCTGAGGCCAGTGAAATCTTCCCTCTTCTCCCCACTTCCAAGGTCCAAGGTCACCCCCTCTCTGTTTTTCCAGTATACCATACCCTTACTTCCCCCTCATTTCATGGCAGATGTAGGGTTTTCAGTGGCCTGTTGCAATCAAGGGCCTACCCCTTTATTAGCCCTATAAGGTGGGGTCCGTGGGGAGAGGGACGGGTTTCCCACCTGTGCGTGTCCTGCCCGGCACAGTGTCTTACCCATACAAAGCACTGGATTGCAGTTTCTCAGTGGGAGATTTGGTATATTGTTATTTTGCAGCAGGGGAGAGCCTGTGATGTACAGAAAGAGCATGAATAGTTAATTGGACAGATCTAATTTTACATCTCTAGCTTATCTGAGCCTCAGCTTTCTTACTGATAAAATGGGAAAGGTGATAATATTAGAGGATTGTTGTGAGGATTAAATATGTGAAAATATGGAATGTGTTCTGCCGTGCAGTAGGTTACCAGAAATAAATGCCGCGGGTGCCTGGGTAGCTCAGTGGGTTAAACAGCTCACCATTGATTTCGGCTCAGGTCATGATCTCGAGGTTTTGGGATCAAGCCCAGTGTCCGGCTCTGTGCTCCGTGTGGAGCTTGCCTGAGCTTCTCTCTCTACCTTCTCCCTTTGCCCCTACCCTCCAAGATATTAAAGAAATAAATGCTGAATTCTTTCCCATGTAAATTAAATTCTAGTTACCCATAAAACTGGGATGTGAAAACTTGCTTGAAAATATACTACAGTTTTTAGTCAAATACAAAAAGTCATAGAATTTCTGGAGCTCAAATAGGCCTTAGGGATCAGGGAATGCAGTCTCGTCCTTTTCCAAGCAAGGAAACTGAAGCATGACGAGGTGACTTGACCAGGGGCATGGAGTGAGCCCACATGCCTTCTTTGCCTGGAATGCTCCTGTATCCCACGTACAAACAGGTGGTTAACAAAGACTTTCTTACTGCTGGGATTATTGCTCCTTTTTACTTTGTAACGTCTGCATTATCACCTCCTTCAACTCTTGTGTGCTCTGTAACCTTTCAAAACAGCGTTGCAGGCCTAGAATATCTGACCCTGAGGCAGGGTTTTGGCTGTTAGGTAAAGTCCTAAAGGAAGCTGCTATGGGACACGGGTTAAGGAGGTGGGAGAAAGAGCATATATTTAGCTTGTTGATTTTTCTTACATGAGAGGGAGAAGAGCCAAGAACATACAAACAAAACAGTAGTTCAGTCCACGAACCTCTTTCCAGTTCTTGTGCTTTCTGTGAAAATGGGGTTCTTGTTTCTTTCTTAAGTTCTCGCATGTGTAAGGTTAAAAGCAGAGGGGAAAGGAGGGTGTTACAACTCTACCTCAAGGAGACACTGATACTTTGTTTTTATCAAACATCATACTGTTAAAAGCTTCAAAATGGCATTATGCTTTGAGATTATTTTCAAACTAAACAGCTTTTCCTACTAATACTTCAGAATAGATATTTAGGTTTCTGTCCTTGTTGATGACTATAATTTGAATTAAAAGTGAAACCAGTTCATTGACACGTACTACGTATTGTCTGATTTGGGGCCTAGTTGCTAAGGGGGAGTGCTGCCTGCAATGAAGATGGTAAGATGTGCCATTTTCTGATATCACAGTAAGTCCTGACCCCTGTGCCCATCCCTGTGCCCCATCTCCCCTCCCCTGTTGTCATCCCCTCCCCCCCCAACAGTGTGTTTAGAATCACCAAGGTAATCACACTCTGGTGTCCAATGCAGTGGAAACTACCTATTCGTATCATTTATAATTCCTCATCATTTTCTATCCCATTTTGCAACTTATTACCTATACAGGACATCTTGATTCTCTTAAATGCTTGGGGAATTTTTCCTTTGAAGAACTGTGAAATTAGCTGTGGACGGCATGGGGAGAAAATGCCAGTGTCTTTTCCAAAGAGTTGGGTTGCTTAGAGAAAATGATAGATGTTTCGTGTTCTTAGCAGTGTCTAAACTCAAGGGGAGAGACACCTATTCCAGATCTCTTCAGACTCATTGTCTGAAAGCAGAAACATTTATAATTTGCACTTTACTTGGTGTTTACAATATACTGCATGAAACACTTTATGAATATTTAATAATTTGTTTTTTGACATGATCACCGATATCTTTGTTTCCTGATTCTACACTAAGCTCTTAACCTTTTTTGTGTTTATCTCACTTTTCCAAAATGAAAAGTCCAAATGAGGGAGTGTTAGAAAATATAGTGGAAACAGAATGTGGCTTAACTTTTAAAAATAGTCATTATGCAGCAAAAAACCTAGAGCTATAAAATTTAAATCTCGTGAAAGTTCGCCAGATTTCTTCAAAACCTGCGTTGCATAAGCCCTGAAATCTTTGACATTTGACCAAGGTTTGAGGAGCTTGACCGTCCCTCAAGGGCACACATTCTCTCAGGCTGCTGGGGAAGAGAGCCGTCTGCCGGGAGACACGGCTGCCTCCGCAGACGTCCCCGACTGGCTTCTAAATCTGAGCTAAACTTCGTAGTCGGATGGTGAAAGAATTCAGAAACTGTCTCTGCCTCAGTGCGTGTGAACTAGAGAGTGGGAGGCATCACGGGGTGAAGTTTGAGTTAGGAGGTGTTGATCAGTCTTCATAGTAAGACACAGTGAATAGTATTTCTAGTTTCCTGATGAAAACAAACTGAGTTCTGCTGGGCGTGGTTCTCCTGATTGTTACTGTTAAATTCTTTGCTTGCTCTTTTTATACCCACACTTAGATAATCTATAAACAGGGTTTGGATCCTGTGTGCTTCACTTTCTTTTCTTAACCAGTCGTTTTCGGTGTATGTATTCCCTGAGCAAATTCTTTCCAACAAAGTATTTAGCTTTGTATGCACACAAATTCAAGAGCCAATTAAACATGTCTTTGATTAATTTATCACAAAGAATGCTACCTTGAGTTAAAACAATTCTACTCTGTGGAGAGAGTTCTTTCTGTTCAAAAGAGGGTCCTTATTTCTAAAGAGCTGAGCTCTGATTTTAATTAAATAAGGAGCATTTTATGCAATTTTTTTCTAAAGCTTAAGATTAATTTCTATGGTTACTAGGGATATAAATCTCTAGATTGCTTTAAAACAAAGATTTTTGTTCAAGAGAGAGTTGACAGCTCCCTTTAAGAGAAGCTATTACTTAATTTTACTTTTCTAAGTTTAAACACATAAAAATATTTGTAATGATACCCCAAAGGCATCATAAAAATGTAAAATAATTATACTCTAAAATATCTAAAATTACAGGAAATAGACCTCATTTTAAAAAATGAACTGGGATTCGTGGGCTGGGGAACTGGGGTGTGACATACTTCAAACCCAGAATCTCTTGTCAGGAGACTTTTTTTTTTAAATAGTGAAAGTCTTTTCTGTTGCCAGTCATACAAACTTTAAAATGTGCTCATTCTATTAGGAAATATTTCTTTATAATTTTATTACCTTTAATGTGTATTACTGTATTACATATATGGATGTCTTAGATTCCCCTCTGAGAGACAAATTTCTGTCTCTGGGATTAAATGGCATCACTTGGCTTGTGGATTAACTATATCACAGTTAGCTTTTAGACCGTTTTTAATGATTATTTAAAAAGCACATAGCCCAGTTTTCTAAGCAGCTTTGAACAAGGGCAGCATAAATAGTTTCTAGTGTTTTACTTACCTAAAGTATATTTCTTCTCTCAGTAGATACTGTTAACTGATAAATTGTTCCCAGGCTAAAGGTATGTCATATTTTAACAAGTGTAGTGTAAAATCTATAGTAGAGGTGCCTACAGGGAAAAAAACCCCCAACTTTTTGAGTAAATGAATCAATACTTATCCTCTTTCCTCCTTTAGTATTGTAATAACAGATTTTTTGCTATTTTCATTTTTTAAAATTGTAATTGGGTCTTGCATAGTAAAACGTCTTCTGTTTATTAGGAAAAGTAAAATTAGATTTACAAAATATTCAGACTGAAGTTTTGAAAGAAATGGCATTTCGTATGTAATACGAATGCTGTTGAGACTAGATATGCCTGTAGTTTAAAACATGCCTGATTCGGGAATGCTTTGCATTAAATGAGTTTATATTTTGAGAGCAAAACGGGGGAGAAAGAAAACGTTTCCTCCTTTTTTTTTTTTTAAGCGACGAGAAAATTAAGTTGAGTGCAGATATTGAAAGTGCTGTAAGCTGAGTGAGCAACAAAAGTAAACACTGATTATTGCACATGTACATTTGGACCAGTTTACTTTTATCTTTCAAGCGAAACATTTCCCACAGTTCTTGTGGGTTTTTATTTAAGTTGGGAAAACTTTGGAAGTTTGTGTGAAAGTACAAATAAGTTTGTGAAAGTCAGGATTAGAGTCTGATAATAAACACGCAGGAAGTCAGTTGGGGAAACTGACAGTCAGATGTTACATTTCATGATGTTTTCTCTCCAGAGGCAGTTGCCTAGAGAGGGATGTCAGTTTCTGTGACTCTGAAACACACACTTTGGCTGTAATTGAAAATAAGGGTTAAATAGGAATTCTCAGATATGGATGAAGTTTTGCATTGTTTTTAAGAGCCTTAGTGATTGTTCTAGGAATCCCCAAGGTGCCCCTTTTCAACGATGGGCACAGAAATTACATATATTTTTATAGACTCCAACTAAAAAACAAAGTACATACTTAGTTGGCAGGAAAATTTAAAGTTTTTTTGTTTTGTTTTGTTTTTTTTTACAAAATAAGCATTAAATTTTAGCATATATGGAGATTCTTAATTTTGCAAGGAGGAAAAATTTTTTAGTTGGTTTAATTTTGAAATAGACCACAATCATAGAGTATAAATAAAAATAAAATCTAGAAACCTTAATCTAAAATTTGTTTTAAATCTCACCATTAGGACATTGACCTCACAACTGCAAATTGGCGTTTTATTTTTAGTTGCTTATTCCCCAATTCTCAGGAAAGTTCGTCCATTTTTTTTATTGTAATGAGACTACGTGGAGAAAGAGGGCACCTGACCAGTCGTTAGAGTTGGCACTTTGGAAATAAGTCATCAGATACCGATACATGGTGTAGAGTTTTTGAAGGGTTTCTTGAACATTGTAGCTTGTCCTTTCTTCAGGGATGCTGCATGTGTCCCTTGTGAGTGTGTATGTATGTATTTGGGGGGACAGTTAGTGTTACATTTGAAGACAGTTTTATTGCTTACAAATTGATGATGTGATTTTAACTGAAATTTGTGGCTGTGATAAGAAAAATTTTTATACACGTGGTGTTTCAGATGCTTTACCTAATGATCTCAAGAACTGTTAAAAGGGATTTAACTTGTATATACTGGTTTTACTTCTAAAGCTTTCAAACTGAGTTCTGAGTAGAACTTGCAAATATAAGACTTAAACATTATAAAGTAAAACAGTAAATCTTAAAAATAGGATGAAGAGATACAATTTGATTCTCAAAATCAAAGTCAGTAATATATAGCTCAGGATCTAACCGTTACTTTTCTAGGTATTTTTATACACAGATTTTTCTCTAGCAAGTGATTTCTTAGGAACTAAATTATTTTATGCTATTTTGAACACTTAAACAATTTTATCAGGCTAGTCCCCATTTTATAAAACTTAGCAGTTAGCAATTCGCTGTCTTTTTTCCTAAATCCCAGAAACCAGTCGATCTTATATATTTTCATTTTTTTCAAGCAGAGGATGTTGGAATGTTTTGTTACTTATTACTTGAAATATTTTCTGCCCTTTTTTTGTTGTTGTTTTTCTTTGCACGTGTACAGAAGTGCTTTAAGTTTCACGCCTTATTTACTCCAAAGAAGAGCATAATGAAGGAAAGGAATCTATATTTTTTTGGAAGACAGGGAATGATGAAGCAGGCCCTGGGTTTTGCATGGAATTTGAACGTTTCTATTCCTGGTTGAGGCCGGCTTGCTCTGCATTTTATTCCCATTCACTCAGTTGAAAGATGACTTTGGAGGAAAGGCTGGGTATCTTGTTACCAGACCCTCTTTTTCAGAGCTTCGTGATAAAATGCACATTACGTCCTTTGCTTTTGTTTTTACCAAGTGAGAAAAAAAAAATATTAAAGCAGAGCACTTATACTTGTGGGGTTTGAGTATTATCAAGCAGGGTTTTCTGTTGAATGTAAATTATTGGCATCTATCAAGTGGTATGGAAGTTGAGTGTATGTTCTCCCTTTGTACTGCCTGTCGTTGATTTCACTCTTCTCTTTGCTGATGTGAAGCAGAAACTGGACAAGGTAACAGTTTTGATGATGAGATTAGAGGTAGCCAGGCTGACTGTCTCCTGGCTTTTAGAGAACCTTATAAGCTCAGGGCCACCCCTTCCCCTTGTTTAGATATTACTTGCTCTTTTGAGTTTCAGATTACAGGAGCAATTGATCTGCATGACCTATCTTAAGAACCTTAACTTTGCAGTGGAAACTTAAACCAAATGTATATCCTCAAGAGACAAATCATCTTAAAACCAGGCTGTTGTCATTTTGATGTACTGTACTGTTTGTGGAGGAACAGTGTGGTGCAGGGCACCACCTGGTGGACGAGAACGGTACTTGCCGCGATGGGTGGAAGATTTGGAGAACTAGCCTATGTTGATCTAACTCTTGCCCTGGGCTTGAAAATAAGGGGTTTCATGTTGTTTCCAGTTCATAAT
Source organism: Callorhinus ursinus (assembly GCF_003265705.2). Classification (NCBI taxonomy): domain Eukaryota; kingdom Metazoa; phylum Chordata; class Mammalia; order Carnivora; family Otariidae; genus Callorhinus; species Callorhinus ursinus. The sequence continues at coordinate 6,289,696 of NW_027397066.1, forward strand.
TTCTACCCAGGATTCCAGAAGGATGAGATTGGGAGCAGGCTGTGATATGTCAGTTTTATTTGTGGTTTTCCTACTTCTGTAGGTGTGCGTGCTGGTTCTTGCCATCCTCACAAATATTTTTTCCTTGTAGTTGATACTATAATTCAAATAAAAAGATCGTTTTTTTAAAATGTCAATAGGGCAGCATTTCATGTGTTTGAGTGCATAAGTTTAACCTGAGTAATAAAAAACCTGCCTTTGGGTAGAACCTGTTTGTGGCCCCAACCTTTATGTTCACCTTTTGTGGGGAGGGTTGCTTTTGGTTACCAACTGTGTGCAGTTGTTGGCTGCTTGTTACACAGGGGGTGTGCCTTTGGTGTATACTAAAACGTTTGCAAAAACTGTGAGAAAATTCTGTATTTTTAAAAAATTTTTTTAAATAGATTTTATTTTTTGACAGAGAGAGAGAGACAGCGAGAGAGGGAACACAGGCAGGGGGAGTGGGAGAGGGGGAAGCAGGCTTCCCGCTGAGCAGGGAGCCCGAAGCGGGCGGGGCTCGATCCCAGGACCCTGGGATCATGACCTGAGCCGAAGGCAGAAGGCAGACGCTTAACAACTGAGCCACCCAGGTGCTCAAAAATTCTGTATTTAAAAGAAAAAAAAAAACTTCGAATACGTCATAACCACTAGTTTTAGGTGTAGCTGTTCCTTAATGTTTGAGAATGACACATCCTTGATAAAATGTATCACCCGTTCAGCAGACATTTGTGGAGCTAGGAACCTTGCCAGGCTTTGGGAATCCAAAATGAACAGGACACAGTTCTTTCTGGACATACACTTTTTAAAAGTCTTGTAATTTTCACCACAAAAAGGAGTGACCATAGTCTTGGGATGTGGAATGCACTGCCACGGAGTGTAAGTGTGTTTTATGTGCTTAGTATTTTCTGCCAGGGCCTGGAAGGACTTAGAAGACGTTTAGCACAGGCCTTTGGAGGAGCTGATAAACAAAACTGACCAACTGGCAGCTTGGTTGCAGCGAGTTTGGCCTGCGGCCGGTGGTAGAGGGCTGCCCTGCCGCTCTTCTTTGGTCTGAGCGGTTCTTCAGCTCAAGTCTTGACGTCCAAGAGCCCAAGTTTGGAGGCGCAGACTGACGAATTTAAGAGCATAGGCTTTGGAGTGACACTTGGAGTATGGACCTTGGCTTTTCAACTTGCTAGAAGTGTGACCTGGGGCAGGTTCCTTCACGGCTCTGTGCCTCAGTTTCCTCAGCTGTTTTTCATCTGTTAAATGCAAGGGCTTAACACAGTGCCTGACACGTAGTAGACATTAAATGTTTATGACACTGGTGACAACGATCAGTTCCGTCCCCCCGTTTCTGCATGTTGTAAGGCAGACGGGTGGGTGGCTGTCCTGTGCTCGGTTCCCCGTCCCCCACCTGCAGGCCCCAGGGCCCGTGCCGCCTCCACCCATCCCTTGGTGTGACTGGTCAGAGTTAACCGTGCTGATGGACTCAGCAGACGGATGGCCAGCTGCTGTCTCCTGATGCTGAGCGGCTCCTTATGCGCATGGCGTCTGCAGGAAGTTTGTACCCTCCTGTGTTTGAGCCTTTTGTACCATGTTTTATCATCAGAGACTCTTAACCTCACTTCCTGTGAGCCAAGAGCCTCTGAAGTTCAGAATGGTAAGCAGAAAATCTGTTTGTATCTGTTGGAATATTTATTTTCTGTAGGGAAGAGATCAGATACATAGCATTTGTCAGAGGCTCACAGGCATCTGTGTTCTGTAAAAAGGTAAAGAACTGTAAATATTCATGATTCTTCCTGGAAGGGCAACTCAAGAAGTTAAGAATATAACCCCCCCCCCCACAGATGAAACACAAATTTGAATTTTACACTATTTGTTTTGTAACATACATAAATAATTCTAAAGATAGAGTTAAGGTTTTAATTTGAGGAACTCAAATATAAGTGGAGTGTGTTTTCCTCTTAGCCCTCTTGTCAGAGTTTTGAGGAGAACAAGAAGAGCCAGAAATTAGGGGTACAGCTCTGCCACTGACTAGTGAGACCTTGAGCCCGTTATTTAGCCTCTCCCGTCTAGAAAGAGGGAATAATACTGGCCCCCACCTCAGAGGGTTCTAGTGAGGATTAAGTGGGGTCATCTGGACAAAGCCCTTGTAGTTCTTTTTGGCATCATAGTAAGTACTGCATGTTTGCTGTTACCATTTTGTTGAACGTTTACCCAAAAACATTGATAACATGTACACATTAGTTGCCTTTTCTGTTCTTTATTTTACCTACACCTTATTGAACAATTATAAATATTTCTAATTTCTTATGACCGGACTCTCCAAGGTTCTATCTATAACTGAATTGCCCTGAGTCAGAAAACCTGAATACGTGAGGATCCCAAGGACATAAATCCTTAGACTTGTGCTGAGAACCTGGGAGAGCCTGAAAGGAGTCCAGCACACCTGCTCACAAGCACACTGGGTTTTCCAAAGGAGCAGAACACATAGGGGCTGCCTGTGGAGTGCAGGTGTGCACGGGGGTCCCAGAAACGGTTCTTGGAGGAGAGTACCTGCAGGGAGGGAAAGGAGAAAAGATGTGGAGGAGAGTGTTGGGGTGCAGGGGAGGGGCAAGCCGGGGCACTAGAGGTGCATCCCACACAGACGGGACTGGCAGGAGGTGAACTGTGTGCCTGGCAGAAAGGAAATGCTGATGTCAGCATTGTGCGCTGTCTGCTCCCCATGGGGGTGCTGGGGGCTGAGGGTGGGCTGGGGCTTGGGACTCGCCGGCCCCTACGCTGGTTTGTTTCCCTAGGGCCTCTTCTATAAGAGTACCTTGCTCACTGCCTGGGAGTCTAGCATCTAAGAAAGGAGCATTTGCGTGCTCTTCGTGGCCCCTAAACTCAAGCCATCCGCTTCCTCTGATGCGCAGCTGAAGAAACAGCCATTGATTCCAACTCTGGCGGGGAAACAAGCTGTTTTGAACAGATTTCGAAAATGTGTGCTGGAGCCCAGTATGGTCTCTTCTGTCGTGTGGATGGTGTGTGCTTTTCACCTTCTGCACGGAGGTCAAGCCTGACATCAGGTGCGGTGTGCTGTGGAGGTGGTCAGGCGACCACAGGCTGGGGCCTCTCACAAAGCTGCGGTGGGGAGTGTGGAAAGCAGCAGAACCAGATGTGGCACAAATCCCTCCAGCAGCCCTCTCCCTCGCCACAGGTACCACGGGCCATACGCAGCGCAGCCCCTGTACAGACGCTCCTGGCATCGATGGCTTGTGGTCGCCTTCAGAGTCATTGTCTCATTTATACGCTCAGAGGTTATGGCTTGAAGAGGTTCAGTTCCTGGCGCAAGACCGTGTCACGGGTCAGTGACCGAGCTGTGGCAGAACTGGGGTCTGGACTCACATCTGGACTCTCATCTGCTCGGCTGACCGGGACTGGGAGGAGTGCAGCCTCTGTGCACACTCTGCACACACATATTCCACACGCACGGTCGCTGCACACGGTCTCTACACAGGCCTCTGCACACACCATGCACACAGTCTCTCTGCATACTCTGCACACACAGTCTGCGCACAGTGTACACAATCTGCACACTCAGTCTCGGCGCACTCAGTGTCTGTACACGCTCTGCATGCACACAGTCTCTCTGCATACACTGCACA
>NW_027397066.1:6293352-6314182 GCF_003265705.2 Callorhinus ursinus
GTACACGCTCTGCATGCACACAGTCTCTCTGCATACACTGCACACAACCTGCACGCTCAGTCTCTGCGCACTCAGTCTCTGTACACACTCTACACGCACACCGTCTCTCTGCAAACACTGCACACAATCTGCACACTCAGTCTCGGTGCACTCAGTCTCTGTACACGCTCTGCATGCACACACTGCACACAGTCTGCACACTCTGTCTTGGCGCACTCAGTCTCTGTACACACTCTGCATGCACACAGTCTCTCTGCATACACTGCACACAACCTGCACACTCAGTCTCTGCGCACACAGTCTGCACACAGTGTACACAATCTGCACGCTCAGTCTCGGCGCACTGAGTCTCTAAACACTCTACACACGCACAGTCTCTCTGCATACACTGCACACAATCTGCATACTCAGTCTCGGCGCACAGAGTCTCTGTACACGCTCCACATGCACACAGTCTCTGCGCACAGTGTACACAATCTGCACACTCAGTCTCTGCACACAGAGTCTGCGCACATTGCACACAATGTGTACACGCAGTCTCTGTGCACACAGTCTCTGTACACGCTCTACACGCAGTCTGCACACACTGCACACAATCTGCACACTCTGTGCACACTGCGCACAATCTGCACACTCAGTCTCTATGCACACTGCACACCGTACACTCAGTCTCTGCGCACACAGTCTCTGCACACGCTCTACACGCACACAGACTCTCTGCACACACTGCATGCAGTCTGTACACAGTCTCTGCACATGCTCTCCGCACAGTCCCCGGCCCAGACGGGGTTTGGATGGGATCTGAAAAGCTGTGTGAAGCCATGTAAGACCCTTGGGTTGGAACTTCCTGTTCTCCTCGCCCTCCTCCCTCCCTCTCTCCTTCTTTATTACCTCCCATCTTACTGTGCCTGGCCCATTCTGAGTCTGACATATTTGTCAAGGGAACAAATAAAGGTTTCTAGGCATGCAGAAAAGAAAGTAGTGATGATTAACCAGCCTGGGCCCTCGAAGCAGGGGCCATACCCGCCCCCCAGCCTCATTTGTGTCGGGTTGCTAGGCAGATAGGTGCGGGGAAGATCTGCTTTCAGAAGGCAGTTAGCAGAGTCTCCGTGATATTTTTGTGGAGGAAACATTGTTTTAAATGGACTGAAGATTTAGACTATTAGGGCATGTGTGGCTGGTTGAGCTGCTTGTCTGCAGGGAGGGGACTAGAACTCCTTGCTTCTCTTTCAGCCCCATTTTTACCCCATTTTTTTAATTGATTATTTTTAGTTATAAATGTCTTTAATGGCAGAATGATCAGAGTGGAAAATAACAGGAAGTGGGGGAAAATAGGAATATAGGGAAGGCATAGATTGTCAGCAGCAGTCATGGGAGAAATAATTATAGTTGATAAGAAGTCAGCCTCACTCGGTGACATGAAAGTGAGCATGCTGTTGGGTAGCATTAATAGAAGCCCAGAAGCTAGAACAAGAGGGTGATGTTTCTGCTTTTCTCTGCATTTCCTGCTGACACACAGAATATTGAGTCCGTTCTGGGAACCGCATTTGATTTTTGAGGCCCCTAAATTGCAACATTCAGAGGAGATTAAAGAAGGCTTGAGGGGATTGAGAATGTTTAGTTTAGAGAAGAGAGAAGACTCACAGAGGGGTGTGGGTGGGGCACACAATAGCTGAACCCAGTGCAGAACGGAAAAGAACCTGGCATGGTTCCAAGTGGGGTGGGTGACCCGGCAGAGACGGTGGACTCCCCTCCATCAGACAAAGCAGGTAAGCGTCATCTAGGCCCTTTCTGGTCTTTGAGAATCCAGGAAGGGGGAGATTTACTTGCTTTATTATTCCCTGTGTTTCACGTAGCATGTGCGAGGCACAGAGAAAGGCCAGACAGACCGGGAATGGACAGAGTTTGGAAATGGGAACGTGCTAGCAATGCCAAATGATGGATGGAGTTTGGGGAGCCGAAGAACAGGCATTAAAATGTTTAATTAGTGTGATCATGAAGACAAGGAGATGTAGAGAGAAAAATGGAGGTCAAAAGAACGAGGAGGAAAGGGCTGGGAAGGTGATAGGCTTCTGCTGTCTCTTGAAGGTGGAGGAACCTAGACCTGTTTTAAAATGAAAGCTGCCCTGAGCTCCCTGCGTCACAGAGTGCTGTCTAGCGCTCTTTCCGGTTTTGAGATTACATCCTGAGCTCTTTGGTTATCTCACTAACACGAAGAATCTAAGATTTTATTTTTTTAATTTCTAAATTTCTCAAAGGGATAGGTGCTTAATATTAGAAGAAATACTTTTTCAGGTTGTTAATATGAGCCATTAGGCCACCAGAGTCATCCCAACAAGTGTTAGTCATCCTTGTCTCCCAGTTTACCATCCCAACTGTTTGCTCCTCAAGCCTGGAGCCAGAATAGAAGGGTGGAAATAGAAACATCTATCTCTCTCCTTTTTTGTGCATACATTTCTCATTCTCCGTCTCTCCATGTGTCTGTCTGTCTGTCTGTCTTTCTCTCTCAACCCAGGCTGAATTCTGAAAACTGCAGTCCAGTAAGGTTGGTATTGGTTCTCAACAAAAATCCAGAACAGGTTATTTAGGTACTGATTACAGTTTTCTGTAGGTTATGGTCACCTGTGTCTTCTTTCAAACGAGGTTTCCAAATTGATGAATGGAGCATTTTATATATTGAACTAATAATAACATATATTTACATATGTATTTATATTTACATACGTGTATATATGTGTGTATACACGTATACATATATACATCCAACTAGGATTTATAACATTCAACTAACAGACACAGCGTGCCTCAAGGAAGGCTTCACACAGAGAAAGTGGGAGCGAACCCACAGTGCCGTAGGTTAATACCTTCTTGGGCCCAGCATGCGAGTGGAAGACTGGCCGATGAGAAAGAAGACACTGCAGGCAGAGAGCTGTAGGTGCCAATGTGCAGAGGCAGCGAAGAGGGGGCCTCGTGAGGGAAAGGCTCTGTGGGTCTAGAATGTGGGGTGGGTGTGGGAGGGGCCGGAGGGTGGACGGTGGTTCAGTTCCTTTGGCAGATGTTGAACAAGCGGAGTGGACAGGCCTGGCTGACCAGTTTAATTTGTGGGGTAGAAAAGAGGGATGAGTCTGAAATGACCTGAGACTTTGTCACTGGAGGACTCGAGAGAGAGCTCTTTCTCTTTGGGGGAACAGGAACAGGAAGGACTAAGTAAGCTGGGAGGGTTGAGTGTCAGTGGTTGGATCATTGACGCTGGGGGCTGCGTTGCTCTGGAGGCACCAGCGGGACTGGCAGTGGAGGTTGGATGCGCTCACCTGGAACACAGGAGCGGGGCAGAGGCTGGGTGGACGGGTTCTGTAGAGGGTAAATGAAGCTGCGGATGGGAGTGTGTGCGTGCTGAACCTAGTACCTTTCACGGGTTAGCAAAGGCAGAGGAGGCAGTGAATGAAGGTAAAGAAAGTTTGCCAGAGGTTTAAGAGGAGAACCTGGCGAGAGTGGGGTCCAGGAAGCAGAGGTAGGATGGAGCTTCAGGGGGAGGAGAGGGAGGGAGAGGGCATCAGGAGTTTGTAATTACAGGCAGGGGATGGCCAGAGCTCCCACCAGGACTGTCACCCCTCCAGCGCCCCGCGGTCATCGAACGGTGGCGGCGGAGGGTGGGGGGGTGGGGGGAGGAGTGCTGGGAGGGGCTCAGCCCCAGACGCTCGCTTCCTAAACAGTTGCTGAAAGAAAAGAAGCGAGAAAGGAATGGGTTCATGTAGGCGGTCCCTTAGCAGACCGGTGGCTGTGGCCCAGAGCGCCAGTGGAATGTCTGTGGCCTTGCCAGGCTCTTTTGTGGGTGACTAGTCGGTGGGGAGCTTCTCTCGCTTGGGGACCCGGCACAGGCAGCCCCCGCTGTGAGGGCTGCAGGGTCACCCTGCTCCAGAGGCGCCTTGGTTCTGAACTTGCAGCTGTAATTGGTATTGATGTATTTTCAATTATGACCGAAGGGAGTGGATTCAGGATTTAGTTAGTGGGCCTCCAAAGGAAACTCGGGAACACAATCCTTGTGAAAAATCATTTTAGCTTATCAGTAGTTGGCAAACATTTACACAGCAGCGGTGGTTCTGGCTGTGCCTTTGGCTGCATACTAAACTGAACAGCAAGCTGTGTCCACTGATTGAATGAAAAAAATAATGATTTTGTGTTACAGGGAACTTTTTACAATATGCCAGAGGGACCTACTGGAGTCTCTTTAATCTTGAACAATGGTTGTTTCTTGCAGAGGCAAATTATGCAAATCGGTACTTAGTGTTTCATAATCAATCAGGTCTTTGTTGGAAGTGTTGTGAGTGCCAGCAGAACAGAATTCCTAGCATGGTGGGGGGGGTGTTGTGGGGGGGTGGCTTGCAAGTCAAACCACTGCTGTGACCAGCAAAGGACACTGGTGACCCCTTTGAACTCGCCCCACAGTTAAAAGGCAGTCATCCTTTGAGAAGAATCCCACCGTTTTGTACTGGGGTTTTTGTTTTACAGTTTATCTTGCTTTGGGTAATTTACAAAGCACCCGGGAAGGAGCAGCTCGCAGGGCTGGTCTGTGGGGGACACACGTAAACAGAGCTGGGCCTGCCGCCTGGGATGGCAGATGGCAGCCATGCGCCTGGAGCTCCCTTTGTGTCTGCCCTGCCTGGAGTGCAGGGTTTTCAAGTCGTCTTGGACTCCTCCAAGTGCACGTGTGTATTTTCAAACAATGTCGTTCCAGCTTCGGCCTGCGCAGAATAATTAACCTTTAATAATCCTTTGATTCTAGATCAAAAAACAAAGAACCGGGGAAATCTTAAAAGCCCTTGGGAAGAAAGGGTGATGTGTTTTAGAGTTCCTGTTATTACTCCAGCTGCAGTCCTCGTGTTGCCATCTAGTGGATAACGTGAAGCATGAGCCGCCGGACTGTGCAGTTTTACCCTACTCTTCGTTTTTGAAGGGGGTAGAGAGTCCGGTTCGTAACACTGAATCATTATTAAGGAAAGGCTTTGGACCAGGCATATGCCTGAGCCGCTTGCGTCAGATAGACAGGAAAATGTTCTACAAGATGCTAACGTCTCTGAAAGAGATCCTCCCGAAGGAGGGGGCCTCAACCTGGCCTGGAAGTGGCAGAGAAGACTTTTAGGAGGTGTCTCCCTTGAGCAGAGGAGTTGAGGCAGAAGACTGGGATTGGTTGGGGGTTGGGGGGGGGCTCTGACTCTGGAGTTGTCCGCAGGGAGAGGCACCTCCAGGCCTCAGACTTAAATTGGGTCTGATTTGTCAGTAATGGGGAGTCAGTGCATACTTTTAGGCAGTATGTGGGAAGATTTGCCGCCTTTCACTTCGTCTGATTACAAAGACGATACATACGAATTATAGGAAAAAAGTACAAAAATGTATTAAGAAGAAAGCAAAATCTCCAAATCTCACCAGGCAGACAACCATCAATATTTGGATAGGCAATCATTTAGGTTCCTTTCTGTGTGTGTACAACTTTAGGTGCCATTTCCCGTCTTTTCTGTAAATGGGTCATGCAGTGTGTATTTTGGGCAGGCTTGGTTCCCACCCCCATCCCCCCAATAATACGCTTGTGGCCAAACCTGCCACGTCAGCAGCTCAGATTCACCCAGGGTACCTTGCGCGATCTCACGGGTGCGCAGGCTGGGATGCTTTTGGTTTTGTTTGCTCCCTCCTAGTAAAACCTTTATGCGTAAGGACAGGTGATGTGAGAGTCTTTTTTTCCCTCCCGTCAAATGCATCTGATTTAGAAACCACACTGCTTTTATGATAGATGGGTTGTGGGGAATTTCAGTGTCTTGATTTGGGGAATGAGTCTTACTTAAATAGAGCTACTTAACAGTGAACTCAGTTTATGTTCAGAGAAAGAAAGGAATGAAGGAGTCAGATGGATACCTGTAGTTTTAGAATGCAGTTCGAATCACTTGTTGGGTGAAGTGTCAACTTCCTGAAGAAGCCAGATCCCGGCTGATCCTGGAATGTGGCTGTTAGCTTTTACTGCCCCATAGCTGTAGCCCGTGCCTTTAACTAGAACAACTCTGCTCAGCATTGGGTATTTTTGATCCCAAAACATTCCATCTACACTCGCAGTAAAAGCAAGTCTCAAGACGTGCTGTGCTCAGCTGGGACGGCAGGGCCATCCTTGTGGGTGGACTTGCAGAGACTAGAAGCACGCAGGCTCTTGGTTTGGGAGTCACAACCTCCCATTTCTCCTGAACCATTTACACGGAATGTATACCTCCGTGTCTTCTCTTCTGTGGACTGAGATCATAATGGAACCTACCCCACAGGGTCGTGAGGAGTAAATGAGGTAAGAGGTGCAGAGCATTTACACTGGTGCTGGCCACATAGTATGCACTCAGTAAAAGCTGGCGGTTAGCTCCTGCTACTACTGGATTTCAAAATAACGTTTACCTCCCTCTCTTTGTAGTGAAGCCCAGGGAGATTAAGCAACTTACTCAAAATTTCAGTTGGCAAAGGTGAAGAGTTTAGGGGAGCTTGTAAAAGCACCCCTTTCTTCTCAGCCCAATTTTGGAACCACCTGAAAGAGAAATACAGGAGTCAGAACATGAAAAAGCCACATGGGGAACCTGGCTTTAGATTTGTAGCCAAATATGGGGGGAGCTTGGGTCAGAACATACCCTCTCTGCTGGCTGGCTGATGTGAACAGAGGGGAGGGTGAGATGGAGCTGAGCATGATCATTCCTTTGTCCAAATCATAAACCGGTTAGTTAAGTTGCTCCTCCCCTCTCTGAGGCCAGGAATATTGGTCCCGCTGAAGCCCCTGCATGTAAAGCCTAAGGAGTGGGGATCAGGGTCTCCCTCAGCAGTGGGTGGTGAAGCAGAGGTCAGAACCCAAGAATCTCTGCCCTCCCTGGATTTCTAACCCATCTCTCTCTTGCCCACCCTGCTCCGCCCAGATCCGCGCAGCCTTTTGCCCTGAGTCTGCTCCTCTGCCCGTACCCTGCCCAACCTATAGGAGGCTGTAGGGGCACTCAAACGTGGAGAAGAAAAGCAGTCTGGGAAGTTGTCTTCATTGTTCGTTTAAGCCATGTTTTGTGGTAGTTTGATGATTGATACTCAGAATGAACTTGTCAGCATTGTACCTTTGGTCTTCCTGACCGTCCTGTCTCATTGCTCACGTTTGTGGGCCTTCCGCTCCACATCCAGGTAGCTTTGCCAACGCCAAGCCTGCCGTGTTGCAAAACCCAAGGCACGGCAGCTGACCTGGGAGGAGAGGATGTGAGCCAGTAGAAACATTCCCTTTAGATACATGAATATTCCTACTTTGGCGTATAGGTGACTTAAAATGCGCACTGTGTGTGGAAGCCTTTCTTGCAGATCTTTCTGTATCCACTGTAGTTAAAAATTCAACATTGTACACACATGCTCTCACATGAAACCCGGCTTATATTACTGTGAAGAAAAACCTCAAACTTCAGTAAGCTAATTATTAGTAGTCCGCCTAGTCTTTGACAGTATAATACAGGATGAGTGACTTCACCCTTTAGTCACACAGACCTGCGATCAGTCCCAGTTCTGCTGCTTGCTAGCTTTGTAACCTTGCATGGGCCTCAGTTTCCACGTTTCTTAAAGGGGAATGAGGGTCATGTCTGATTCATCCAGTTGTTCTGGGAGAGTAAATGACGGTACAGGTTGACCGAGCAGTTTCTGCACGGCCTGACGCACCCATGGTGGGTGCTCAGCAAGAGGCAGTCACTGTTCGGTGTAAGCAGGTGTGTAATGCATTGCTGAATAGGAGAGGGAGAAAGGATCAGCTTGACGTTGCTCACTCGGATACCTTTCTCCGTCGTCCCCTTTGTGAATATTGTACTGGACTACTACAGTTGTGACCTGCCCACCATCTGTGCTTCAGTTTGGAGGTTAAGAACTCAAGCCTGATACGTGGAATGCCTGGGCTCCATCCAGACTTCACTCCGTGTGTCCCTAAGCACATTATTTATCCTGTCTCTGACTCCGTTTTCTCACCCGTAGAATAGGCGTGATGGTGTTACCCGTGAGCGCGCCTGGGAGAATTAGGTGAGTGCACACACAGCTCCGGGAATACCACCTGGCACACGGTCTCCGCTCAGTGAAGGTTTTGTTGTTTTTCGCTTTTTTGAAGGGGCATCAAACCTGGTAAATGGAACTTTAAGCCAAGATTGCAAGTACTTAGAAATAAAATAGGTAGAGATTTTGCATGGAATTTAGTTTTTGGTTCGAGTATGGATTATTACTAGTTTGGCAGCAGAAAATCTGTACTTCAAATGACTAAAAGAGTTAGGGGGGAAGCAAATGTTAAATGGGAGATTTTTTTTTAAATAATGTTTTTATTAAGAGAGATTTCAAATATATACTGAAGTAGACAGAATGGCATAAGGAACCTCCGTCTACACATGTGCCCCATCTTCAACACGTACCGACTCATGATCCATCCTGCTTCATCTGATACTCCCTCTCCCCCATATTGTTTTGAAGCAAATCCAAGGTATCATATTTGACTTGTAAATTTTTCAGTATACATCTCTAAAAGGTAAGAATTTTAAAAACAAAAAAGTAAAAGTAATCCTAATGCTTGCTGTTATCATACCTAAGCAAAAAATCATTGTAATTTCTTAATATCAGTATTAAGTGGGAGTTTTTCTTTAACTGGTGAAATAACAGTACACAGCAGGCATTAAAGTAACTTGAATGAAACTAGAAAATACCAGCATGTCCATTAATTTAATGGTTTTGAGGGAGCCCGTGCTGGCTCAGCATATTTAGGGGTTACCGGCTCTGCCGGTAATACCACCTCTCCGGGCTTTGGTTTCTCTCCACCAAGAAAAATAATCTATTTCAACAGGGTTGACGTCAGAGTTAAACAAAATAACCTGCTTAAAGTGATTGGTACAGTGCAGATAGTAAATACATCTTGCATTCCTTTGTTCCTTTTCTCTTTTAGCTACAGTTCAATTCTTATTTTAAAGTACAGTTTATGTTAGAAATGAAGGACACTTTTCACATAATATGGCAGTGTAATCAGTCCACGGCTCATGGCCATAAAAACTCGCCCATGGTGGGCCGACTGTCAGATGGAAGATGATCAGCCTTTTGAGAGCAGGTCATCTCTTGTGAAGTGTGTTAGGTTGCACGTCTTCTGTAGATTTTACCTTCTGAAAACACACCCCACTGACTTTCTAGGAGAATTACTCGCACAGATAGCCAGCGTGTTCATCTTCCTTTGTTTGTTCACAGTTGTTGTTTCGGGGCAATCTTGTGATACCTCTGATACCTTTTTGATCCAACTCGTACGTCAGGAGTTATCAGATCTTGAAGCCCTTTCTGTTGGATTTTCAACCCCCACACATTCTTTTTTTCCCCCTCCTTTCTTCATCCAACATTTATTCACTTCCAGAGATGAATAGGGCATAGATCCTGACCTCAGGGAACTCAGTTGAAGTCTAGTCGGGGGGGCCACAGGTAAATACTTCTAATGTTCTATGGAGAGTGCTAATGGGTATCTGTAAAATACTAAGGAAGGTGTTAGGGAAGGCTTCGTGGAGGAGGTGACATTTAAGTGGAACCTGGAAGGATGAACAGGGATTCTTCTGGTGGCATGGAGTTGGAATAAAGATAGCAGGCAGGAGAAGAGAAGTCACAGAGGCACAGAGCTGTGAAGATGATGTGTCCCTCATCTGCCCGAGGCTGTGATGCGCCCCACAGCATGGCTGAGCCCCCAGAACACTTGCTGGTTTTAGCCCCTGCATTTTGTCCCCCACCGGTCCCACAGACTTTTCCAGTGACCTCTTGTTTGCTCCCAGGACCCTCTCCCTGCCCTCTCCCCATGTCATTCAGTGATACCAAGACTAAGAAATCGACCCTAGTTTTAGATCTTTACAGGGCAATAAGACTTTCATTTTACTATGATTTCCATGTCAGACTTGACACTGGAATGGCCTTTCTCCTTTTAGAAGTAAGAGGCATTCTCTTTGGATACACACATACAGGTGCTTCTTTTAAAATGAGCACTATGTGTAGAAGCATTCAGAATGGAAAGCATACAAGTACTCAACCTCTAAAATTTTGAAAACATAAGGGCCATATCAGAATCATATGAAATATACTATCTTTGGCAGTTTATTCTCAAAAATAGGACTAAGCACAACAGTGAACAGATCACAGCTTGGCCAAGAATCTTTACAAAGATGGTGGTGGTCATGTGATTAAACTGTCAAATCGTTCGTGATGAAGACAGCCCTATCATATAATGCTCTTTGGGACTTAAGGGTATCTATTTAGATAAGTCAAAGACCTATTGAAATTTTTTTCTTATTGATTTCTTGTGATTTGTGTGTGTGTGCATTTATTTTAGGAATCTAATAGAATTTCAGGGCTGTCAAATACCTATAGAAATCTTACTGCTCATTTATGCATTTGAAATATTATTTTGTTCGTTATACTCACGTTAAACATTGAGTTATACTGATATTGTTAAGTCAGTAATTGATACCTCTTAATTTACCAAGAATTCCATTTAATACTGAAAAAGCTTCAGTTTGTTTTAATAAATTTAAAGAAATTTGCCATTACAGAATATAAGAAATTGGGATCGCATTTGTTATACTTGAAGTGAAACCCCTTCTAATGTTTTTTGAGATGCCTGTGGGGCCTTCTTTCTGCTGACACTCACCCCGTTGCACCATTGTATCCTGGTAGACTACAGCCAACTAGAGGTGCAGGTGGGAGGCAGTGGGGGGTGGGCGGTGGATCTAGCCTATGTGCTAGATTCCTTTGGACTTGCTAAAACTTTTTACAGAAAACTTTATGACTCTTAAAAAAAAAAACCCTGTTAACCTACTTTGAATGTTTGTGTCCCGCCCCCCCCCCCCACCCAATGCATGTATTGAAGCCCTAATTGCCAGTGTGATAGTGGGAAGAGGTGGGGCCAGTGGGAGGTGATCAGGCCATGAATGAGATTAATGACCTTATAAGAAGAGACACAGGAGAGGTGACACCTCTCCACCACGGCAGCTCTATGCAGACTGGGAAAAGGGGTCTCACCACACCCCCGATCTCCTGGCACCTTGATCTAGGACTTCCCAACCTCCAGAACTGTGAGACTGTGTTGTCCTGTAAGCCACCCAGCCTGTGGGATTTTGTTGCAGCAGCTTAAACTAAGACAAGGTGTATTAGTTTCTTCTTGCTGCTGTAACAAGTCACCATAAATCCAGTGGCTTAAAACAACAAAAATTTATTATCTTACGGTCTTGTAGGCAGAAGTCCAAAATGGGACTTCCTAGGCTGAAATCAAGGCGTTGGCAGGGCTGTGTTGTTTTCTGGGGAGACGGTAGGGGAGAATCCATTTCCTCGCCTTTCCCAACTTGTAGAGGCTGACCCCATTCCTTGGCTCCTCCCCTCCATCTTCAAAGCAGGCAACGTTGGATTGAGTCCTTCTCCCATTGCATCACGCTGCCTCTGTCTTCTGCCTCCCTCTTCCACATTTAAGGGCCCTTGTGATTATGCAGGGCCTACCTACCTAGATAATCTCCCTATTCTAAGGTGGACTGATGAGCAACCTTAATTCCATCTGCTACGTTAATTCTCCTTTGCCCTGTCACATAATATATTCACAGGTTCCAGGGATTATATGCTGTGAGGGTGGCATGACTCTGCCTACAACAGTCAATATAATCCTTTGGGGATTATTCAATACCCACTGTTTATTCAACATGTAGTGAAAGTTTTTGAGGCTCTGCTTTTCTCCAAGAACAGGAAAGAAACGACCCTTCGCCTTCTAGGAGCTGGCCATCTGGTGAAGGGAAGTCAGTCTAAAACGAGTCGTTGTGGCCCTCTTGAGGGAAGGGTGCTGAAATGCGTCTATGGGCCACATTCTGTGGGCGAGTGGGCTCTGGCTGTGCCTGGGAATGCAGAGTAGGGAAGAAACGAGTGTCTTGAAAGAGGAGGAGAAGTTTGGGAAGGAGGTCGGTCGGTAGGGTATTCCAGGAAAAGGGAGAACCATCTGGATGTGCGTGTTGGGAAGCCCTGGGACTTGGAGCCTGGAACCTGGTGGGGAGTGTGGCAGGGACCGAGGCCACACAGGACTCTTGGAGCTGGACTCTGAAGGGCCTTGAGTGCTTTATGGGAGTTAGGACTTGACCCCCCATTGTTTAGGCCCAGAGGTTACGGTTGGCTGCCCTTTGGCAAATCAGCTGCAGAGCTGCTTCCTTTGGCTGCAGCATTTTTTAAACCCAGAGTTCACCACTGCCAAATGTACTACAGCCGTCCACTTCCCTTGCTTTACTCCTGTGTGCTGTTTACCTGGCCCCTTGTAGGTAGGGGCTGGGGAAGGGGGATAGAAACCATTGAAAGTTTAAAACAGGAGAGTAACGATCAAATCGTATATGTGGTGCAGTAAACACCTTGTTTGTACTTCTCTTAAATGTTTTCCCCACAGTCTTAAAAGTCAGATTTTATAATGCATTTAAGTAGAAAATAGGAATAAGGGTGTAAGGAAGGCAGCTATGTTGTACAGGAAAACATGCTGAACTTGAACTCAGACCGTCCTGAGTTTACCTTTAAGCTCTGCCACGCGGTACGTGTGTCACCTTGGATGAATCACCTAGCTCCTGTGAGGCTCATTTTCCTAAACTGGTTAATATTAGAGAGCACTTTTGTCTGTGCCCACAACAGGGCTGTAGGGGAGAGAACAAAGTCGTGCTAGTGAACGTACCTCACAGGGCCAGGGATGTCAGGCAGGCTCTCAACCCTTGTTTGTTAACCTGGTAAATAAGTGAACGTTATGGCCGTACTTCATTTTTAGTTTGAGTCCTGCTCTTCAAATGCCTGAAGGTACTTTTCTGAACCATATTTATTATTTATCTAGACTTTGTGGGAAATTTAACTGAACCCCTATTGACCTATCTGCAGCCAAACACTGAATGTTTCCTTTGTGATAAATACCATCTTTGTATTTAGACATATATTCGTTCCACAGATACTTAGTGACTACCCTCTGTGCGCCGTGTTGTGCTTAGAACTGCGGGGAAGCAGCCCAGCCCCTGCTTACATGGTTCATAATCCCATTGATGGAGAAGCCAGAGGACGGGGCCATGTGTAACTTCGTGCCACGTGGGTGGTATGCAGAAGTGCTTTTAAGTTGAGAGCAAAGTGAAAATTAGCCTGAGTTGGCCTTGACAGAAAAACTTTCATGGAAAAGATGAAAGTTCAGCGGACCCTTCAAGGCTGGTGTTATGTATGTTTGGAATAAGTACAAAGGGCATTAGGAGGAAGCTAGTGTGAGCAGTGGTCAAAGGACAGAGCAGGCCACCGGCTTAGTTAATTATTCTTTCCTTCTGGAAACACTTTTGTCTTTGTCAACCATGGTTGTAGGTTTCTTCCTACCTCTTTTTATTTTATTTTACTTATTTTTTAATCCCTAGCTCCACATGCTGACATGTGGCAGGTGCTTTAGGGTAGGGTTTTAGTATACTAGATACCAGCCATCACAAATAGAGAGAGTCCTTTGTATCTTTGTGCCATTTTTGTTCATCTGGGGAAGTAGGCCATCGGGAAGATGGAGGTTTGCTGTGTTGGGTGGGATCCAGTGTTGCCCCTGAAGCTTTTACCTCTGTTGCTCTGTGGAGCCCTGTCTATAAACTTGGTATCTCCAGCCTTAGAATCCATCCCCAGGATACTCGGAAGGAGTATTTGTCTATAAAATTTTAGATATCAGACACATAAGGAAAGGAATTGGCCTTTATTGAGCACATGCTATATAGTTACTGGACACGCATTATCTCATTTAATCTTGGAGTTCCTTAGAGATCATCTCTTCCTAACATCTTGGATCATATCACAACTCTTATAGGAAGAGGCAACTGTCAATGAGAGACCAAAGCCCAGGAATGTGGGTGACTTTGGGAAAGTTAACCAACAAGTTAGTGATGACAGATGATCCCTGAACAACATGGGTGTGGATTGTGTGGGCCCACTTATATGTGGATTTTATTTTGATAAATGCAGTACAGTCCTATAAATGGATTTTTCTCTTCCTTATGATTTTCTTAGTAACATTTTTTTTCCTCTAGCTTTATTATAAGAATACAGTATACGATACATATACAGAATATGTGCTGACTGACTTCTGGTCAACAGGCTACTAATAGTTAAGTTTTTGGGGAGTCCAAAGTTATATAAGGATTTTCAACTGGGGGGGGGTGTTGGTGCCCCTCAACCCCTCATTGTTCAAGGCTCAACTATATATGAGAATCCAAAACCAAAGTTGTCCAGTTTGTAGCTTCAAAATTTGTCTACAACCTGCATTCCATCCTCTGATAATTTAAAATGTATTGCAGGTGAGTGTTACGTATCTATCCATATAACTCTTTGCTTTCTTTTGATTCTAGATTTCACACATTGGCAAACTGAGAGATTTTCTTTTGGAACACAGGAAAGATTATATTAATGCTTATAGGTAAGTGCATATTTTTTACCGTGGCTTTGGTGACTGAATTCTTTCCCACATCTGTATTTCTATTGAGCCTCTTATCCTTACTTTTTACTAACTCAGAGTTGTCCTGGGGAGGATCAGTTTGGTGGTGGTATATGCAGAGCAGGCAGAAGCTCCTGTATCCTGCAGGGTAGGCTCTGCTAGCCCGCATGCCCTTGGGGTCACGATATCCCCACAGTGTGATCTTCTCTGCTGATGCTCCCACATGTTTGTATCTCTCTATGTACCATAGACGTTATGAAACACGTAGACACGAATGAGACACAGTGTCTCAGTATGTGTTTATTGAACAAAGGATGGAACGATGCAAGTCATGTAAACACGCATGACAAGAACTCTTGCATCTAGAGAAGGTTTGGTTAGGTTGCTTTTTCAAAAGAGAAAAGCATTTTGATTGAGACTTCCAAAATGGGTTCTGGAATAGACTCCAGCTCTCAGCAGATGCAGGAGCATCACAGGGCAGATACTTTGTCCCCTGTGCTTCCCTGAGGTTTTGCACCTGGTAATGGTGTGGCCTGTCTACCATAGGACTGCACTTCAAGTGTCCTGTGTGAATTAATGAATGAGAAGGTTGGGTGGGACATAGGAAATGTCATCATCGGCAACTTTGTACTTCTAAGTGTATTTCATTGTATAATTTTGGAATGTAGTGAATTACTCTTAGTGCATAGTACCAAGAAGACCTTATTTTTAAGTTCTCAGTTGAAGTGATAGCTCAACACTAGATGGCAGTGTGAATTTCATTTCCAGAGGTGTACATGGATATCAAGTACTAATTTTATACTCTATAAAAATGGAAGCTGTAGTCATTTTGGGAAGCTTAACAAAACTTGCATAAACCTCTCTGTCCAGCTCCTTTTTCTGGAGTACCCGACAACTTAGGTTACATAAGTGTTTGTAGAGGCCTTTCATGGAAATCCATTGTTCACTTCCCTTTGCCTTGAAAAGGCATCTAACAAGGCGAAGGTTTTAAATGTTGGTTTAGTTCAGGCCACCCCACTCCCTTATTGGCCTTGTGAACCTGAGAAAGTCAATCTGTAAAACCCAATGTCGTCTCTAAACCAGGGGTCAACAAATGACCACCTGGAGGCCAAGTCCACCCTGCTGCCTGTTTTTGTACAGCCTGTGAACTAAGAATAGTTTTTAAACAGCCAGGGGAAAAGAACAAGATTTCACTACATATGAAAATTAAATGAAATTCACATTTGAGTGTCCCTAAATAAAGTTTATTGGAACACCACCAAGCCCATTCATTTACGTGTTATCTTTGGCTGCTTTTGCACTACGACAGCAGAATTAAATGACTGTGACAGACTACATCGCCTGCAAAGTTGAATGTATTTACTGTCTGGCCCTTTTCAAAAAAAGCTTGTGGAGTCCTCCTCTAAACAGAGGGGCTGATAATCCCTCCCTGGCTAGTTGAGAGATTCACATAAGACAGTATCATTGAAATGCAACGCATTTTTTCCTTGCATTTATAAGATTATTGTATAAGGGTGCTGTTCTGGAACTTTGAAGTAGTTTTAAACTTGTGATTAGAATAGTGATATTAAGGCATTTATTTCTCCTCAGCTCCCACACACTGTGTATCCGTGTTTGCAGACCACTCCGTATCCACTCCCTGATGTCACCCAGGATAGCCGGCCGCTGGCCAGGACTTCCTCTTTCCCAGCTACCGGCAGCGGATGCTCGGACTGATGCCCGGGATCTCCAGGGATCGGTCCTTCCTGCTCTGCCTCTTACTGGTTGTGTGGCTTGAGCATCAGATGGAACTCTAGTTCCTGAGGCTTTCTTATTTCTTAGTCTTGACGAATCCATCACCTTATTATGGAAGCTCAGTCTTTTACTCCTTTTCCCAGTGGCAGCCGTTCATTGCTAATTCATGCATTCTGTGTTCCACTCCTGCCCCTGTTATGGTCCTTTTGACAGAGCAGGGGCTTGGGGGGGTCAGTGACACCTAAGTTCAGCCCCACTTCTGCCACGTGTTAGTCATGTGAGTGTCTAGAGCTCACTTCCCATCTCGTGCTTGTTTTCTTTTTTCAATGTGGATGATGCTCTTCTGAGGATTAGAAGAGATGTGTGCAAGTTCCTGACACAGAGAAGTCCTGTGGTGAAGGGTAACTGGACTGGAACCCCATGTGACCTATGATGAAGTTATAAGGGTGGGCAGTTAGAAAAGAACACACCTGTCCTTCCTGCCAGAGAGAGGTGGGAGGGAGGGAGGGAGGAAGGGAGAGAGTTGGGATGCAGGGGTCAGGTCAGCATGATGGAGATGGATGAGTGATCAGCTTGATCACTGGTGAAATCTAGGGTGGCAGGCAGAGCTTGGGTCTGAGAGTGGGTGGCCTTACTGAAGGCTCTGGAATTAGACAGACTCACTCAGCCGTTCCTGCCACTGAACAGTCGCAGTCCCTGCAGCACAGAGATCGGGGGCAGCCCCCTTTCTGGCATATGAGAGAGAGGAGGACAGCAGGGCTTCTGTTGTCTATAAGCAAGCAGATCCCAAAGAGGAGAGAGCAAGGGGCCATGGCTAGGTGCATGCGCATGTCCCTCTCTGTGCCTGGTTCCTTCTGCCAGCTTACCGATCAGAGAAGTCCCCCTTCTCCCCTGCCAGGAGGCTGAGGAAGGCACTTGGGGTCACACCAGGGGAGCTGATTCACGCAGAAACATGAGGACTAGGGAGCAGGCATCTCCTCAGTGACCTGCGTTCTCTCCGGATCAAGATGGGCTGCCCTTCTTGGTTCCCATCAAGTTCCCCTCCGGCCGGTAGCGGATGGTCTGCAGCCTGCCTGTTTACCGCTCCTGCTTCCCAGTGCAGTGTGCTGGCCTTGGCCGGGAACATTTTGGATGGAGTATGAGTGCGGAATTGAAAGAAAAATTGCCTTCAGACCCATAAAGCTATGTTAGTTTGACATAATTAGGAAGCTGTAATTTTTTCCATAATGTAGAGCTCAGACTTTATTGACCCATTTAATTTTTTTTAGTAATGACATTTTACTAGAGCAGAACAGCATGCAATGGAGGTAGCCTCTGGCTGGATCTCTTGAATGATTTTAATTAAAAATAATGTCTCCCCTTCTGGTGGATGTACCTTTCTGCAATGTGTTGGCAACAAAACAATACCACTTGGGGGAAAACTTCTTTGGTTTCTGTTTTTACTAATAGAATAACCATACTGTCGATTTCCAGCTTAAAAGGTTAACGTATAAGGTTCCTAAAGGAACATCACCTTTTAATTGAGTGATCAGTTTTATCAAATTAACCTTTAGACCTTTTCAGTTTCACTGAGCTGAGTTTCCATTAAATCAAAATATAGAGTAGGAGGATGTTAATCTAATGTTCTTGGAATTAGTCATTTATAGGTCTGTTCCGCCCACAGGGTGCATGTTCACTTGGAAGTGAGTACCTTTCTTGTTTACTTTTCCCTGACCCCTCTCGCCTCCATTTCTGATGAGACCATTTCTGTTAGGGAGGAGCCCAAGGCTGGAGGCCCCCCTTCTCCTTGCTCTCTCTCCACTGCTCTGACTGGGGGGGGGTGGGGAGGAGAGACGGAGCAGGCACCTTATGTGGGGCACATTGTGTCAGCATTACCTAACATTACCATGTGCAGTCAAACTAGGTAAGCAGACGAGATGCTGGGGAGTATTGGGATAGGGGAACAGCCATCTGTCATTCTTCCAGGTTCCACTGAGGGTAGGGCCATCTATTTTCCAAGAACCCAGGAGCTTCCTTCTGTCCTCTTCTCACTCTCCCCCAGAAAATGAGGAGCTGGAGTTGGGGAACAGGAAGGTACCATACCCAGAGAGGAGGGCAGACTTACCCGGAGGCTGGGACTGAGAACCCTGAGCTCACTCCTCCCTTTTCTCTTGGGAGGGGCCTGTCATCAGGATGGAGGCAGTGGCTTTTCCAGGGAAGGCTCTGGAAGAGCTCTGCGGGGGTGCCTGTAGGTCTTGGGGGTGGGATAAAGTCAACTGGGGAGAGGCCGCCTAAGGAGCACAGTTGCAGCTGTATATCAGGCCTGTTCTGCATGCACGGAGTCAGGCCGTTCAAGAAGTGTTTGATTACAGTGTACTGATTTATCAGCCTGCCAAATCCTAAGCATTGCTCTTGATGATGGGGATATGGCAGTGAATAGACAAAAATCCTTGCCTTTGTGCAACTTACATTTTTGTGGGGGAAGACAGACAAGAAACAAAATTAAAAAGTAAAACTATGTGGGGCACTTGGGTGGCTCAGTCGTTAAGCATCTGCCGTCAGCTCAGGTCATTAACTCAGGGTCCTGGGATCGAGCCCCGCATCAGGCTCCCTGCTCAGCGGGAAGCCTGCTTCTCCCTCTCCCACTCCCCCTGCTTGTGTTCTCTCTCTCTCTGTCAAAAAAATAAATAAAATCTTAAAAAAAAAAAAAAAAGTAAAACTGTAGAATGTTAGGAGGAGGGGGAGGGGAAAGTGGCTACCACATGTCAGGAAACAGTCTTATAAAGGTAGGTTAGGGAAGACCTCATTAAGAGGGGGACATTCAGTAAACACCTAAAAGAAGTAAGGGATCAGTTTGTATAGATATCTGGGGAAAGAACGTTCCAGAAGAGGGCAGCTGGCGAGCATGAAGATCCTGATGTAGGAGCGTGTTTGGAACATCGCAGGAGCAACAAGGGGGCTGGTGTGACTGGGGCGGGACGGAGTGGGGATAGGTGAAGATGAGCTCAGAGAGACAGCAGGAGCCCGATCTTAGAGGTTTTGCAAGAACCTTGGTTTTTATTGCTCAGTGGGAAGCCACTGGAGGGTCTTGTATGGAGGAGTGATAGGACTTACTTTGTAACAGGATCAGTATGGCTGGTATGTTAGGTTAGGCTGGGCAGCAGACATGCTGGGAGCCTGCAGTTAAGTCCAGGTGAGGGATGTCAGTGCCGTGGACCAGAGACGTAGCTGCGGGTGTGATAACGAGGTCAGATTCTGGAAGTATTCTGAAGGTAGGGCTAAAGAGATTTGTTGATGGGTTAGACGGGAGCTGGGAGAGAGAAAAGGGTCGGGAGGACTTGAGGTGTGGGACCTGAGCGGCTGGAAGGAACGGAAGTTTGAGGAGAGCAGGCCGGCGCTCAGCGTGGGGCGTGTTCACAAGGCGAATTTGACATCTGGATGGAGGTGTTGAGCAGGCAGTTAGATATTTGGGTCTCAAGTCCCAGGAGAGGTTCAGGGTGAGATAGAAGTTTGAGACTTGTAAGCATAAAACTGGTATTTGTGCTGCTAAAGCCACAAGACCAGACTGACTCACCCAGCGAGCAGTGTTGCCAGTGAAGAGATTCAGGGACTGAGCCGTTTAAGTGTTCGGGGGAGCTAGGAGTGTCCACAAAAAGCCTGAAAATGAGCAGCGGGTGCGAGAGGAGGAAATCAGAAGAGTGGAGTTGTGGAGGGCAGAGGAAGGGCACAGGTCAGGGAGGGGACACCATCGGCTCCATCCACTGTGTGCCAGGTGACCGGGTAAGGGCTGAGCCAGCGTGGGGGCCACTAGCGCCCCTGGGAGCGAGGACAGCGGTGGAGTGAGGAAGTGTAAAACCTGTTTGGATTGGGGTCAGGAAACCGTGGTCAGGAAAATGGAGACTGGGGTGCAAACTTGTTAGAGAAGTTTTACCCAAATAAAGGGAGAGATTAGCAGTAGCTGGTAGGAGACATGGAGTTGAGAGGTTTTGTTTTGTTTTGTTTGAGTTGGGAGAAATAACCCAGTGTTTGCTGGGAAAGGTCCAGTAGACAGGGAGAAAATGCTCTGAGTGACTAATAAATACATGTAGTGTTCACTGTGCGCCAGCCTCTCTGGGCACCTCGTACACACCGTGCTTCTTTAAAGGTCGATGGTGCAGGGGAGACAAGGAGCATGTGGGGGCCCACCTGGTGCCTTTGGTGGGAGGTGCGCCTTCACCCATGGGAGGCAGAGAGAAGGCAGGGCTTACGGGCCCAGAGGAAGATGGGAGAGAGCGGGGGGCGGGGGGCTTGCTCAGAAGGCAGGAAGCTGTTACTCCCCACCCTGAGGACGGGCACGAGGAGCGGACAGTTGGAGGAGCACGGAGAAGAGAAGGAACAGCCAGCCAGGAGCGTGGGAAGGTACGTGCAGCGGGGACATGCAGCACACTTGCCGAGCGCCGTTCGGGGACCACCTGAGTCGAGTCATCATGATAAAGCCAATATTTTGATCTCTGTCCCTCCGATTCCCACTTGTTCCTAAACTCAGCTAAAGAGTGAGTGGTTAGCTGTTGGTCCTCCGTCCGCCACTGCTCCCCTGCGTCTCTGGCTCTGACTCCAACAGTTCAGCTCCTGTGGCTTCCCACTCCTCCCCTC
>NW_027397066.1:6314282-6388330 GCF_003265705.2 Callorhinus ursinus
CCTGGAGCCAGACTTGGCCGAGTGGCCCTCTAGAGATTAGGATTAAAATGGTCAGATCAGTTCAACAAGATCCACGCAAGCAATTTTTGAGTGCCCTTCACGTGAAAGCAGTCTGTTCCTGGGGTTTTAGATGGCACCGCCGTCTTCCTCTCTTTCAGTTTGTTAGGCCGTGGTTCGTAGTCTCCGGCCTGCCTCAGTCTGTGGCCACCGCACTGAATGTCACAGTGACTCCCCTTTCTCCTTCATAGATCCTAGAACTTCAGAAAGCCATCCTTTGTTACTTAAAATCTCCTTTACTTTCTCCAGATTTTATCACCAAATGGTTCTAAGAGTCCATTTGCCCTGGTTTCTTTTTTCAAAACAAAGTGTCAGTCATGGAACATTTGGTCTCCAGGGCATTACTCCGTCCTTTTACCCTGCATTGTAAGGATAAGCGTTAATCGTGGTTTCTCTCTTTCATATTTCCAGTTCGTTTTCTCTTCCTTCTGTGTTCCTTGTTTCTACCAATGTCTGCTGCTCGTCCAGGCCCCAGGCCCCAGGATCTGATGATGCTGTGCTGTTCCTGACAGTTTTACCTCTCAGATCGGTCTCCTCTTTCCAGGCCCTGCCACCACCCACACGCTGCCATTGCTCCTTTCTTAAATTTCAGTCCAACAGAAATGCACTGGCACCTCCGTCTTACACAGCGCTAGGGAGACAGGGATGAATAAGGCGGGCTTCTCTGCCTCGTTTCAGTAACCCATTACCTGATCTTTCCCCCTCTCCTCCATCTAAGGAGATATTGCCGTATTCATCTCCATCAGGCCCAGCCCTTCTGCTGGCTACAGAATGAAACTCCTTCCACCAGCACTGGAGGCCCCCCGAGGTCTCATTGCTCCACCTGTCCTGTGCTCTGGCCACATCGAACCACTGGCTGTTCTCCTGATAAGCTCGCTCTCTCCTGATTCCATTCTGTTACTTCCTGAGAGTGTCCACTCTTGTCTCCGCATGGCCGCATCCTGCCTTTTAAGATTTGGTTCATAGATCACCTTCCTCTCCATCAACTAGTGGGGAAAAAAGCATCCTCTCTCCTGAACTCTCTTCCCTTTTGTGACAGAAGAGGTCCCCTGGGTTGTGGTTAAGAGCATAGACTCCAGAGCCAGGTTGCTTTTGTTGAATCGCAGCTCGGCTGACGGCTAGCTGTGTGACCTTGGTGACCTTGGCGAGTTCCTTCACCTCTCTGTGCCTCAGTGGCTTCCTGTACCAAATGAGACTTGTGAGACCCACCTAGTGTGAGACCCACCTCGTGTGAGACCCACCTCGTGTAAGACCCACCTCGTGTAAGACCCACCTCGTGTAAGACGCACCTCGTGGAGTTCTGAGAATCGAATGGGTGAATGTATGTGAAGCGCTTAGCACAGTGAGTAGCATTAGTGCACAGAAACTTTATGTAACCATTAGCCATCGTGATGTAAAAGCACATACATAAGCCTGTGGGCGTTACCTGTTGTGATGTGTTTATCGAGAGCAGGGTCTATGTTTGTTCATATCTGTAGCCCAGACATTAACAGGGTAATCCGTGCTGTCTGTTGGGCATATACTGTGAACAGGGTCCTGTACTTGCCCCTATGTAATATTTATAGCAAAAATAAGATTGTAGCCTTTAACTTTTGTCCATACCTTTTCAGTAACCTTTGAAACAGAATACAAAATCATTTACGATGGGCGCCTGGGTGTCTCAGTTGGTTAAGTGTCTGACTCTTGATTTCTGCTCGGGTCACGATCTCAGGGTCATGAGACTGAGCCCTGCGTCGGGCTCCAAGTTCAGTGGCAGGTCTGCTCGGGATTCTCTCTCTCCCTCTGCCCACCCTCCTCCCCCTGCACATGTGTGCATGCACTCTCTCTCTCTAAAAAAATCTTTAAAAAAAATCATTTACACTGTTCTCTTTCTTCTCTGTCCTCAGGAAGCATCTAACTGCATATTAAAGTAATAGGCACGGTGTCAATGGTATTTTGTAATTTTGAACTTGCCCCTTTATGCTGATCAACCAAATAATTAAAAAAAAAAATCCTCCTTTGAATTTCTGAACCAGTAAATACATTTACTACCCATTTTTTTCCTCCTTTTTCCTTGAAGTAAATTGACTAATCCAGACCTATACCTAACTTGGTCTCCTTTAATTGAATCTAATATTTTGGTAAATTGAGGTCTGTAATAAAATTATCCCTCTGTAACTCATAAAGGAAATAAAATTAAAGTTTGATGAATTTCTATATGCATGTCCTGTGAGAATAAGTTTTTTTGGAATTTATTTGCCAGATGGTCAGCCTTTTCAAAGCAGTAATAATTTTGTTATTGTGATACTTAATTTGGGGCTATGTCACCGGCAAGCCTTCATTACCTTTGATGAATATGTTTCAAATGCCCATTATGTAGGTGGTGCTGTTTTTAAATTCTCACAGAAAAATAAGAGTTTGCACTCTCTTTCAAGTTGCTCCATCTCCTCATCTGTCATGTCTTCATGTGCCATCTTTGGCCGACACCTGAGCATCTGTCCTTCCACACCTGTGCCTGCCATGTTCGGGACCCTAGGCTCTCCTCTTCCCCTCCTCAGCCAGTCCTCGTCGCCTAGGAAATCTTCCTTGGATCTGCTCTGCCTCCTCTCCACTGACCTGGCCTCGGCCCAGAGTCCCTCCGCCTCTTCCCTTAACTGTGACTGAGAGCACCCAGGTTCTGCTTCCACCCATCTGCCCCCATGCAAAATGCAGACTCTGTTTAACGTCCTCCAGTGGCTATGTCAGCCGTCCCCAACTTCTGTACCTCGAGGGCTCCTCTCCAATTGATAGTGCAGTATTTGTATGATCGTTGTATTTTGGGGAAACCTATTGATACTGGAGAAATAGCTGTTGCAGATTCAGTACAATTTTAAATAAATATATATTTATCATAATAGCATCTACATTCCCTTGAAAACTAGAGTAACATATGCTAGACGTTCACTGTGGAGACGCTGACCGTGTGCGGGTGGCATGCTGCCCCTTGCAGTGGTGCGAAGCCCCGAGAGCTCCACGGCCCGGATTCCCAGTGTGCAGGGAGCACCTGGTGCACTCCTGTTTTCCCTTTCACACTCAGGATGATCCTTGTGCAGACCATATAGCGAACGGTCATTCCAACAGTGACCTGCAGAGGGGCATTTGTAGTAGGTCTTTTCCCACTGTCCTCTGTGGGGAGCATCTCCCTCTCTGCCTGCCTGGCACCTCCCCTGCACGCACTGACCTCTCTCCCCATGAGTCCCCCTGTCCACTTGAAGACCAACACCGTCCAGACAGTTCCTTGTGCCCCGTGTTTCTGTGTTGGTGCCCCCATGGTTTGGTGCCTGCCCTCTGTGGGGATCAGAAATAAGCCTGGTTCCAACTGTGGACCCCCAACCCCTGCCACAGTGCCTGACATATGGGGGTCTAGTATAGAAGTGAATGAGTGGATGAATCGCAAGGATTAAATAAGTCAATGAAATACATGTAAGGCATTGAGAGTAAGTGTCTGGTGCAGGCTAAGTGCTCGGCTGCTGTTGGCGCCCCTGCTCCGTGCTGGGCACCACTTTAGACTCTGGGAAACAAAGGAAAAAGGACAGAGTCCCTGCTTTCCTGAAGCTTACGTGCTCCTGGGAGGAGCTTGACACCCAATGTATTTCAGGGAGGCCTGTAAGGAAAATGAGGCCGGGTGAGAACAGATGGCGGTGGGGTAGCAGTGTGGTCTGGAGTACCCCAGCCCCCGCGTCACAAAGCAGAGTAGAAGGGGACTTTGGGTCTCAGAGACCGTAATGTCCTATCCGGCACAGGCACTTAATCAGCGATGGTGGCCCGTGCTGGGGACGAGCGCAGGGGCCGGTCAGGGAAGCTGGCTGTGATCGGAGATCCGAATGGGGAGGAAGCATGAGGACATCTGTTGGAAGAGCACCTGTTGGAAGACCTTCCAGGCTGCAGCAGTGTCGGGGGAGCACGTGGGGCTGACCCTGACAAAGCAGCCAGTGTCGCTGGGAGTGCGGGGCGGGAGGGTGAGTGTCAGGAAGTAGGTCACACGTGTCGGGTCGGGGCGATCGGGACTTTGTATTTTATTCTCGGTGAGGATGAGGGGCTGGCAGGGCTAGTAGATGGGAGCGGAATGAGTTGAGTCGGTACATTATCTGAGGTCCCTTTTAACTTGATATTTTGTGTTTCTGAATTTCAGTTACAATGTCCAGAGTGTTTAATTAGGCTCGTTGGCATCACTGTCAGTAATAGTGCTGCCACACCTGCCCAGGTCTTAGGAAGACGAGCAGGGCACTCTAACCGGAATAGCTTGAACTTCGGGCTGCTGCGTTAGTGTAGGTGAGCACCCTCACTAGCTCAGTAACTTTGGAGTTTTCTAACTTAACATTAGGGAAAGGGGCGCCTGGGTGGCTCAGATGGTTAAACGTCTGCCTTCGGCTCAGGTCATGATCCCAGGGTCCTGGGATCGAGTCCCGCATCGGGCTCCCTGCTCCTTGGGAGCCTGCTTCTCCCTCTGCTTCTCTCTCTCTCTCTCTCCCTCTGTCTCTCATGAATAAATAAACAAAATCTTTAAAAAAAAAAAAAAGAAAAAATATTAGGGAAAATGAAATGTCTCTAAGAGCTCTTTTATTGTGAGTCTTGAAGACTGTTTGTCAACATTGGAAAAAATGGCAGCCTGAAACAGCTTTCCACATACATCTCAAGCGCCTCCCGATAGTAGCCCCCCGCGGTTCTCTGTGCGGCACCCGGGGTGTTCTCCTCACGTTTATCTAGTTCTGTCTTCGTGTGCCCTGAGAGCCTTCAGTGGCTGCCCTGTCGTTCTCACAGTCGAAGCCCACATCCCTGCTCAGGCCTGACCCCACTCCCTGCTCACGGCCTTTGTATCTTTTGGGTCTGCTATGCAGAGAGTTCTCCCACCTCCTAGCCCGGCCGGCTTCTCTAAATGTCATGTCAATAGGAAAGCTTTCCCTTCCCTTCACGCCCCATCCAGACAACATTTGTGGTCATTTGCTGCTGCTATAAAATTTTGTCCCACGCCCCACTTTTTTTTTTTTTTTTTTTTTTTTTTTAGCCATGTCATGTCTGAATATGGAAGAATGACAGACACAGAGCGAGACCAGATAGACCAGGACGCGCAGACGTTCATGAGGACCTGCTCTGAAGCAATTCAGCAGCTGAGAACTCAAGGTGAGGTGCTCTGAGAGGCGCGGCCAGCCCGCCGTGACTGTGAAGCCTCAGACAGGATCCACAGCACGCGCGCCGCTCAAGTTCTCTCCTGTGTTGCTATTCAGATTTTGGTTTCAAAACTTTAAAATTCCTCTTTTCTTGATCAGCTGTGAAAAGTCATGAAAAGGCCGTGATTCAAGTTAAACAGTCGGAGGAGGGTGGTGAGGAGGACCCCTCCACGCACAACCAGACATTTCCTAAGGGCCAGAGCAGACAGACTGTGTGTGCCCCTGTGCTCTGTGTGGCATTTAGAGGGTCGGTGGTCAACGGTGTGTGGACAGGGACGGGAGAGGGCGCTCTCAGCCATCTGCTTGGATAGGAAACTTCGGCAGCAGACTCTCACGCTGCAGAGGAGGGCTCTGGAGCCGTGGGTGCTTTGGTGTCCACCCCAGCTCCAGCGCATTCTACCCAGACGGCTTTGGGCAAGGCACTCAGTTGCCGTGCACCTCAGTTTGTCTATAAAGTGGCGACAGTCACAGGGTGCATCTGTTAGGGCTGTTAGGAGAATTCAGGTGAGTTCAGCATGTACTTAGCACCCTGGCTGTGGCACGAGGGTTGTTCGTATCACATAGTCTTCACTCATGTCCCATTCTCACCAGGGCAGTGAGACAGCCTCCCCAGTCCTGTATCTTCCTTGACCCTTTCGTAATGTGCTTAGGCAGATCCAGGTTCCATTAAATTGCACAGACCTCCAAGTGGCCAGATGCTGCTGAGTTCTTGACACCGACTTGTCTTAGGAAGCTTCCGTCATCACGGCCCTGATGGGCCACTCGGAGTCTGATGGAAGCTATAGACGTTCTTGCCAGAGAAATACACATACTCACAGAATTTTGTGTACAGTCCCTCATGTGAATCTCAGGTTAGGCAGCCCAATAGGAAAAACATGATTCATGTACCCTACCCTTAAGGGCCTAAACATTCATTGAAATAACCTAGAAGTACATGATTATGAATAAAACCAGCAACTAAGTACCAAGCCATGTGACCTTGGGCTTCTTATTGACTCTGAACCTTATTAGTTTCTCTGTGTGTAAACTAGGCCTCCAGATGGCCTTTTGCATTAGCAGTCATGTATGTACAGTACCATTGGAGTGCCTGCAGGTGGTAGGCACTCAGTCTCTCTGTAAATGGGAGCTGTCCTACCAAAATAAATGGCACAGACCTGAAGCAGATGTGATAGTTTGCAGAAGCCAGGCATCCTTAGGGCTAGGAGAGTCAGGGAAGGTTTCCTTGAGAAGGAAGGTTTGACTCTGTGTCTAAGGGGCCCTTGGAATGGGAGTAGCTGAGGGGCAAAGATGGAGCATTCCAAGCTGAAAAACAACCCAGACAGGCGGGGGGTAGTGTGGGGCTTGAGTTTGATTTAAACATGTTACTTGAAGCTCAGCTTGAGCATTGGATGCTGTTAATACAAACGGGGTCAGCTCTCAAGAAGTGGGGCGCATCCAGTACGATCCCTGTGCCCTGTAATAAACCATAAATTATTTGACTGTGGTTTTTCTACAGGTTTAATCTTTTCCTCTTGCAAAGCCCAATAAATCTTCCTCTTTTAAAAATGTAATGTCACTTGACACAGACTTGTTTTATCGCCGTAGTTTTATAAATACTTTCCGTAAAGAAACGGTTCTGAGGAAGCTGATGAGTGGTTGCCCTGTGAAACCGAGCACAGAGACCTGACTGCTGTCCGTTTGTGTTCCAGCGCACAAGGAGATGCCCTCCCAGCAAGTGAAGGAGCACAGGAGCGTGGTTCTGGATTTCATCGAAGATTACTTAAAAAGTATTTCACTTTATCTTAAAGGTCAAATGTGGCATTTCACCATAGACATGATGCAAAATTTAGCTTTGCTAGCTGAAGACTGTAGTGTCTCCTTGTACTTAATGACACCTTTGCCTGCGAAGCGGTTTTAAATGGTCTCTGTTCTGGTGTTTTCCCTACAACAGGAGTATGTAAACTTTACTCAGAACAGAGAGCCATCCGAGTTAAACGAGTGGTGGATAAGAAAAGACTGTAAGTATTGTCTCTGCTGGGGTTCCTCAATTAATAATAGCAATGATAGCCGCTAATGTTTGTAGAGTCCTTATGCTTTGCAACATAGAGTGCTTGGATTTCTTCACAAAATGCTATAGCTAGTACTTACGGAGCCCTGACTGCTGTGCCAGGCACTGTGCTAGATTCACAACCACCTACCCTGAGGGGCAGGTACCGTTCTTAACGTCATTTTCCAGATGGGGAGGCTGCCGCTCACGAAGCTGGGTAACTCCCCCAAGGTCCCACAGCCCGGAGGTGGCAGAGCTGTGCTTTGAGCCCAGGCTGTTGGTGGGTTCAGAATCCATGCGCAGGCCTGGCTTGTGTTAGCGACCCTGTGTGGCTGGCAGTTTTAGCCATCTTACGTCTTTCTCTTTGCCCCCGGCGCCTCTCCTTGCTGCCTCTCAAAGGATTTTCCTGAGGCAGGAGCTGGAGCACAGCAACCTCTGCTCCCCTGTGAGGCGTCCCTCGGCTCATCTGCAGCGTGCGCCTCCCTTCTAACAGAGCACTCGATGCCACATGCTGGTTTGCGGGTGAGGCCGTTAAAGCCCCAGGAGGTTAGAGGACTTGCACAAGGCCCCACAGCTAGGAAGCAGCAGAGCCAGACTTCAGTACCTCCCGTGGCACGTGTCTGTTCCCCAGCCTGTCCTCCCCGTCGGGGTGCACGCCAGCTTCTAGAGCACAGGGACCCAAAGCTGCTTCCCTTGCAGCTGCTCAGCCAGCCTGAGATAGGATTCTTCAAATGATCAGGAAGTGCTAGGTCCAGGCTTCACCTCTGGACCACTTCTGAACTGGCCTTGGAAAGATTTTAGGGCGTTCTTTCAGAAGGTAACAGGGCATACTACCTGGGGACAAATTTTCTTAATTCTGATTGTGTCGAGACCCCCAGCACCAGTCCCGGGTTAGGTGGTGTGCTAGGAGGACTTGCGGAGCTTGAGGCTTGGATTTGTTACAGTGAAAAGGTGCAGAGCAAACGACGGAGGGAAATGGGTGGTGTGCAGAGGAAATCGTGAGCGGGCTTCCAAGAGTCCCCTCCAGTGGAGCCGCACAGGATCTGACTTGTGACAAGGTTTGAACGCCAGGGTAACGGGGCAGACTTCTCAAACAATGGGGTTTGTGGTAGGTGCAGGAAGAGGAGGGTCTGGGAAAGCGATGACAGAGGAAGAAAGCAGTCCCGGTTTGGGGAGGATTGCAGGTGGAGGGGCACCCAGAGCCGTCCTGGAGGAGAAAGGTGGCCCTCGTCCCCGGTGACTTACCATCCACAAGGCGTGGTGGTCACTTGACCCCCCAGCCACCAGCGGGAGAGGTGCCCATTTCTGCTCCCTCACCCAGGCGGACCCCGACTCTTGAGACTTAGCAGGTACCCCAGGTAAAAGTGGGAAGAGGCTTTTGCTGCTGCCTCCTCACTTCCTGGTTCTCAGCAGAGGCTTCGACAAATTAAGATCAGTCAGATGGGAGTTGTTCTCATTTCGACAGTCGAGTACAGGCTCGTCTCCTGCCGCCTGGTTGGCCTGTGCCAATTACTTTGAGCAAAAGACCTCGAGGGAAGTAACTGTGTGACCCACACAGTGTAGTCCAGCCTCCTCCTGGTTCTTTCCTCACCTTGTCCCGGAAGACGACTGCCCGGAACATATGTATAATTTCACCATTCCCTCGCTTCCCATGTCTTACAAAAGCTCAGCTTGATGGCGTGGCATTCAAGGCCTGCAGTGAGCAGAGGGCAGCCGTCGTTTGTTACTCGGCACCTGTGGGTCTCTGCTCGGACCATACGTAACTTTGTGTTCCGAAGAGGCCTTGTTCTCTGAAGCCCTCATGCCTTAATCCTTGCTGATTTCTCTGCCCAGAATGCCCTTCATGTATCCCTGTACTTTCTGCCCCTCTTTGCCCTTTCCTCTGGCAAGCAAACTCCTGTGTGTCCTTCCAGCCCCAGTTAAGACGTTGCTTGCTCTGTAAAGACTTCCTGGCTTCTGTGGGCCGTGCTGGTGACGCCTTTCTGTGTGGGTTCCCTGCACACTGTCATGGTCGGTGTAACACACGCGCTCCTGGAGGGCTGCAGTTGGACCCCCCCGAGCCCATCATGCAGCACGTTGCCCGTCCTGGTCTGGGGAAGCCGCTCACTGAGGGCTGCTGAGTGAGTGAATGAATGGGTGCCTGAAGATAAGTTGACTATAAGAGTTTTTATTATCAAGTTGGATTTGTGGGTTCTTTGTTTTTGTACTATTTTGTTTTGATTGGTACTAGTTATTGATAAAAATTATTCTCATAAACCAGACTCAAGAAACCCAAGTGCTCCTGCTTTGTGGCTGGGTTGCTACTATCATGTTTCTTTTGTTTTTGACAGAAGTAAAGCATATTTGTTAGTGAAGGAATTGTCTGATTGTTTATTTTAAATCTTTCATAGTATAGGAAAAAAGGTACTCTCTGCTGGTATTCATTTTCATGCAGTGGCGATAACATGCTGATCTCTCATAGCAAAGGGCGCTTATTCTAAAATGGGTGAAATGTTTTGCTCATTAAACCAGAAGTAGTCTCAGCTGATCTTTCCGCCGTTCTCTCTGTTTTCTTAGAAAGGTAGCGCCATTGTTAAGTGTGACTTTTTTCTCCCATCCCCGTAGCAACTGTACTATCTGAGTTGATAGTGGCACCTGCTGCCAGTTGTCTTCAGCTGGACATAAGGGCTGGGGAGAACTTTTACTGGGGTCTCATGTCTCTTCTTTCTCCTGCTCTAAGACCGTGAGTCCTTTGAAGGCAAGGTCACTGTGTCTTCCATCTCTATGGTCCCAGCACCTTGATCAGAGAGTGCCACAAAGTAGGTGTTCAGTTAATGGTTCTTGAATGAAGGAAAGAATGAGGCATGGTCATTCATTCTTGGCTCAGGTCTACACAGTAAGAGCTTATAAGTTGGAAAGGTTGTGGGCCACCACTGGACACAACATTGGCACAAGTGGCCTTGTCATCCCAAAAGGGTTTGAAATATGCCCGTTATCCTCCTAACCACCTTAAAGCACTAATATTTTGGTTATAATTAAACTATCACATGCCCTCTTGGGAATATACTCTAAAAGCCATCTGAATTAATCAGAAACATTTTCCCTTTTCCAGAAAGTAATCCAGTTCTGTATTATTGGCTTTTCCTTGGGGAAGAGGTTTAAGGTGGCTGTCTAGAAACCAGAACAAACCTCTGTTATTCTTCTCTGCGAGTTGTCTGTGGAGGCACAATAGACTATATAGGAGTCCCGGCACAGATTTGAATGTAAAATATTAGGCCTGTCTCTTTAAAGTGCAATTTCTTTCTTATTCAGGGGTGGGTTATCTGATCCTGTGTCTACCCATGATGACCTGGCTTTAAAGTTTGCTGGTTTGGGCCCGGATTTGAACACATTACTTTCACTAGTACAAAGATATTCTTAGAGTGGGAACTTTTGTCTATTTTCTCCTGTCTAAAGGGAGATTTGAGACGGATCAAACCTCCTGACTGAAAGATGGTGGTTTCTTCTCACATTGGGTGATATGAAACATTATGGAGGAAGGATGAGGCACCTTCTGCATTTATCCGTATAGCTTGAAGTTAATTTCCAGAATATTAGCAGATCCTACTGTTAATTCTAATGAAGGATAACGTGAGAGTTTCCTAAGGTATCTGAGGGGATCCTGGTGACCTAAGTAAGTGTTACCCTAAAAACAGATTCCGTGGTCAAACAAGTCTGAAGAACATTGAGTGTACAGTTCTCCAGGTCTGTATGTTGCCATGTGCCTTGATTATGTTTTCCCAAGCCCTGCTCGCTGTGGAGCTCTTCACCCTTGAATCACAGGCAAATGCACTTCAGGAAATACCTCCTGATCCCTTGGCTGGGTGCATGACCTTAAGTTTATTATTTACGCCCTTAAGTTGGTACAAAAGATGAAAATTTCACTACATTCCGTTTTTCCTCCTCCTCTTTGAGAAAAGGCACGGGTGCTCCTGCAACACATACTCTCCGGATGCTTAGTTGGTCCTTGCAGAGTGTACTCATATTATTATTTATGATTCGGTTCCCTCATCCTAGATTGGAAGCTTGGTGAGGGCACCATTGTGCCTCGTACGTCTTAAAATTGAGCCCCTAACCCAGGTCCCTGCACACAGTAAGAGCTCAATAGATTTTGCCAGTGCAGGGGGAGTGGGGGGGTTAGGGATGATGACAACAAAGATGAAGGAGGTCACGAAGTGGTGCGGTGTGGTAGGAGGCCCACAGCAGTAGGATTCTGTCCCTTTTAAAAATTTCAGATTTACCGGGGTATAAGTGACGTGACCCTGTAAGATACCGACAGTGTGCACTGTGGGGATTGATACACGGGCACATTGTGCAACAGCTCCAGCTCAGCTCGTTCAGGAGCACACCCGTCACCTCACGTATGTGTCGTTTTCTCTTCTTTTGGGTGAGATTGTTTAAGTTCTACTCTCTTAGCAAGTTTCAGTTGTACAATACAGGGTTAGGAACTGTAGTCACCGTGTTATACATTAGATCCTCAGATCTTATTTATCCTAGAGCTGAAAGCTTGTGCCCTTTTACCAGCCCCTCCCTGCTTCCCCACCCGTGAGTTGGTCCTACTCACTATCTAGAACAGGGGGTCAGCACAGCGTGGCCTGTGGGCCAAGTCTAGCCTTTGCTTGTTGTCATACAGCCCTCGAGAGCCGAACATGGTTGTTACAGTTTTAAAGGTTTGTAAAACAAAAAAGGGAAAAAAAGAACACAAGATGGAGATCATACATGTTCTACAAAACCTAAAATATTTACCATCTGGCCCTTTCCAGAAAAAGTGTGCTGACCCCTGGCTCACAACAGGCTCTCTGAGGTGAGGGACCGCTTTTTTGTTGTTTGTGGTTTGCAGTCCGTTGTGGACGGAAGCGTACTCCACTGCGCAGGTCAGGCTCACAGCCCGTGCTGCTGGCGACCCCGCCACCGGAGTTCCATCTGAACTATATATGCTGCTCGGCAGTTGTGTTTCTGATTACATGGCAATGTCAAAGTGCTATAAGCGTTTCTACATGCTTGCTCTTCTTGGTTTTTGTACTTCTCTCGTAGCAGGACCAGTAATAGTTCACGGTCCGGTAGCGGTCTGTGGATCACACTTTGTGCAGCAGGGGCTTGATGCCCAGTAGATACGTGTGTGGGTGTGAGGATAGCTTACTCACGGTGGTGTGAGGCATTTCCTGCTCTGTGGGAGTGCACAGCACCTGTGCTAGAGTGGATACCTGAGTCTGAAAGCCACTTTTGAAATGATGGTACTATCATATTATGTACCAAAAATACCTTCTTTCTACCGAGAGCCTCGATTGGGAGCAGAAGAGAAGTGTAAGAGCCATACTTAACTCTGGAATATTAACCACTTTTCTCTTAACTTTTGTATAAGTCCAAGAATTTCCTCCACATATTTTCTTGTTTCAAAACTGAAAAGTCTGATTCTCACCCTCTTTCTCTCTCTTTCTAGTCTTCTTAAATTTTAAATAGAATCCCAAGGTTGTCAAATAAGGGACCTGGAGACAGATGTTGGCCAGGTGGAAACTGTGTTGATTGCAGCTATGAAATGCTCAGCCTTCAGTTAGAGAAATCAATTTAAATAAATCATGGGGCATAAACTGATCTTTCTGATGAGTTTTTAAAAATTGCTTTTTTCACAGTGCCTTCAACTAGTTAATTTGTAATTTCCCTGAGGATTGCAATAGACATTCTGTGTATAATGAGATCTGTTTTTATCACTTAAAAAAAAAAAGCTCTCGACTTTGTCTACTGCATTGCAGTCTTTTATTCATTTTAAATTGAAAACTGGTACATTAGCATACTCTTGACACAAAGGATTACAGACTTTACAGGAGCCCTTTATTTAAAAGTCAATTAAGCCCTTCTTCCTAAACAATTGAGTCCTGCTGCCATGGAGTGGGGCAGAGCAGGGAGGGTGAGTGCAGGGGTGGGGGGGCCACTGGCTCCCAGGGCAGGTCGAAGCCAGAGTAAGGAGAGGGGCGCACCCCTGTAGGGGGTAGAGAGGCGGTGGAGATGACAGGTTGGTTTTGTAGGGGGATTGGTCAAATAAGTAAATATACAAGGATGATGGAAGCCAGGTTTCACACAGTGAAAGGGGAAGCGAAAGGGAAGAAGCCAGAATGAACCCTGTGGTGTTGGGTTGGCAGGAAAGGTACCGGTGTGAACTCCTGGCTTGCAGTTTGCATAGGGGGAAATAGAAATATGTATGATTGTAAATGAGTATGTATGTGTGGGTGTGCAAATGGGCCTGGAAGTGGACACCCCAGTAGCCATAAGCCTGCTTAGCACTCAGATCTTGGCTTGTACGTAGCCGGTTCAGCTTCCAGGAACTAGGGCTCCTTGTGGAAATGACTCAGTCTGGGGCTGGGGCAGGGAAAGTAGGACATGAACCTGGAACATTTTGTCACACCAGACAGCAAGGAAGGGCTCTGAGGATGATGGGAACATGGGAGGAGGACCAAGCCAGTTTGAAGGGGTTTCCCCTGGCCAAATTAGAGACAGTTTGAGCATCAAATAAAAGATAGTAGCAGATGATAACCCACTGAATAAAATAGGACATCATGCGTCCATCTCCATAGGAATACATAAGTGAGTACACTGAAGGTTTGAAATTGATAATTACATAGTATCGAAGCACTCCCTCCCCCGTAACTTCTTAACTACAAAGGGGGAAAGAGTAACTTTACAGTGGGGAACTGGCAGCCACCACCTCAGTCGGGTGATCGAAGTGAATTCACGGACAACCTGATGGAATGCACTGAGAAGAATGTAAATAGAATATCACTTTTTTATGCCAAAGATGCATAACCTGAATCCAGCCATCAGGACGGTCAGATACCCTCAAACTGGGGAATGTCTTATAGGATAACTGGCCATTATCGTGCATCAAGGTCATGAAACTTGGGGAAAGACCACAGAACTGCTAAACCAAAGGAGCCTGAAGACAAATGACAACCAGATGCCATGTGTGATTCTGAATTGGATCTTTCTGTTTGTTACAAAGGGTATCATTGAGGCAACTAGGCAAAATAGGGTGGGGTCCAGGGAAAGACTGGAAGTAGTGTAGCGATGTGAAATTTCCTGATTTTGATGGTTGTATTCTGGTTGTATCAAAGAATGCTTTTGTTTTCAGGAAATCCTAAAATAGAGTGAAGGGAGATCAGGTTGACAACTTACTCTCTGATGGTTCAGGAGAAAGGGTTCTTTGGACTGTACTTAAGATCTTTCTGGATGTGATTGTTTCACAACAAAGCAAATAAGAAACCACAAGATACCATCTCACATTTATTAGAATGGCTAAAATAAAAATGACATGTTGGGGGACAGGTGTGCTGCACCTGGAACTCTCGTCCGTGGCTTGTGGAAGTATAAAATAAGTCTTTATTAAAATAGCCAAATAATTCTCCCGAGCGCAGGGACCGTCCTGTGACCCGGTGGCCCCACTCCTAGCTTCCCTGGGCCTACCATATCTTTTCTGCCCTTCTGTGCCTGGCAAAATGTTACTTCTTTCTCAAGAGTGCACCCAAACGTTATCATAAAGCCTTCATGATAAAAACTTTCAGCAAACTCGGACTAGAGGGTGTGCATGAGAAGGTTCACTCAGTAGGATTAGGGTGTCCCAACTCTGCACATTATGAAGAAACTGGCTCTGGGCCAGTGTTTGGAAGATAATCTCCAAGCTCTTGGCATATCCTGCCTGCTAAGAGGGTGTTTTGTTTTTGTATACCTGGAGCCTTGGACCGTCACGCCGGAGAGTTTATGCTACTAACAGTGTGATTTATGACAGGGGCCTTGAACCAAACTATTTGAATTTGACCTCTGGAGGAACTGGAGACTGAGTAACTAAGGTTAGCTACTTGAGTGCTCCATGCTGCATGACTGACTCCCAGTGAAACACTGGATGCCAAGGCCCCAGGGAGCTTTCCAGGTTGACAGTACTCTGTATGTGCCCATGTTCTTGTTGCTGGGAGAATTAGGTGCTGCCTGTCGTATTTCACTGGGAGAAGACAACTGGAAGCTTGCATCTAGGCTTCTCCTGGACTTTCAGGAGTAGAATTGAGTAATTCATCACATCCGTACAACTCCTAGTGCTCATCACAAGTGCCCTCCTCAGTCCCCATCACCCATTTAGCCCACCCCCCCACCTTCCCTCCAGCAACCTCAGTTTGTTCTCTATTGGTAAGAGTCTGTTTTATGGTTTACCTCTCTTTTCCCCCCATGTTCATCTGTTTTGTTTCTTAAATTCCATGAGAACTGATCTCTATATATTTCTTTTTCCCGTCTAGGAGTATGATATCTCTTTCCATTTGTTACAGGGTATTTTTGTATCTTTCAAGAACATCTTTTAGTTTTTCCACACATGGGTTTGGGCTTTTCTTGTTAAATTTATGCTGTGGTATTTGTTGTCATTGTTAGTTTTTTATTGTTTGTTTTGGCTATTGCAAATGGGGTTTTCTCTTTCCCTGAATCTTGTCACTGTCAACCTGGCACTTTCTGAGGAACATTTAAGTCATTGTTTTGTTATTACAAGTAGTGCTGTGATCAATATCCTTATAACTATCTCTCTGTGTATTTGTGAAACTTAGAGTAGCAGATGTATTTTCCAAAGATGGCTGCATCCAAACATGTCCCATCCCACATGGTCTTATTAAAATCAGTTTGTCACTGCTCCACTGGGAGGGAGATGTGAGGTGTGTGTCCCCTCCGCTTGAGCCTGAGGGGACCGTTGTAACTGCCTGGGCCATGGTGTAGGGCAGAAATGACAGCATGTGACTTCCTGGCTGTTATAAAAGGCACTGACGCTTCTGCCGCAGTCTCAAGGGACTGCCTGCTCTGGGGAGACAGTGACACTCGCACGGACCTCTGACGAGGGAACGAGGCTCCCGGCCATCACCCGCTCGGCAGCCATGGGAAGGAGCCTCTTTGGAAGGGGATCCTCCTGCCTGTGGCAAGCCTTCGGGTGATGCAGCCCCATCCAGCATCCGGCTGCACCCTCAGGAAGGACCCGGAGTCAGAACTGCCCGGCCAAGCCACTCCCAAATTTTCTGGACCCAGAAATACTGATGGGTGGTAAATGATTATTGTTGTTTCGAGGCACTAAGCTTTAGACTGATTTGTTTCCCCGCCATTGTCGCTGGATGCTTAGGAAGGTTGATGTTATAGTTACTTTTGAAAATTCTTTTAGGAATGTTCGAGAAGAGCATTTCCTAAACAGCCTTTCTTAGCACCCTGGTCTTTTCCAAAAGCCCCATGAAAATGGTCTCTGCAGTCACAGGTTATTTGGAAAAGACATCCTTTTGGAAATTCAGAATATATTTTAGCATTATTAAAGGCTCTAAAAATCGGTAGCGCCTGGGTGGCTCAGTTGTTAAGCGTCTGCCTTCGGCTCAGGTTATGATCCCAGGGTCCTAGGATCGAGCCCTGCATCGGGCTCCCTGCTCTGCGGGAAGCCTGCTTCTCCCTCTCCCACTCCCCCTGCTTGTGTTCCCTCTCTCGCTGTGTCTCTGTCAAATAAATAAACAAAATCTTAAAAAAAAATCAAGGCTCTAAAAAGTTGTAGAGTAAAATACCCATCTAGCTTTGACTCAGTTTTCTCAGATTCATTTGACCAGAAGCCCCTTTTCATGGAACATGGTGGGTAGACTCTACTCTTCATGGAGCAACTGTTAAGAGCATGCCTCTGAGGCAGGTTCCTTAAGTCACATCCCAGCCCAGCCATTGACTAAGTGTGTGACCTGGGCGAGTTTCCTCACTTCCATATACCTCGGTTTCCTCCTCTGTAAGAAGGTCATCAGTATCATTACCTACCTTATAGGGATGTATGGCCTTAAATAAATTTATCCAGATAGCGTGCTTAGAAAAATGCCCAATACATAATAAGCCCTCAGTAAATGTTAGCTGTGGCATTAACAAGAGCATCCTTGTATGTATTTACATTGTTCCTTTTATGTATAGTCTTCCTGGCTCGTAATATGGAATTCATCATCGATCTTTTTAGCAGTCTACCCATAATTTTTGTAGTGCTGTGTCGACTCCAGGAAAGCTATTACAAGGCTTGTTGTTTCATGATCAACAAGTTTTTTCTCCTACTAGCTAATTACTGACCGTTATAAGGTATCCATTCATTCAACCTGTATTTATTAAACACTGAATGCCAGGCACTCATGTGGGACCCAGGGCTGCGCAGCGACCATGGCCAGCAGTCCAGAGCCCTGCTCTGAGAGCGTGCCCTCCAGCAGAGTGAGGCACGCAGTAAACAAGTGAAGTAGCAAGGTCATCCCAGACGCAGGTAACTGCCTATCAGGAGGACAAGGGCTATGGCACGGTGTGACATGGGGGAGCCTGCTTGAGGTCGGAGAGACAGGGTAGGCCTCTCTGAGTGAGGTGAGCTCGAGCCTAGCCCTGAAGGTGGAAAATAGTACAGCCCTAAGAGGGGCCCTGAGGCTGACGCCAAGTGCAGAGGCCTTGGTTCCTGAGACAAGTCGCTTGTGTATTTATAGTTAACTTATTTAAGATACTACTTATATATACTACATAATGTGTGGGCGTGTGTGTGTGTGTGTGTATTTAGCAACACTTTTGCACTGGTGTGAAACAGCCAGTGTCCTGGATTTGTTGAACAGTCAGCCTCCACCACGCACGTGTTGAGTGCGGTGTCAGTATGTGGGGCAGGTTTGTGCGTTCTTTCTTTCAGCACTTACTGACTGCATTCCTTCCCTCGTGAGCTTTGGTGGGGTGCCCAGTCCTCCCTCTGCAGGCGGTGACCCTGGTCCCTTGTAGTAAGTGCCCTGCTGGAAGGGGTTGGGATGGACACTGCTTAGCAACTCTGCTCCCTGGCAGAGGGCACGGAACACGTGTGCAGGGGTCACACGTGACTCCCTCTGTTGTCAGAATAGAATCTTGCTGTGTCAGCAAATTATATGACTGCTAATTATCTATTTAGATCTAAGCTGGAACCAGAACCAAATACAAAGACGAGAGAATCCATGTCTTCTGAGAAAGTTTCACAGAATCCTTCACAAGACTCTGAAGAAAAACCTGTCACTGAAGAATATCCAGGTATGAATTGAAACCAAAGTCTTGCCTTGCGTCTCTTCCTTATGACGTACTGGCAGAAATACAAAGCAGGAAAAGGAACACAGTCCTAGACATCTTGCGGTGTTTGTACTTGCATAAAGCAAAGGAAACGCAGAAGGGGCAGCCTTTTTCTGTCCCAGTTGGAGCTGATGCCTGTTGGGGCAGGGCGGAAGGATTCCTCCAGCCACCCAGGAGCTGGCAGAGTCCAGGGAAAGGGCCTGAGTTGAAGTGCACCACCAGGGTGGGGGCTGGGGTCTCATGGAAGGTGGAGCACTGCCTCCCCTGCCCCCACGTGGTGCCCTGTCCCGTGATCTCAGCATCCTCTTAGCACTGACTCTGCGTGGCCACCCTGCGTAGGCAGTGCATGCCTAGTTTGCCGGATCTCACATGTAGCAGGGGTGGGATTTTGCTTTGCACGAGTGCCAGGATGATGGTGTGCTTAGGGCCCGGGGGCCAGACGTCTTCCTCAGTCCCCTCGTCCGTGTTATCACAGTGACTGTCATTGCTTGCACGTCTCCCAGATGCCAGGCACTGCC
The DNA here is from genome assembly GCF_003265705.2 of Callorhinus ursinus. Classification (NCBI taxonomy): domain Eukaryota; kingdom Metazoa; phylum Chordata; class Mammalia; order Carnivora; family Otariidae; genus Callorhinus; species Callorhinus ursinus. The sequence goes on from NW_027397066.1 coordinate 6,333,173, forward strand.
CTGAATCCTTGCAGACACCACCACCATCCTTAGAGCAGCCCCCCTGGGATGGGTTTGGTGGCCCTGTTTTTGAGATGAGCCTTCTGAAAGGCTGTGAGAGGCTGGGAAACTTAAAAACTCATAAATAGTAGATTCAGGATTATATGCAGATCTGTACTGCCCCTCCATCTGATTTATTCCCTGCCTTGTACAAGAGAGGGAATTCCGAATGCCGTGTGGGAATGAGCACCTGAACGATGCCAGGGGCTCTTTCTGTGGTTGGAAACGATGTCAGTGGGGAGAGGTGGGGAGACCAGCACCTAGTGAGCCCTCCACTGTGCTGGGCTCGTGCTGGGCCATCAACAGTTTGAGGCTCATTGGGTCTTTTGAGGTGGTGCTGTCATCATTTTACGTGTGAGGAAATCAAGCTTTGAAGAGATTGTAAAACCTGTCCAAAGTCAAAACCGAGAAAGGGGCAGCACTTGGGTCACTCTTTATAGAGCCTGAGCCTGTCCTCTCTGGTGGCTGCCTTAATCCATAGGCCGGAGGCCTTGCACAGCTCCCATCTCCACTGGTCCCTAATGAAGGAAAACCCCAGCATCACTCATGAACTAACGGGGCCCAGCTTCTCGTAGGACAACACGTAGGGTTATTATGTCTACATTTACTCATGCCTGACACCGCATACTCATTCCATCACTCATTCATCCCAGAAATACCGGTAGGGCTGATGAGAGTGGGGAGAAGCCAATACAGATTCTTGGGGCCCAGCTGAGGGCGGATCTCCAGTGAAGAGCTGTCTGCCCCTGCTGACCCCTGAGCCCACATGGAGTGCTGCTGTGCCAGGCACTGTGCTGGGTGCTGGGGACAGTAGTGAGTAGAAAACAAGACCCCTCTGCTTATAGGAAAACAGATGTTGGTGGAACAATCACACCCATGTAGTATACAATCATTGTAGGTGCTGTGCAATAGAGGGTCCTGGTCGGAGGAGAGATTAGGCCTGTCAGAGAGGTCGGAGAGCTTGATATTTCAGTAGAGACCCAAGGGCCATGAGGAGTGAAGCCTGTCTTTGTCTCGGGCAAGAGCATCACAGGCCGGGGAAAGCAGACGTGTGGAAGCCCCGGGAAGGGAGCATGCCTGGCATGGTGGATGAGCAGCCTGGAGGCTGGAGAGCAGGGCAGAGGGCAGAGGGACAGCAAGTGAGGAAATGCCAGGGCTCCAGGCTGCTCGGGGACTGTGGCTTTTACTCCGTAGGAGGTGGGAAGCCATGGGGAGGTCTGCACGGAGCACGGCCCCACCCAGCTGTGTTTGAGCAGGGCCCCTGCAGTTGCTCTATTGAAGAGAGAAATAAGGACAGTGAAGAGGTTGCTGAAGTCCCCCAGAAACAGGATAATGGTGGAGCACAACACACATGGTAGCAGGGGAGTGGGGGGAAAGTGCTGGAATTCTGGATACATTTTAAAGTAAAACCACAGCATTTGGCTTCCTGTACATGGGACAGGCAGGAAGGAGGGGTCAAGGAAGGTCGTGGAGGTTTTGACAAGGGAGAAGTTTGCTGTCCTTCACTGCGATGTGGGAGATTGGTTTGATCAGGAGCCCAGGGTCGGGCGTGTTAATTTTGAGATGCCTGGCAGAGATGTTGAATAGGGAGTTGGGTTTATGAGTCTGGAGGTCAGGGGGCAGGTCTGTAGGCAGCTTCGATCCCCTGAGACAGGCTGCGATCCCCCGGAATGAGGGTGAGTAAAGAGAGGATGAAGGCCTGAGGCCTCCCAGCACTTCCCGTCTTCCTGCTTTATCCTTCTCCCGGGCACGTGCCACCATCCTTCTGTTTGTTTCACTTGTTAATGTTCTTGACGATCTGTCCCTCCTACTAAAATGTAGGTTCCGTGAGGACAGGGATTCTGTGTGCTGTTCACTGCTCTTAACACTGGCACCCACAACAACGCCTGACACACGGGACGTGCTCAGTAAATCTCTGAAACAGCACATCACTGAAAACAGCGAAAGGACAGAGGAGGGTGATCGGGGAACACTGATTGCTTTTAGTTGCTGTGGAAGCGTTTCCTAATGGAGAAGGAACTTCATGCCCCTGGACAATAGGAAATACACCGTCAAGTCCCGATTTATATTTTTATCTTAAAGTCAGTATTTGTTGTTTTATAATCACGAGGTTCTCTCCTGACTCAGCCAGCCCACCAGATATTAAGGGCGCGCTCTCCAGTTTAGCTCCTGACCCCCGCGTAGGAGACAGGATTGTATGAAGATTGTCTCTTCTGAGGCTGTCATGGTCCCAGCTCTAGCACCTCCTGGCACTTCTGAGTGTCAGTTCCCCCATTTTTAAAATGGGGGTGATGACACCTTTTAGGGGTGTGGGGAGGAGGGTGTGAGGTTGTTATTGGTGTTGTCTTTGCTTACTGCTCTCCTAGCATCTTGAGACACTCCCCCACCCTCATCTTGGTCCTGGGATGTCTCTGAGATGCCCTGTGGCCAGTGCTCTCCTGCCTTCTCCCCTGCACCCTAGCACCTGCCTGCTTCTGCCGGCTCAGCCTCCCTGCCCCCCAACTCCACAGACCCCCCTTTCCTTCAAATCATTTAGTGATGCTTGTTATGTCCTCTTTTGCTTAGCTACACGGAATCCCAAAGACTTGTAAAATCAGAATATTAAAAGTGTACACAATTTCCTGTCTGTACAAATTCCTGCATATATAACAGATTTTTAAATATTTCAGTTTTGTTGTTTTTTTCCCCCAAGAGAAAGCTATTACCATTGCTGTATCCCACCTTTATCTATTACCTGTTTGTGGGTCTGTAAGGGAAGAGAAGAAACCAGGCTGCAGCTTAGAGTCATGGAAGCAACTTTGGAGTCAGATTAACCTGGTTTTGCAGCCTGGTCTCTGCCCTGAGCTGTGACCCTGGACGAGTTATGTAAATTCTGAGCCTGTGCTTTCTTGTGGTGTCGTGTGGCCATGGTTCGTTGTGAGCATCACGTGAGCTAGCACATGAAGGGCCTAGCAGTGTCCGACGTGTACAGTCGATGTTCCACAAACCGCATGTCTTATGTTGGTTTGTAGAGCTGGCTACGAAGAGATCCACTGCTTGACACCAGGGATTGGGCAGTATCCTTCTTCAAATGTAGCATTGAAAGTCACTAAGATAGCAAAGGAAAGTAAAATCTAGATTAGAAAGGAAGTTTTCTCTATTCACAAACTACCTAATACTATATACAAAAAATTTTAAGGAATCTACCAAAATAAAAAACAATGAATGAGTTCATCAAGGTCGTAGGATACAAAGTCAGTATACAAAAATCAATTTCATTTTTCTATATTCTCAGTGAATAATCCGAAATGAAATTTAAAAAGCAACAATTCCCTTATAGCACCAAAAAGACTAAAGTACTTGGGGAATAAGTTCAACAAAAGTATAAAACTTACGTTTTGAAAATTCAAAAATATTGTTGAAAGAAATTAAAGATGATCCAAATAAATGGAAAAGCATCCCAAGTTTGTGGTTGAGAAAGAATTAATGTTATTAAAATGACAGTATACCCCAAATTGATCAACATACAGACATGAAGTGAGCACGTGCTGTTGGAAAAATGGCGCCAGTGGACTTGCTGGACTCAGGGTTGCCACAGACCTTCACTTTGACAAAACGCAGTGTCTGTGAAGTGCAAGAAAGTGAAGCACCATACAACAAGGGATGTGGCCAAGGATGTGGCGATCAGAACCTTCATTCGGGTAAAACTTCTCCAGGCAGAGGACCAAGCCAGCAAAGAGGTGTGGGGGGAGCCGAGCTTGGCATGTGGCAACGCGCGTGCGCACTCACGGGCTGAGGCACCAGTGAGGACGGCACAGGGACAGACGAGATGGGGACCGAGGCCAGAGCCTACAGGCCTTACAGGCCACGGTCAAGGTTTGCCTTTGATTCTGCGTGTGGCCAGAAGCCCCTGGAGGTTTTCAGGCTGAGAGTGGCAGGTCTGGCACACAGCTGAGTATGGAAGAAGTGGCAGCTGTGGACTTGTCCAGATCTGTTGCAGGTTGTGTGACAGTGTCGCACGGCAGGACAGCAGTGGTGATGGGGGTGGTCGTCGAGAGAAGCGCTCCAACTCCAACCGTAGTTTGGAGCTGCAGATGAACTCGTAGGTGGGGTGGGAGATGTGAGGGACAGAGGGACGGAGCACCAGGGCTTGGGGCTGGAGCAGCCTGGTGGACGGTGAGGAGGAAGGCAGGAGGAAGAGTTGTCTGGCAGCAAGGCTCGGGGGGAGTGGGCGGGGCGGCACCAGAATTCTCGTCTACGCGTGCTAGGGCTGGGGCGCCTGATGGACTTTCAGGTGGAGACAGTGAGCCGGTGGTCGGAGTGAGCCTAGAGCTCAGGGAGGGCCTCAGGGCTGGAGACACCTGGGAGTCGTGAGGCTAGGCCATGCAGAGCCCCAGGCCCGTGTGCGCTCACCCGGGAGCGCGTGCGGGAGGGGAGAAGTCTGCGCCCACCTCTCTGCTGCTGCCCTGTTGTCTGGGGGCCTTTGACATTTCGTTCATCCCGACCTTGATGCTGGCGGGTCAGTCTTACTCCCCAAGTCCCAGCTGCCCCCCCCCCCCCCCCCCGCCGCGGGGTTGCACATCTGCCCGCGGACATGGTGCTAAGCGTGTCTACAGTTTGCAGAAGGACTTTTTAAGTCGGGGCCACGTGGAATCCTTTGGCTTCGCTGTTCAGCTTTTCATTTCTCTTTTGAAACATGAGCTATAACTTAAAAAATACTTCGGGATAGGACTAGGTGGTATAGTTCTAGGCAGAGCTTGCCACGCTCCTGTTTTTTAAAAAAACCGCTAGTTGGGTTACTTTTCATTTAGTCAGCAGTATCCAGCAGCTCTGTGGTCATATAGCACTTTTGTCCTCGTCAGATGTTTAGGCCGCCGCCTTCCATATTCGTACTATGCCAGCACAGGGTCTGCATGGACCCGTTGTTTGTTTTTTGTTTTTTAAGATTTTACTTATTTTAGAGAGAGTGAACGACCTGGGAGTAGGGGAGGAGCAGAGAGAGAGAATCTGAAACAGACTCCCCACTGAGCCCGGAGCCCAACGGGGGGCTTGATCTCATGACCATGAGATCATGACTGGAGCTGAAATCGAGAGTCAGACGCTCGACTGACTGAGCCACCCAGGCGCCCCCTTCATGTACCCATCTACAGTTTGTTTTCTTACACTCGTTTCCCCTAGCATTAAGATGGGTCTGGTTATTTGTGAATACTTCCTACACTTCTTGAATGAGCCACTGTTCCTGCCCTCAGGGAGCTCACAGTTGATGGGAAAGGTGGACCCCGACGGCTACCGAGGTCAGCAGCTTGCTGAGCATGCAGCCTCTTTGCAAATTGGACATTCCAGCTCAGAGCTCAGTTATCCTTGGAGCTGATGCGAATGACGTTTCTGTGTTCCTAATTTTGTGTTCTTATCCTTGACATCAGAGTCAAAGCTTGATGTGGATGCCATAATGAGGTCACATAGGAAACAGAGGGCTCTAGGGGTGGAGGTGGGGTGAGTTAAAAGTGCAGAGGCTCCTATCTAAAGATGTCCTGTCTGAAAAACAGCTCACCAGTTTCAGTGGGTGCCTTCAGTCTCTCTTTTATATATCAGTTATATATGTTTATTATATTTACATGTATATTATATATAAATGTTTTTTATAAATATAATTCTAGCAAAAACTGCCATTTATTTTAAACTTGCACAGTGTTCTGGATGACCTGGAGATTTTTTTGTGAGGATGCATTTGGAATGGTAATACTTTATACACAGGGTCTGCCTAAATTGCTTTCTCTGAATTGGTGCTATCATACATTCTTTTCCTTTATCAGTCTCAAAACAAAAACTCTGGACTTTTGCCCATGTCGTGGGGCTGAGCTCAGCTCTGGGAAATTTCCTGAAGTTGAGGAAGAAAAGAAAAAGAAGCAGTACTTGGCAGCCCCTTGACAAGCCTAGAAGCACCGCTGAGACACAAATACCAGACGCAAAGTCACCTTTAGAAAGAGAGACTCCGTTACAGTGTGTACCAGGGGCAGATCACTTCCATCCACTCCCCTGTTCCCTCCGCACCCCCTTCGAGCCAGGCAGGCCTCTCTAGCATGGTCCTGGGTGGCACAGCCCTTCCTGGGAACCTGAGCTGTTGGTTCACTTCATCAAGTATCCATCACCTGTTTGTGTGATTGTGGTCAAAAAGTTCTGGAAGGTGTTCCTCCACCTCCAGTCCGCAGTTCGTGCTCAGGTACCTATCCTGGAGTACACCAAAGAGCGCCCGAAGGATGGACTGGCACATGGTACCATTATACTAGTGAGAAACCCAGATAACCCAAGGTTTATCAGTGGAGGTACAGCTACGTAAGGGACAGTGCATCCTTACAACGGAATGTTACGCAGCAGCTTAAAAGAGTGAAGCAGATCTATGTGACTGACGTAGGATAATCTCCAAGATATGGTGAAGTCATAAACAGCAAGTTTCAGAACAGCATGCTAACCCACAAAACTCCATATTGTTTCTAGACTGAAGTGTGGGGGGAAGGCAGGGAGTTGCATCTCTGCGTGTATGTGAACGTGCTAGGTCAAGTCAAAGTGCTGACAGTAGTTACTTCTGGGAGAGAAATAGGATTAGGGAGCAGTCTGTCATTTCCTGTATTTTTTTTTTTTTTTAATGAAAACACCTATATATTCAGCAGTGTTTAGAAAGCAGGGGGTGGGGGACGTGGCGTGAGTGTGTGAGTTTGTGTTTTGAGGTAAAATATACTTGAAGACTGGTTCTGAAGACTGTCCCTTTGGTCTGCAACCATTGCTGAGATCACCGTGGCACTGGCGCTGTGCATGAGGCGCCTTCTCGCCCCCACACAAGTGCACACACATGTGCACGCACGCACACGCCTCAGCACGGTAGGAGAACCACGGTGCGGCGCCTCAGTAACCGGATGTGGACAAAGCTGTGCGATCCCGTTCCACCCCATGTTCACAACGTGCCTGCATCCCAAGCCAGCCTCCTAAAGTGAGTTGTTTTGCCTTCTGCTTTTCTTCTTCTTCTTCTTCTTTTTTAACAGAGAAGGTTCCGGCTGAATCGCAACCTGAACTGGGCACCTGGGGAGATGGCAAAGGTGACGATGAATTATCCCCAGAAGAAATACAAATGGTAAGGCTATTCTCTGCCCAGTCAGGTGTTGTCTAACTGGTGTTAGTTAGGAGGTCATCCTAAATGCCCTTGCTCTGTTATACCAGGTTTTAAAAGTTATAAATAAATATTTTAGATACAGTTTTTCCACTTGATTTCCTAATTCTTAATATGCTTTTCATAAGTTTTAAATTTGCAGTAGCATAATTGAAGAAGAAATTGTGTTGGAATAATTTTACTAATATTAGATTTCTTTTCAGCTGCAGTAAAATAGTCCTCCAGACTAAATGGGTCTTTTATAATTACTGCTGTGGTGCTTTTTAATTATTTGAATTGCTGGTGTTATGCTAATGTGGAGAAAGCATAAGTAATGACTGAAGAATGAAGAGTAACACCTTAACTGCTAAGGTCTAGTTGCCAGTTGTAGGCTGTCCTCTCTGGGTGAGTTTCAAAAGGAAACTGATAGTTCTGGCACGAGCGCCTGCCAGCTCATTTACTGCAGTGCCTGTATACACTTCAGACGTTGGTGTGATCGAGCCAAATGGAATCTGTCTTCCTGGGGCGGGGAGCAGGTGTTTCCTAGCGCGGCCCTGGCAAAACACTGTCCTCTGCCTACGGAGCTAGGAACCCGGGTCCCACTTGGCGCATTTCATTGGCTATCCCTGACAAGTGACAACACCTTAGCTTGTGCAGCAGTTGACGGGGGACAGGACTTTGCTGGGGTCATCTTCACCGTGATCCTCTTAACAGTCAGGCTCAGAGGTGGTGGCGCGTCACCATCTCCTGTTAACTTGGGCAAAAAGCGGTAAAGTGGCCCAAAGTGCTCTAGTTAACGAGTGGTAGAGGTTACTAATCCTCAGTTCCCCGATTCCTAACCTAAAGCTCCTGTTCCAGAAGAGAGGTAGTAGAGCTCTGAGCCAAAAGCTCTGTCAAGTAAGAAAGAGATCCAGTCTCATCCCGGCCTTGAGCCTCTTGGACTGAGGCGTCTGTGTTGCCAGGCTCTTTCTCTCCACTTGTCTTCATACCTTGCAGGTCTCAACTGCTGTGTTCTCAGAGACGCCTTCCCGACCACCCAGCCTGCAGAGGCCCCCAGCCACTCTTTCCCTGTACCCCACTTTATTCCCTGTCCCTCCACGAGAGCAGGAACTTGTCTGTTTTTGTGGCCATAGTCCCAGAGCCTAGAATGGTGTTCGAACAATGAGCGCCTTTGATGAGTGTCATAGGCAGGATCATCAGTAAGCATTACTAGAACATTCTCACTTTAAGTTATTACTGCTATTATGTATACTCATGAATGTCCCCTATATGCCAGGCCTTTTACATATGTTGTCTTATTTAATCTTTGTAACAGTCCAGTGAAGCAGGAATATCCCTCTGTACATTTGGAAAAAATAAGGCACCAAACCTCTAAAGCCCTCCAAGGTCGCAGGGCCAGTAGAGCCAAGCCACGTCCTGTGGCCTGAGCCCTGGCTGCAAACCCTGCACTCTTCCCTGTATCACAGTTCACTGGAGCCCCTGAGGGGATCTGGTGGTCTAAGGGAGTGTAGCCGGTATTGGAGCCGTGTGGCAAACTGACATGGGCATCCTCCCGGGGTCCGCTGAGCAGTGGCACATGCGCGGGTCTGCAGGCGGGGCCCCGCGAGGGTGGCCAGGTGCACGGGTCCTCTCTCTTGAACATCGGCTTTCAGGGGCAGAGCGCTGACTCAGAATCTTCCTGCTTTCCAGACTTGCTGTTTCTTCTCCGAGCCAGACCCACGGTGGGGCTCATGAGTGAGTGAGCCAACCAGGAGGGTCATGCGTCACAGTGCCAGGCACCCAGCAAATGCTCACACGGTCCCCCAGCCTTCCCCCCTCGGAGTGGCAGCACACCTGTCTGCTGCATGGGCTGGAAGACACCGGCCAGGGCACAGATGCTCGGGCCACAGCTGCACGTGTGCAGAGGGGACTGAGGTGTGCCTGCCATACTCACAGCAGCATCAAGGGGTCACGTGGGTGGGAACTGCAGCTCAGTGGAGTTTTATATGTATTTTATACACAACATGGTTTCACAGACATTTACTCCCCCCCAGACGAGTGGTTCCTCTTTAAAATCAGCCCCTTAGAAGCGCAAAACTGGTCGCAGTGATAGTCCTGTTAGCCGTGACTTGCCTAGGACTTGCTTTGGGGACACCCTCAGAGCCTGTGGTATATGCTTTGGAAGAATCAGCAGAGCTGTCTTTGTTTTTTACAGGCAAAAATAATTCTGAGCTAAGGGACTAAGTCAACTTTAAGTGGCTTGCCAGGCCCCTGCCTTCCTCCAGATTCTCCCAGGTTCCAGCATGCACCCTCTGACTTTGAGTAGGTGCTCCATGCCCCCCAGGCCCAGCAGACGTGGGAGCCAGAAGCCTTGAATGTGGAGGGTGGCTAAGGAAAGACTGCAGTGTGGGTTCCAGTTAGGAGGTGACAGGGGGTCGGTCAGGGTGCAGCTGTGGAGGCAGAGATGAGAGAGGTGCGGGGTAGTGGCCTGGACTGGGAGGAGGAGCCTGGAGCTTTCTGACTTGGGAAAAAGTGCTGGCAGTCAGAAGGGAGAGCAGGCTGGGCGGGTCAGGGGATGCCGAATTTCATTTTAGACAGGTGTGTGTTTGGGGCACCTCTGGGACATCCCTGGGAAGTGTTTGGTGGGCAGTGGGATTCGAGGCTCAGGCTAGAGACGTGAATATGGGAGACATCCTACTGCTGATGTTTGAAACAGTTCATCCCGGGGAGAGCGGAGCAAGGCAAAGGACATTGCCCTGGGGATGCTCCGCAGGGAGGCAGGCTGAGGCAGGGGAGCCAGCCAATGGAAGGGAAGGACAGTTAGATCATACTCCCTTCTTCTATAGCCAGATGATGGCAGAAGTTTCTTAAAATCTCAGTTTCTCTTCAGTTTGTACAGAATTTTATTAATGAAAATAATGATTTCACGTTCCCCCAAATAATGTAACAGGACCTGCATTTCTTTGCTGGAGAAAAAATATGCATAGCTCCATCTCTTGAATGATTTGTACATAAGCAGAATTTACTTTCTGTTTTAAGGCTTTTTTCTTTCCTTTTATACACTTCATAAGTGAAGTAGCTAGGATAAGAGTCAGTTGTTTGCCAGAGAAGTTTGCCTTCCTCCTGTGGGTAGTGGTGAGCAGCAGAAGTTTGTTAACCTTTGCCAATGCATGACCTTTAGAAGCCTCTAGACGAATGCTGGGGTGGACCAGAGGAAGACTGGTACCCAGGATGTCTGTAGTCTACTGATGCCCCATCCCAGTGAGAGGTGATGAAAGTGCATCTACTGATGCCCCATCCCAGTGAGAGGTGATGAAAGTGCGTGGGCTTGGAGACTCGACAGAGTCAGTTACAAATCCTCTTTGTATCACTTACTGTCTGTGTAATTTGGGGCAAGAAGATTAGCTTCAGTGAACTTGAGTGTGGCAGAAATCACCACCCCACAGAACTGTTGGGAATGCAGTAGCTTGTGGAAGAGTACCCAGCAGTGCGCAGGGCCCATGGGAGCTGCTCAGCTGGTGTCAGCCCCTGGGCACATCCGCACTCACGGCACATCTCTGGAACGGGATTTAGCCAATGGAGAGGAAGATTAAGGATTCCCGTCATTAGGCTTTTCTGTGCCTGATGACTGCTGATGCCCCGTGCTTCCACTTCCTGGTCCTGTACTGAGTCACTGTCTGTAAACATGCTCCTGACCATTTCCAATAATGCTAGTTATTTCAGGGTCCCAGTACCGGTGACTGAAGCCATCGGAACCGGCAAGACCTCCCTAATTTGTACTGTGTTCCTGCAAGTGGATTGGGCAGCAGGATATGATGTTCAGAACTTTGATGGCCACCTATTTAATGTTCAGTTAACCTCTCTCTTAATTGGAAATGATAGCTAAGTTCCATATCTAACAGTTTGGCCAACCCAAATCTTACTTAACAGGCTCAACCCTGAACATGAAGAGAAAGAAGCAGGGCACTATTGGTTTTAAATTGGAAAGGGTTTGTAGCAAATTTTGGTCATAATTCATAATCCCTGTTTTGGAATTTTTCCTCAGGGTAAAATAATGAATTAAGCCCTATAATATCAATTTAATTCATTATTTCACCCATAGGAGCAGTTGTTACATGTTCCAAAATAGTTGCAGAGTGTTACATGATTTGCACAGTGAATTTCCATTTATAACCCATGATGCAGGTATATTAACGTTTGCATTAATATAAGCAGATGTTTTGTGGTCAGGCTGAGTGAAACCAAATTGTTTTCTGATGTTACATAGAGAAAATACCTCCTTTTCTAAGCCTGCATTCATTTTACTTGCCTCAAGTGAAACCATCTGCATGTATTGATGTATTCCTTAGCATAATTTTTAAAGATGTGCATATGACTTCTGTTCTTAAACCTACATGAAAGGTGTCCCTAGCCCCTGTCCCCTGTGGTAGCCCCTGGAAGCACCAGGTGCCTGGCTGGCAAGGCTTTCGATCTGTGGCCACGCTCATTGCAAGAGTTGTTGGTAGAATCTGGGCTCCACACGGCTGAGGGCTGAGGTCCACACCTTGGGGAGGTTTCAGGTTCACGGGGGCAGATGTGTGAGGAGGGAGGTGAGGGTCACAGATCCCCGAGTATGAAGCTATTGGGCACAGATAATCACATCTGAAGACCCCCGAGAGGTCCTGGGCCAGGGGGGCAGACTGCTTTCTAGGCTGAGCCCCTGTGGGTTCATAGTCTTCGGTTCAGTTAGCTGCTCTTGCGTCTTTGCAATGCAAATAACCTTTTCTGGCCTCATTTTACACTCAAAGGCCTTTGTAGGAGTGATTTTCTTTTTAAAACTATAGTAAAGAGGATTAGATTAGAAAAGGATTTCTGTAACAATGTATTCACAATGTGGATTTGCATCCTTTAAACCAGATTATAAACCCTTTTGGGGCCCCCTATTTGGAAGTCTAACTGACTTCTAAATGGAATAAAGCCGTTAAATAATACTGCCTAACACGCATGTAACACACACCACATGCCAAGTACTGCTCTGAGCACTTCAGCATTTATTAATGTGTGCCACCCCATGTGGTGGGGACTGTTGCAGGCCCCATTTTATGGAGAGCTCCCGAGTCCTAGACCTTTAAATGTGGTGCCTACCACTGTGGTTTAGGGGTCAGGGGGAGGCTGCTGGGGGCATCGTGTCTGTGAGAGCAAACAGTATGGAGTGGAAGGGGCCATGGCAGGAGGCCCACAAAGACAGTCTGGCTATTCTCATGCCTCTCAGACCCTTCTTGTCCACCTTACCCATCATGCAGGCCGCACGTCCCCCTTTCCAGTGCCTCACAGAGATGGGTGACGTGTATCTTAGACCAGCTGGGTTTGCCTTTCCCGGGGGCCTGTGGATACCCCTGTCCTTGGTGCTGACCATGGAGCCCAGGCCCTGCACCTTGTGAAGTCCCTGTCCCTGTGGGGGACAGATGTTGTGTGAGCGTTTCTCATGCTGGAGAGAGAGAGATGACTGGGAGACACAGCGGCCCTCTAAAGTTTGAAACCAGAGAGGTGGAAGGGGCCTTCAGAGCATTTCATGACTCATTTTGCATATCTGGAATCTCACTCCCAGAGAGATTAATAATAACAATTAGCACTTAGTGAGGGCTTCCTGTGTGCCATGCATTTTGTAAGCAACTTATATGTATTAGCACATCTTTCTCTTAACAACTGCTAGTTAAGTACTATTCTCATCCCATTTTCGTGACGAAGACAGAGGCACAGGAAAGTTATCTGCCCAAAGGCATACAGCTTAGAAAGTGGAGGAGCCATCCCTCCCCACCCTCGCATCCTCACCACACCTGTTCACAAGGAGGCCCTGTCACATGACTGGCCAGACAGAAGCCAGTGACTGGTCCAGGGTCATCCAAGGAGTTACCACAAGGCCACAGGGGCTGGCTCACTGAAGTCCCAAGCATGTCCACCGCCTGCCCCTGCTGGCCAGCATTTGTCGCTCCCTGTCTTATCAGCAGATGAGACGTGAAGTATACGGGTTTGCCACTGCAACAGCATCAGAAACCACCCTGAGATCTGGTGCAAGTGAATGTTGTCAGCAGCCTGACCAGTACCCGATCTACCTGAGCCCTGCCAGGTCTCATGAAGTGACTACCTTGCACTTGGCTGTGGGAAACAGGTTTTGTTGTTTCTGGAAACACGGTGTCATTGTAACTCCCACCCCCAAATGGAGGCCGCTTTCCATGAAGATCTTGGCCTCGGCACCCCTCTCTCCTCAGCCCTATGGCTGCTTGACTCCTTGAGGCATTTGTTTCTCTCACTTCCTCCGGGGACTGGGTACTTCTCGGTGGCCTTAAGAATCCAGGGATTGAAAGGAAATCAGAGCCAGAATCCAGTCCCACTCCTGACTGCTGCTGACAGGAGTCCTGCAGAAGTAACAGTTACCCGGAGGCCTTAAAGGAGGTGCGGCGGGGGCCACGTGCCCTGGATTTGGGGAGGAAACAGCTTTGTTCCCAGGGGACATTCCAGTAATAATAAACTACCTCAAACCCCTACTTAATCTTGCTTAGGAACAGTTTAAAAAGCAAAAAAGGGCTGAGGATTTAAAAGGACAGGGCCATCTTTTGTTGTTAGAAAAATAAGAAAATGCCCCCTGCAAAAATAAGTAAATAAAAAAACCCTGAGTAGTACCTGGGAGAATTCTTGAAAGTAAATTAGTACCTACATGCTAAGTAATTGTATTTTTCCTTAAATACTGGACTCTTTTTTTTTTTTTTTAAGATTTTATTTATTTGACAGAGAGCGAGAGCAAGAACACAAGCAGGGGGAGTGGGAGAGGGAGAAGCAGGCTTCCCGCTGAGCAGGGAGCCCGATGCGGGGCTTGATCCCAGGACGCTGGGATCATGACCTGAGCCGAAGGCAGATGCTTAATGACTGAGCCACCCAGGCGCCCCAAATCCTGGACTCTTAAGTAACTGTTAACAGAGCTGATACCTTCAAACTCCAGAGTGAAGCTTTTATTCCCTTAAACAGCCTGCTCCATGCACAATGAGAAGGGCCGTCTGGGTACCGTGTGGGCAGCCAGCAAGGCAGCCCGCCGCCGGGGGCTGGGGTGGCCCTTCAGACGCTTCCCCAGCACATCTGCCCCTCTGCAAGCTGTGCTCGCCCCCCTCAACCCCAGTCTTCTGACCCAGTGGGTCTGGGGTCTCGGAGTGGAGGTGTCTTTGTGTTTGGACAAGCAGCAGGGCTGGGGACTGGTGCCCTGGAGCGTGTCAGGCCCTGCCCTGCGCTGGGGGGGGGGCAGAGGGGAAGGCCCCACCCCAGGAGGGAAGATGCCCCAATAGGGGCGAGAAATGTAGCGATGGGCCAAGTGCAGAGGAGCTTTTTACAAGAGGAGATGGAGGAAGGTGATTAATTCTGCCTGATGTCTCTGGTCACCAGGAAGGTGCCTAGGCCGGCTTTCAAGGGACCATTAGCTCCCAGCTAGCCTGTGCTGAGGGCGGGCGGCAGGCTCCAGGAGAAGGCCGCACCTCTGCGCCGATCTGCAGGGCCACAGGACGGGGCTGGTGTGGGGCGGTGTGATGTGACAGGCATCTTGGACCGCTCTGACCGAGGGGTGGGGGGCAGACTGGAAGAGACTGAAAGATGATGGGAGCAGAGCTTAGGTGCCAGGGAAGGGGCGGGTGCGGCACGGGTGTGGCGACAGGGCGGAGGGCACCCAACGGAGGGCTGGAGGGACACGAGAGGAGGAAGTGACCCCCCCCAACCATGTCCAGTGAGTAGGAGTGAGCGAGGCACACGGGGAGGACGGGGAAACGCAGGGAGGGGTGAGGAGGTGTAGCAAAGGGAGCAGGGTGGGCAGGTGCAGGGGTGAGGGAGCACAGCTCCTTCCCTCCCCGTGAAGTGGGAGCCAGATGGGACGGCAGGGAGACCGTGGGTCCTTGGGTGTGACATGCTCAGCATGGCTTTGGTGACCGCTGTGACTTTCATAAGCATTTTCTCTTCCCTCCGCTGTCTTACTGGGCAAGGGGTAGCCGGATCTTCAGTCGGATGGCAAAGCCTCCGGATGGCAAGAGCTTGCTTCCATTTGCTCCCCCACGCAGCGCCTGGCACGGACAGTGTGTCCGAAAGTAGCTGTGGACGTAGCTGCAGCTTTAACAGATGTGAAAGGAAGAACGGGTGTGCGGTCCTTTCTGAGTCGGGTTTGACGTGGTTCCCGCCCCCAGGCAGCTCATAGTCACACGGGGCGCTTGGGACGTGCACAGCTTATGACAGGGCCTAAGATCTCCTAAGAGATGTTTGGAAGGTGCTAGGCCCAGGTTAGAAAAATGAGAAACAGCTTCAAGTTCGGGGGCCCGGGATAGGTCACGGAGGAGGTGGCCTTGGAACCGGGTCTGTGGGACGTGGGCGAGGCGCTGTGGGTTGAGTGGGCATGCGAAGGCAGGGTGCTTGGTCCTGTAGGGTGGGGGGAGGAGATCGTCTGGCCCCACACCATGGCGAAGCTTCAGACACGCCATCCTTTTGTTGGGCCAGAGTCCAGTCGGCAAGAATGGTCCGGAGAGCAGCTGTCTGCTCCATAGTCACCTGGGCTCTGACGAGCTCCCACGTGTCAGGGTGGCATCTCACCCAGACTGAGTCCCGAAGCCTGGTCGCCAGCCTGAGCCCCGGCAGGACAGCTCCCCTGGCTCCCGGGCCCATGCTCCTGTGGCAGCAGGCTGGCCAGGCGTGGCTCCCAGCTAAGCTGCTGGGCCTCACTGCTCCACTTACAACGGACGGGCCCAGAGGCCGGCAGCTCAGGCCCGTGGGAGCCGGAACGGAGCAGAGGGGCAGAATGACAGGCCCCCTGCGCCTCCGTGGCTCACCTTTGCGGGCATCAGGGCGGCTTGCAGGTGGGGACAGGTCCAGCCACGGGGATGTTGTCATGCTGATGCCGGAAGGAGGGACTCAGTGGCGATCCTTAGCAGGCAGATCAAAGATCTCTGTGTAGATGCCTTGCTAGATGCTTGCCTTTGGCTGTGTTGTTTTGAGTATGACATCACCCTTAATGTGTTTCTTTCCTTGCAGTTTGAACAAGAAAACCAGCGCCTAATTGGTGAAATGAACAGCCTATTTGATGAAGTGAGGTGTGTATGTGGTTTCTCTGGGCTGATGGCCTGTGTGATAGCTTTCCCAGAAACTGGGAACTTGACTAACTTTGGGGCCCCGGCATCCACTTGTGGCCCTGGCCACATGCACCCCCCCCAATCTTGAGCCATTTGGGGGTCAAGGCAGCTGCCCATGTGACTCCCCTCTGCTTGTGGGCCCATGGGAGGCCCCCCCCATGTGCTGCTCCCAGTGACTGCAAATTGCACCTCATGACTCCCTGGTGAGATGGGGGCCTTGTGAAGAACCGCTGGCCAGGGCAGCCTCCTGCACTTGGCTCTGCCAGGGTCTCTCTGCTCCCGCAGCAAAGGGGTCGGCTGCAAAGGCAGGTGGCTGTGTTCACCCATGTGAACCATCGCTGGCTGGTCCTCTAGGGGAAGCACTTGGGGCCTACTTCCCTGAGAATGTTTGAACCATCCGAACGGGAAGCCTGGGATTTTGCAGGGCACAGAAACCCTCCTGCATTGTGGGCTCATCCCAAAAGAAAACGCATCCCGGCGCTGTACCCACAGAGCCCTGGGGACTCCGCCTGCAGGCGTTTCCCTCTGACAGCTCCCATGCTCTTCTGTGGCCTTCGCCCTTCTTCTGTGGTCCTTGCTCTGAGACTCCACCCTCATTGTCCCTGGCCCCATCCACCTCGCTCTCCCTTCCCGCGCCTAGAAGCTCTGGGAGGAGTGGCCACCTCCTGCCCTTAAGAGCGAGCCTCCTGGGCTGGGAGCTCAGCCGTCCCCAATTCTAGACCCACTCCAGCCCCCAGCCCACCCCCGGGGGCACCCTTGCTGGCCCTGAAACAGGGAGAAGCTCAGACACTTGCTGCTGAACCCAGACATATTTTTCAGATGGAATCAGGGTTTTTCCTTTCAACAGGAAGTCGGTTTGAGTGGCAAATTCGCTCTCCTTCAACCTACTGAGTAGTAACAAAGTTGAGTTGTCAGCACATTCTGGTGTTTTCTTTCGAATCCCCACCATGTCACTGTGGTTACTAGGCAGGGGCACAGTGGGTCAGCTTATAGGGGAGGGCAGGTTTCTAAATTGTAGTACACCCCCCCAAGCTGAGAGACTTCAAAGGAGAGCCAGGAAATAAAATGTCTGTCTCCTTTCCTGAGCCCAACATGGTGCCCCCTCCCTCTCTCACAGATGACATGGTGTCCCTCTCCCTCTCTGGAGGCTGTGGTGGTGTCCCCTCCATTCTCACTTAGACGGTCCCTTTAGAAATGTGTAGCATTCTTGTTAGGACTACCAAGTACTGATGGTTGCCTGTGACGTCTTTTTTTTTAAATGAAGGCAAATCGAAGGGAGAGTGGTTGAAATTTCCAGACTCCAAGAGATATTCACAGAGAAGGTTTTACAACAGGTAAGAAAGAAGAAAAACTATCGTTTAAAGTTTTAGCTTAAAAGACTATACTATGAAGTCCGGATATTTCTTGTGAGGTTGCCTGATCTCTGCAGCCGAGCATCCCGAGCCGTGTGCTTTGGCCCATGGGCACTCAGAGGGCTCCTCAGGGGAGGTCCTCTGGTCCCCCTGGTGCAGCCGCTGTGCGTGGCGGGGAGCTCTCTGCTCTGGACCCACTGGGCGGCCCAGGCCAGACCGAGTGCCGCCCCGGGCATGCAGTGGAACACATGGTGAAAGGAGTCAGGTAGATCTTCGTTCTGGATGCCCTCGGGTAACCATGGTAGCCTCCCAGCTACAGTTTGCCTGTCTATAAAATGGAGTGACCCCTGCAGGGCCGTTGTAAGGCTCAGAGATAACCCACAGGAAGCATCCGGCACAACGCCTGCTGGGTGGTAGCTTCTCAGTCGACCTTTACGAGAGCCCAGACTTGGCCCTCTCCGAATGCCAGGTCCGTGCCCTCATCTGTCATGTCCACACAGCAAACAGGATTGTTCCCATAAGAGGATTTTCATGTTACTTGTACCTGCCTCTCCTGCTAAAATTCCTCCAGCCAGTAACTGGCAAAACTGTTACAGACCTGATCAATTTGTCCTTTTGTTTGTAGCATACACAGACCATGGAAGGGTTTCAAAGACAGAATCATTGGCTCTGTTGTATGGAACTGGGCTAGTTGGCTTAAGATACCCCACTCACAAAACCTGCCCTAAACCTCACAGCCATGAAGCCTAACAGTTTGGGAGTTCAGGTTCGTAAGAGCTGTCCTTTTTAATAGCACGCTGAAGGAACTCTTCACTTAGAAGCGTCCTGACACCTAAAACAGTGAAGTCAGCGGTCCGTGTCGGAGCATACGCCTTGTTTCTAGAGGCAGCTGGGCATGGGAGGAGAGCTCAGAGGCCAGGCAGGGTCAGACGGACTGGCTCCGACCCGGGGTGCCCTCCACGGCATGGGGCAGCTGTCCCCTGCCTCGCTCTCGGAGCTGGAGTAGAGGTACCTGACCCACGCCTGGCTCATGGCAGCCTCTCAGTATGTGGGAGCTAATGTTTGTACATTTTAGCCCTTTTTTCTCTGGCATGTGTTTTAGAGCACACGTGTGTGGAAGCTTACGTCTCTGGACGTCATAAAGCGTAGAGACCAGAGGGGAAGCCCCTGGCCTGTGGTGGCTACTGTGTAGTCGGCAGCTCTCGTGTTTGTCCCTTCCTGCCGGGCAAGTGGCACCGCAGGTTGCCGCTGGGGGTGGAAGGGGCACAGGCCCTGGGTTCCAGTCCTGGTCCTGCCGCCTGGTTGCTGTGTGACTTCGGGCAAGTTACCAAACTTCTCTGAACCCTAAGTTTCCCTTTTGCAAAATGGGGTTGCTGCCTAACCTTCGGGGCGCCGTGAGGACTCACGGGCTCATATTTGTAAAGTCCCGGCCCTTCGTAAGTGGCAGCTGGTGGCTTCTGGTGTCTTTATGCTTGGGGAAGGAGACAGAGATTGGGTCTACCTGTCACTCTCCTTCCCCAGGAAGCCGAGATCGACAGCATTCACCAGTTAGTTGTCGGAGCAACCGAGAATATCAAGGAGGGTAATGAAGACATCAGAGAGGTGAGAACTCGCGGGCCCCCCAGGCCTCCCCAGTGTGGCACTGAGTCCCGGCGGCCGCGGTCGTCATGCTGGGAGGGCCGCCTGAGCGCCTTGCTGGGGCCCAGCCCCCAGGGCTCACCTCCTGACGGCGCCGGATGGTCCCATTTCCACCCCTGACAAACCCCGGGGCCTCCGCCGTTACCAAGAGCTATGACTCACCGGCGTCCAAAGGAGCGATTGGAGGCACATGAGGTCACTGTTGGCAAGGGCTGGACCAGCTCCCTCAGTCCAGGGGTGGGCGCCACTGGAGAAGCTTGTTGAACGCCCCCACCCTACCCCGAGGGCCAGAGCCCTGGTCCCTGTTTTTGGGGGCCACAATAGTGGACTCTGTTGAGCAGACTGTCCTCTGAGCGTGGTGCTCGGGCTGGGTTGATGGGCCACCACTGCCACTGGACTGCTGGGGGACCGTGGCCGGCCGGCCGTGGCGCTCTAGGTCCGTGTGTGTGGCTTTAACCCTGGGACACACGTGGGCCGTTTCTGGGTGTTTCCTGGGAGAAAGGTGCAGGATCTCTGAGTAAGGGCCAGCGAGTGAGGGAAATACCTGTTTGTTTGCTGATGGATTCTAAACCCACTCTATGGTCCTGCTGAATGATTACGGTAAGCAAAGGCCCCAGCAGTATACCTACAGCCCAGCGGAGGGAGAGTGCATGCGGACAGGTGGGGCACTCGAGGGCTTTTGAAAGCAAAAATCCCTGGTGACGCAAATCCCTGAGCTACTGCCCCCCCTCCCCGCGCCCCGCCCCAGGCCATTAAAAACAACGCCGGCTTCCGCGTGTGGGTCCTCTTCTTCCTGGTGATGTGCTCCTTCTCCCTGCTCTTCCTGGACTGGTACGACGGCTAGCCTGCCCTCGCTGCTCCTGGCCGATGGCGCGCCGTCGGGGGTCTCCGCAGCGGAGCCGGGCTGCGAGCGGATGGTATCATCAGCCGTTTGGGGGGGGGAGGGGGCTGGGACAGACGGACACTCTCACGAAGGGACACCCAGACCTGTGGTTTTAAGCCCATTTGGTAGCTGAGAAAGAAAATAATGAACACAAACGGAAAGGGGCCTGTGTAGCGATCCTGACACAAGGTGGGTGAGGTGGGGGTGGGGGGGTTCCCGGCTGCACCTGCACCGGAGACCATGTGGAGGGGCTGCCCGGAGGCCGGGCTCAGGGAGGCTCCCGCTTTGCCCTTCTGGTGGCTTCGGGAAAAGCGCTGGCTAGTAACTTCACAACAATGATCATTTCTTTGTTTCCTGTGGCGTCTTGTCTGCCTGAGCCCTGTGATAGTCACCATGTTCTAGAAAACGCACCTTTGCCCTGTTAATCTCATAAATGCAACTAGAGCTCCTTCGTGTCCTGTCGGCGGGTCCGAGCATAGACGTGCAGCGGACACCTGCCTGCCGGGTAGGGAAGAAGTGTGGGGACAGACTCTGGGTACTTGGCAAGGGGCCCCTGGGGCCCGAGGAGCTTTTGTCCAGAGCAGGAACCTGGCCTGCGGCTCCTGGACCTGTGCGCCTGACCGTCGAGGAAACAAATAGGAACGCCTGTTTGCAGTGGGAAGCCCGAGACTTCTGGAGCCACGTCTGTGCAGAAAGCACGTGGGTGTTCGCGGGCCCGCACCCCCGTGTGCATGCGGATGGCTCCCCCGTGTGCGGTACGAGTCTGTCCTGCAGCCGCGGGGATCCTTGTGTGCCCAGTGAAAGTGTCAGAAGTTAACCTGCGAGTGAATTTACATCAATAAAATGTCTACTAGATGCCCAGAGGGGTGTGTTGCCTTAGTGGGGCATGTCCGTGGGCCTGGCCGCGCTCACAGATGTACGGTCCCTGCTCGCCGTGCGTCCTTGCGGCCTTCACTGCACACAGCTCAGGCACGCTCCCCTCGACCCTCCCCCCCCACCCCTCCCCGGCTCCGAGCCCACGGTCATGGTTTCAGAACACCTTTGATAATAAAATCGGGTTTGGGAAGCAGTAACGGAGTCGGCCGTGACCACCAGGCTTGTTTGCAACAGATCTTGCACTAGTTGTCATTTATTTTTGATCTACTAAAAAACAGTGAAACTTTTGACATGTCCACCAGAAACAACACACTCAAATAACATGGAAGAAAAGGTCTGCGGATGTCTTTTTTCTATTTAATCATCTTACACACTTATCTAACTGGCAATTTTGTAAACATATACTTTAATGTCAAGATTCAGGTTGAAACAGCATTTTCTTACAAAGATTGTGAATTGAAATGTCATCATTGGGTTTGCAAGTTGCCACACCAGCCCCGCCCAGCCTTTCCTGCCTGCTTCTTACATCAAAGGAGTTCTGGTTCACAAAATAAAAATTAGTCTTGGCTCCCCAGCAATTACATTTTCACTTTTCCAACATAAGTTTTTGAAAACTATCTTGCTAACAGGGCTGTTGGTGCGAATTTATTCATAACAGAAGAGAACATAAAGACCAAAGGGGTTTCGTTCCTATTCAGCACATCACAGAGCAGATGGACTACCCACAGGAGGACAGAGTCCTGGAGCCCACGGCCCAGGGACCTCGCTTTCCACAGCCCCTCACCTCACTTGCTGGGACACGGTCTGCATGCGCTGGAGCAAAACACGGGTGCTCTCTGCACCAAGATGCCAACTCCAGTTTGGGGGGGAGCTGGAACAGAGCCCCCCGAGTGTGCCTAGCTGCGGGACACTCGCACACTTAGGGATGAGCATGGGGAAGGAAAGCGCGCTTGCCCTATATCCTTCCTTCTCTACATCTCTCACTACCATGCGTCTTGGAGACGGCACTGTTGCTGCCTGACTGAAGGTCGGGAGAACTTCTGAAGTACAGTTTGCTCTTAGCAAAGTGGGGCTCACTCTAAATATGGCTGTGGAATAAGGACTGCAAACAGCGAGGGTGGGGGAAGGTAAAAAAACCAATTCCACAAAATGCATTATTTATCTGAATCCAAACCCCTGGCGTATCCGATGTAAATTTATTTTTTGATAGCATCCAATAAGTCCCAGTAAAGTAGCTAAATTAAGACTCCTTCTCACGGAAAGTGGTGTCAGAGCTCTTTAAGCAGTGCTGAGATGCACTTGGGCCCGTGGGCGGCTGGCAGCAAGGTTTATTTGCAAAGCGGCATCAGCAGACAAGCAGTTGCACCATAAATGAGCGACCTCTAAATTACCGGGAATTATATTTAATGAAACGTCCCTCCGAGTCCCTTTGTTACCTTCAAGTGACACATCGCAAGGAACCTGCCCACCTCACTGGGCCGACTTCTCGGCGGCTTCGGTCTCCTGCTCGGACAGCTTCTCTTCCGACAGAACGGACATCCAGGGTGAGACCGAGCGTGTGATGCTCTGCTTGGCCAGGTTGTAGTGGTTGATGACGGTGTAGAATTTCTCCCGGGCGCTGGAGTCTTGCTCCGAGTAGTAGCTCTCCAAGCCTTCTGGAATGCACTGCGTGTTCTGAAAGATAGAAGAGGCCCCTGAGTCACGTGCATCAAGGCTGGAGGGATGCCAGTGTGGGTCTCCAGGTAACCCCCCCCCCCCCAGATGTTTACTGAGCACCTTCCTGGGGCGAAGAGGAGAAATACACTGATGAGCAAAAGCGGGCACGGGTCCTGGCCTTGGCACAGCCCAGGGACCACCCGACAGCGATTTACGTCATGACAGGGCTGACCTCTCTAACACAGCGGTGCTCGGGGGGCGTGTGTGTAACAGGACGGTGGCCTTCCTGCTTCACTGAAGAGCTTACACTAGTTGTCATTTATTTTACATCTGCCAGAAACCACATACTCCAATAGTGAAGGGAGGAAAGTCAGAAAGGCCTCCTGGGAGCTAGGTTTTGTAGTAGGCCTTATCCGGGGGGGGGGGGGGGTTTGTAGTAGGCCTTATCCGGGGGGGGAGGCAAAGGCAGGGCAGGCCGGCCTCACAGACAGTGAGCAGCACGGGGAACACACTGGGTGGCCTGGGTCAGAGAGGCAGCCATACAAGGCCTGCAAGGTCCTGTTAGGGAGCAGTGTGACCTTGTGACCCAGAGAGCAGCAGGACGTCCCCGAGGACCCCAGACAGCATGTTGTGGGGGGGGGGGCACTATCCCAGGCAGCTGTCCACAAAGGAAGAGGCTTTGTCCCTACAGGCCACAGAACCCTGGGGAGGTGAGGGCTGGGGGAGACCAGCCCATAGCTCTCATCAGCTCACAAAAGGTCTAGGACCGCAAACAGTTAAGACCCTACACCCCAGGCTGCCTTTCCTTATCAATCAGGAGGCAACCTAAGCCCCTGCCCCACCACAGCTGGCGTGGCCAGCCCACACAATAGCTGTGGGGCTCAGCAAGCCCACAGGGGAGGGGGTGCGGCCGTGATCGGCTCCCCTAGCCACCCCCCAGGGCTAGGCAGGCACTGGCGCCCAGCGCTCCTGGCAGCCAGGTGAGGCCATGGGGCTAACTTCTGGCCGGTGGGACAGGAGTGGTCTGTCCGCTCTCTCCCGCGGCCCTTCCCCGGCTGGCTGACTGCACAGGGAAGGGTGATACCCTGGGGGCTGGCAGGGCAGCAGACGACAGACTCGGGGCTCCAGGGTGACCTCACAGAGCCCTGCCGCCTTCCCGCTGGAGCCTTAACGGGACAGAGGTCGCCCTTCCATCTCGTGGAAGCCCCGTTTCCTGTGTCTAAGCAACCAAAGCAACGCACGAACGCCAGCCTCACCATCAGACAACGAAGGGAGACCGCAGCTAAGACCGGTGCCTGGCCTCGGCCACCTCCACGGTCACCAGGAAGAGCTTCACAGCCCGGATTCTCCGCCCACCCTGAGGGGTCTGACTCGGCACATCTGTGCAGGAGCAATCCGTATACTTCAACAGCCCAGATGATTCTGAGGCTCGGCACACTGAGTGCCGTCTGTCTTGGCTGTGGTCACCCTGCTGGTACACGCACAGCTGGGACCTGTAGCCCAAGCGCCGCCCAGGGCACTCTGACCAACTCCCAGGGCTTAGCAAGAAACCCAGCCGCTCAGAGTGTCCACTTACCCGCCCGGGGCAGGCACCATGTGGACAACATGACAGGACCTCTTAGGACCGCATCTCTGGGCACCGTGGGCCACCGCTAGGATGGCCGGCCACAGCTGCTGCGCCGTGGACGTGGGCCCTGGGAGACCTCAGGGCCAGCCCGGGATGCGGCCGGGGTATCTCCTCCAGGAGCCTCGCCCCGGCCGGGGCCCAGCTTTTTTTGCTCAATCTCTGAAAGCTAAAGGCGGGTCAGGGGGGCTGCTCCTTGAGGTCTTCCTGTAGATTCGAGGCCCACCTGCCATTTCCCTGGCAGAAGAAAACGGGACTGGGGTTTTGCCTGCCACACTGTTCTCCTCCTGACCTTCTCTCCGTCCCTGACAGTTTGCCAGGTGCTTTCCACGCACGTTCTCTCGCTGTGAGGAAGCTTCCAGCAGTCTGCTTTTATAGACGGCCAAGGAGACCCAGGGAGGGGAGGTAACTCTCCAGTCTGGGCTTCCCGGTGGGAGCGCCCAGAACCACCCGCCCCCCACACTGTCACCGTGCGAAGCCACCAGCAGATGACCCACTCAAACACAAGACAGTGAGAAGCAGAGGCAGTGAGCCCCGCCCTGGGGCCTCTGGGGCAGAACCACTGTTTGCCCAGGGCACTGACAGGCTCGGATCCAGCCAGCGAGCCGGCCCGGCGCACGCAGGCCTCAGCACGCAGGCCCCAGCACGCAGGCCCCAGGAGCCAGGTGCAGCTCTCAGTTCCCAGCGCACATGACCAGCTCAGCCTTCAGCACCCTCGCAGGCCAGGGCCATGGTGCTCCTCTGGCAGTGCTCGGGGGGTGGGGGGCACTGCAAGGCCTGCCTGGCAGGGCTGCTGTGACCCAAACCAGGTGAGCACCATGGCCTACGTGACATCCTCTCGGGCAACAGACTGTTGTCCTCTTCTGAACCCGGAGGGCTCCCCAGCGTGTGGGTCCACGTAGCCTGGCATCTGCCTGGGGTCAAAAGCAGGGACACAGAGCTGAGCACGTGATGTGTGGCAAGACACAAGGCATGACACCCCAGTCACGGAAAAGCTCCCGTGCACTCAGACGTGGAGGCCTCTCATGATGGAGGTCCCTCTCCCCTTGGAGGGTTCTCCCGGGATACCGGCCTCGGGAGTGTCAGCGTGAAGTGACCAGGCGTGGCTGGGGAGCGGCACTCCCACGGGCGGGCTGCCCAGCATGTTCAGAAGCCGTTCGTGCCAGCCCCATGCCAGGCCCCAGGGATGCCAAACACAACAGTCAGGTAAGAAGCCACAGTGCGTCCAGGCTCACACAGCGGACGGGAAAGATCAGAAGCTGTAGGGGCACCACCCAGGGGACGCCTGCATCTCATCAGCAGCTCGAACCCTGCCATCTTTGGGCGTCAGGAAGCTGCAGGCCCCGTCCAGGAAGGCGGCCACCTGCTCCCCTGCCAGCGCGGCCACCTGCCCTTCGCGCTGTCCTGCCCTCCTCCGCTCGCCAGCATAGGGTCCTGCAAGGCGCTGGGCAGCGCGAGACACCACGCCAGGCCACGATGGGGCCTCCAGACCCGAGGGAATACCTCCCCCTGCCCTCTGGGGACCGGGGGCTCCCAGGGAGGTCTGACCCCGCCCCTCTCAGGCCAGAAATCACAGCCCCGTGCCCCTCTGTAGGCGAGTGTGGGGAGGTCACCAGACCTATCCGCCGCTCACTCCCTCGGGGCCCAGGGAGGTAACCCAGGCAGGCGGGTTCCCAGCAGCCCCTGGCCCGCAGCCAGCGCTAGTAAGTGTGCCTCGTGCACGAGATCCCTGGGGAGAAGGCGTGTGTCTGCTGACAGTCTACGAGGAATACCCAAATGTCAAAAAACGTAGGGTTTGGGTAATTTCCCATTACACTCAAAACCTCTCCGTAAGACTCCTATAATTACTGCACGGTTTCAGGACAAAGGCAGAAACGTCGCATCCTCCCCAGCCCGAACCTGCCCTCCTAAATCCCCCAGTGACACTCCCGGTCGGGGCGGCCCGCGCCCCCTCTTACCCACAGCGCAGTCACGGGCGCACGCCTGCCCTCGGGCTCACGCCAGGACCTCTGTGGCACCTGGGTCCATCCGCCCTTCCCACGGGGCCCCTCTCTGGCTCTGGGGGTCAGCTGGGTCCTCAGTCCATGCATGCATGCCCAGACCACCCGCTTGCTAAACTGACTCCTCATTCAGTCTGCACCCCCAGATGACCCGGAAGAGGTGACCCCAGGCTCTCACAGTCACCCTGGTTTCTTCTCTGCCTGGCACTCAGCAGTGTCCACACCATCTGGGCATCTGCCTGTCTACTTGCCGCTTGTCTCCTCCACTAGAACACAGGCCCCAAGGGTAGGGCCTTGACTCCTGTCCGGCGCTGGGAGCCCAGCACCCAGCCGGGGACAGCATAGCGGCACTTAATGCATGCTTGCTAAATACTCAAGTCATACCGCAAGGCGTGACCTTGGACACAATGATGGTTGCGTCTGTACTGCGTCTTCCCACGGGTAAAGTGGGGATCTGACAGTATCTACAGAAGGCTTTTGGGAGCATTCACAAATACTAGTGCAAAAGCCTCTGTAAGCTGTCGGGGTCTGCGTGGGACCTGCACCACCTCCAGCTTTAGCCGAGGGCTTTCAGGCACAGACTGGGAGCTCCCCAGTCCTCCCAGCCATGGTTTCCAGGGAGGCCACCTGCCCCCAATTAGACGGAAAGGCCAGTGGACAATGCCGAAGTCCCAAGAGACGCAGCTACAGAAGATCACTGGACTCCCAAATTCCCAAGGCTGGCTGGGCCCCAAGCTCAGCCGTAGAGCCTTCTGAACACAGAGACCTGCCCTCTGCCCTGCAAGGGCTTCCTCTCTCGGACTCCACCTGCCCGGACCAGGTTTTCTAGCAGAATTGGCCTTGCAGGCCGGGTAGTTTTAGCCTGGCCCCCTCCTCCACGCAGGCAGCCTGCCCCGGCCCAGAAGCAAACCCCGGGTCCTCCTGATGGAGCTGCTCGCCCCAGTGGTTTGTGAGCAGTCTGTCCAGGCCCCAGGAGGCTATCTTCTGCACACCCGGTTCCCATCGGGGCACCGCTCCTGCGTCTGCTTTGCTTCCTCTCCATGACATCAGCCCCTCTGCGTCACGGGGCTCTGGACCAGGTCCTCCCCTGCATCCCTCCCCCCAGTCATGTGGGTGTCCTCTCTCCGTCCCCAGCACCCTGAGCAGGCCAGACCCTTGTCTCTCCCCAGGCTCCCTATGGCAGCCTCCTGGGCCATCACACCAAACCTCCAGCCTCCCAGGGCCACCGAGTGGCCGACCCATCACTTCCTCCCCTGGCGGCCGTTGCCTGGCCCGTGACGTCTGCAGAGTCTGGCTCACGTCCAACTGCCCCCAGTCCTCCAGGCCGACCAGACCTGCCCCGCCCTGCGGTCGCCTGCGGCGCCACTGCTCCCCGAGCCCGCCTCGGTTGGCCCTGCCAGCCTCCAGTGTCAGCGAATGGGCTTGCTTGGTCAAGGGCAGCCCTCCCCTCCTCGAAGCCCCCAGGCCCTCTGGGTTGGCCTCCTTTAAACCGTGGTGCCTCCTGAGCTTCCAAGCAGACCATAACCTCTCCCAGCCCATCCGGAGGGTGGATGGGTTCGGTGAAGACGAGGGGGTGTCCCCCAGGTCCCCGCACAGCTCTCTCACTGGCCTCCTATGAGCGTTGCTCAAACGTGACCGTCCTTCTAGAACCTGCTTTGCCCTCCTGTTTTCCAGTGCTTATGACCTCACTCGGTGTACGACTGACTTCACGTTTCTTTTGAGAATAGCAGGGAGCGTCCCAAAGGTGGGGCTCTTCAGCTGATGGGTCCTGGCCGGAGTAATAGCGGCCGTAGCCGCCGCACGGCAGGCCACACACATACCTGCCGAGCAGAGGGAGGGCTGGAAGGCAACATGAATTCTGGCTTTGCCTGCTAACTCGTGCGAGGGTCCTGTGTCCCTCGCGCCGCCAAACCCTAAAGCAAAGTCACCGGGTGGCAGCCGACAAACCAAGCCCCTCCGCGTGTGCGCTCGGCGTGGGCTCCTCCTGCTTTAATTTCAGCAATGCCACATCCTGCCCCTGATCTTTTTCCCTCTTCACCCTGGCTGCGGGGAGTTCGGAACCGAGTGTGGGGGAGATGGGAGCAGGTCCACAGTGAGTCCGCTTCACTTCCTGGTGCTTCACCTCTTCCCCCTCGTCGCCTCCCCCTTGTTTTGGTCCTTAGTTCTCTTGCTCCCGGTCGGCTTGGGTGCCACTTGGCAGCCCTTCTGGAACACGGAGGCGTCGGAGCACGGCATGCATCTGCACGCGTGCGGAGGGCTCAGCCGAGGGGGCGGCCGGGGGGGGCGTGTGCCCAGCCCTGCCCCCAGCCCCCCTCGCGCAAGCCCTTCCCCCCTCTGGGTCTCTGCTCCCCCGGGGTTAGGTCAGTTCCCAGGAGCCTCCTTGCTACAGGGTCGCCTCGCCATCTCCCCCTGTCCCCCCCCCCGCCTCCCTTCCCTGCTCCCTCCCACAAGGGTCCCCTGGGGGGCGGGGGCGGGGCGGGGGAGCCTGGCCAGAGCCCTGGGCCCCTCCTGGGGTGCCTTACCTTGAGGACGAAGCCATCGGGGCAGGCACGGTCATACTTGTACACCTTGTAGACGACCAGGAAGACGACACAGGTGAGGAAGGCCAGGGCGAAGACGACCAGCACGGACACCTGCGGGCAGAGCGGGGCTGTCAGGGGGCTGCGAAGACCGCGTGCGGGGGCGGCCAGCCAGAGAGCGTCCGCAGAGCCCGTCTGTGGTCGGAGCCCCAGCGGAGCCCCAGGAGGCTCCAGGGACGAGCGGTCAGCGGGACAACCTTCTCACCACGTCACAAGCTCTCTCTCGGGTAAATGGCCCTGCGTGGGGAGCTGGGGGTGCAGGCACGACCGAGCGTCATGGACACTGGGAAGCATAGTGGAGCCGGCCTGTGGGTTGCCTTTCCGCCTGCTGCCAGGGACTGCGGTGACGCACCAGCCACCGGCTCATCAGCCATTCCAGATGTCTCCCGCCCCGGGGGCACCAGCCCTGCTGCTGGGCCGGGACCAGCGAAGCGGGAAGGCCAGAATCTCTGGGGCTCTCGTCACCTCTGCCCTCAAGTCTCCCGCGTGCTCAGTTGTGTGCCCCCGCCAGAGGGCAGTCCCCACGGTCACTGCTGTATGCCAAGCCGGCCGGCACATAGTGTGTGCTCAGCCGACATGTGCGGGTGGGTGCGAGACAGGACAGCGGGCACGGAGGTGGGAGATCCTGCACGGCCAGGGGCTGCGGAGCGCGGGGACAAAATGAGGGTGCTCGCTTGGCTGCTGGGAGAGCGCCCCCCACCCCCACCCCCCACGCAGGGGCAGGGCATGGCCGGAGGCTTAAAAGGCCGTGCAAAGCCTCGGCAGCCCAGGTTGGGGGAGTGTGAGCCTCCCGACCCCGTGAGCAGACACAGCTTTCAGGCTCCTGAAGGGGGGCGGATTCAGAGGCTGTGCAGCCCTGGGTGCCGGCATGGGGCAGGGGCTCCATCAAGGTCAGCGACTCCTCCAGCCCCGGCCCTCCCGGGGGCCCCACCAGCTCCTTCCCCTGCCAAGCCTGGGCGGAACCCCGCCACCTCCGGGGGGGGCTGCAGAAGAGGCTGGGGGCAAGCCCCCAGCGACAGTGCCCCGAGCCATGCCCTGGCCTCAGGAGCCCTGGGCACGTGTCCCCCGACCCCGCGGGGCCTCCGTTACTGTACAGCCTCTCCACCTGTGAAAGAACAGAGCAGCGCTGGGCCCCATGACAATATGGGTGTGAGGAATGCCCCCCAGGGGGACAGGTGGACAGATGCCCGCCCGGGCGTCCCCCTCCACCCGCCTCAGGCACGCCTCTCTGGCCCCCGGCCCCCTCACCCGTGACACAAGAAGACACTTCCCCACCTCGCAGGTGCTGTGGGGGTACGAGGGCGGCAGGAACTGGGCAGATGCCCACAGAGAACGACAGGGACTCCCGTTTCCCAGGCT
This sequence comes from Callorhinus ursinus, assembly GCF_003265705.2. Classification (NCBI taxonomy): domain Eukaryota; kingdom Metazoa; phylum Chordata; class Mammalia; order Carnivora; family Otariidae; genus Callorhinus; species Callorhinus ursinus. The sequence goes on from NW_027397066.1 coordinate 6,363,409, forward strand.
CTTCGCCACCAGCCTGCAGGGTCCTCCCCAGGCCTGTGGGGGGCGGTGGGGAGCCCCAGCCAGGCACCAGGGCTGGGGCCGGCCCGACCTAGAGCGCCGTCCCTTTCTGGCCCACTCCAGGTGACCCTCACACCCCGGGGCCCACGAGCACCCAGACGCTCCCTCTTGCATGCCCACCCCTCCCCAGCTCGCGCTCGCTGGGCCGGGGCGACCCCTGTCCCTGAGGCCCCAAGCACACAAGAAGCCTCTGCGTCACCCCCCATGAGGCCCTCCCCCCCCGTCCCTAAGTCCCCCCCATCCCCCTCACCATCTCTGTCCTCCACCCCCCTCTTCCCTTCCTGTGACCTGGGGACACCGTCACCTGGACCGTCAGGGCCGTCACCCTCTCTAGGGCCAGAGAAACTGCAGTCGGCCTGGACGGTCTATACTGCAGATGGAGCCCATGCCCGACACACAGACACTGGATGAAGTCACCGATACTTTGGGGCCCAAAGTGCCCACAGGAAAGGCACCACAGGGTTTCGGTGGCGGCTACAGCAAGAACACCACCACAGACCCGAGAAAGCCCGGGGGGACGGCAGGGGTGGCTGAGCATGGAGCTGAAGGAGGTCAAATGTGCAGGACAGGCAAGGGGGCGGCAGCCCCAGGGCCACACGGCCACAGACGCAGCAGCTGGGACCCTCACGCTTTCCAACGCGAGCAGCAGCCTCGCTGGGGCTGACACCTGGGATGGGCAGCTCTGCGCAAGCGGCTCAGCTCCTCTGGGTCAGGCCCCTGCCTGCCAGGGGCAACAGGAGGACCCAGCTCCCAGGGCCGGGGGAAGGGCTGACGACAGCGCCCGGGCACAGTGCACGCCGGGAAGGAAGCGTTGGCCCTTGTTGCCGCAGGAGCCACCCCCTGTCGCTCCCGCCCTCACTCGGGTCACACGGCCAGCAGATGCAAAGCTGGGCTCTCACCCAGGCCACGTAGCCTCCCTCATGCCCACTGCCCTGTCCTACCCCAGCCTCCTCCCCAGATTCACCCCAGATCTGCCTGCCGAGGACCCAGCTACCCGCTCGCAGCCCCTGGGGGCAGCAAGCTTCAAGGGCTCTGCACCGTCCAGGGCAGCAAGGCTGCCTCACCCAGGCAGGGTGGTCTGTGGGAAGAGCTGTATTTAATATAACTAGTTTCCTTCAGAACCCTTTGTATTTTTTTTCAAGTAGGCTCCACCAACATGGGGCTTGAACTCACGATCCTGAGATCAAGACCTGAGCTGAGACCAGGAGTAGGACGTTTAATGACTGAGCCAGCCCACATGCCTCACAACCCTTTGTACTTTAGGCATTTGAAAACATGCCCAAAAGAGGCCCATGCCACGCAGTAGGTTCAGAAGCCCTGCTAGACTGTTATCTCCTCAGTGAAATATTAGCAAACTGGATTCAATAATACATTAAAAGGATCATACACCATAATAAAACAGGATTCATTCCAGGGATGCAAGGATGGTTCAACACCCGCAAATCAATGTGATACATCACACGAATAAAATGAAGGATAAAAACACGTGACCATCTTCAAGAGATGCCGGAAAAGCGTTTGACAAAATTCAACATCCATTTATGATAAAAACTCTCAACACGGTATAGAGGGAACATGCTTCAACATAATAAAGGCCCATCTAGGACAAGCCCACAGCTAACATAGTAATGGTGAAAAGCTGAGAGCTTTCCCTCTTAAGATCGGGAACAAGACAAGGATGCCCACTCACGCCACTTCTGTTCACCATATACTGAAGTCCAAGCCAGGGCATTTCCACATTGGAAAGGAAGAAGTAAAACTGTCACTATTTGCAGGATGACATGATATTACATATAGAAAACCCTAATGATTCTACCAAATAACTCTCAGAACCAATCAACAAATTCGACAAAGTTGTAGGACACAAAACCAATACACAAAAATATGCAGTGTTTCTATACATAATAGCAAACCATCAAAAAGACAAAATAAGAAAGCAGTCCCATCTGGGGCGCCTGGGTGGCTCAGGTGGTTAAGTGTCTGCCTTCGGCTCAGGTCATGATCCCAGGGTCCTGGGATCGAGCCCCGGGTCAGGCTCCCTGCTCAGTGGGAAGCCCGCTTCTCCCTCTCCCACTCCCCCAGCTCATGCTCTCTCACTCTATGCTCTCTCTTAAATAAAATTAAAAAAAAAAAATCCCATCTGTAATTGCATCTAAAAGAGTATCAATGAACAGGTTTAACCAAGGAGGTGAAAGACCTGTACACTGAAAACTCTAAGACGCTGATAAGAAAACTTGAAGATGACACAAATAATGGAAAGATATTCCGTGTTCATGGTTTGAAAGAACTAATATTGTTTAAATGTCCGTTCTGCCCAAAGCAATCTACAGGTAGAATGCAATCCCTATTGAAATTCCAATGGCATTTTTCACAGAAATGAAACAATCCTCAAATCTGTATGGAACCACAAAAGACCCCAAATAGCCAAAGCAATCATCTTGAGAAAGAAGAACAAATCTGGAGGTATCGTGTTCCCTGATTTCAAACTATATCACAAAACAAAAGCAATCAAAACAGTGTGGTACTGACAGAAAATTAGAATACAGACCCCAGACATGACCCTACACATACACGGTCCATTAATTTATGACAAAGGAGCCAAGAATATGCACGGGGAAGGACAGTGTCTTCAGTAACTGCTACTGGGAAAACTGGACAGCTACATGCAAAAGAATGAAACTGGACCACCTTCTTACACTATATACAAAAACTAACTCAAAAGCAATTAAAGACTTAAACACAGGACCTGAAACTATAAAACGCCTAGAAGAAAACAGAGTTAAGCTCCTTGATATCAGTCTTGGCGATGATTTTTTTAAATCTGACACCAAGAACAAAGGCAACACATGCAAAAATAGACAAGTGGGGCATCAAACTAAAAGTGGAACAGCAAAGGAAACCATCAACAAAATGGAAAAGCCGGCCTCCCGAGGGGGAGAAAATATTTACAAGTCACATGTAGCAGATAAGGGGGGTTAAGGTCCAGAATACATAAGGCACTGCTACAACTCAATGGCAAAAAAACAAACAATCCCATTTTTATAGTGAGTGTTTGTGTTACACAGTTGAAATTACTATAACGGTATATGTCAAACAATCCTCAATTAAAACACACACACACACACACACACGCGCGCGCGCACACACACACACAATCTCACATCCTAGGGCATTCTTAAACCTGTCCCTTGAATTTGGAAGCCACGCCTGTGTTGGGTTCCCAGCGCCCCATCTGTTTAGGTTTAAAAATAAGCCCCATCTCTCGGCGGGGCTGCGAGGAACCACTTTCTCTGGGGCCCTCCTCCTGGAACCTGGCCTGGGCCTTTCATCCGGGATTCCCCAGGCCCGATGACCGAGGAGCTCACAGAACCAAGAAAAGAGACCGTGACAGTTCCTGCAATAGTCAAGGGAGAGGGGCAAAGAAAGACATCCACAGACAGTCAGGAGGGGGTGCCTGGTGTGGCAAAACCCTTCCCCTGCAGGCTGTCCCCATTTCCCACCCCCACACCTCTGCAAACCCTGAGCCTCTCCTGGGCCCAGAGTCTGCACAGGCCTGGGAAGTGCCCCACAGTAGGAAGAGAAATGTGGGTTTCCTATTCACCATGTGGCAGAGTGCACCCCTGTGGGTTATCATGGCCTGAGGAGAGCGCCATGGGCCTTTCCAGAAAGATCCCCAATTGGATCCCAGCTCTACCACCTGCCAACTGTGTGCCTAAGCAGATCGCCTGCCTGTGTCATCTCTGGAGAAGAAAAGCCTCGTGCTCATGCACGTTCATCAGGAGAATGACCAGGGATCAAGGGTTTGAGGAGATGCCAGCCTCACGTGCCAGGCCCTTTATGGGTTAAATTGTTTCTCCCCATCCCCAAAATATGGAAGCCTTGTACCTTGGACCCTTTGAATGTGACCTTATTTGGAAATAGGGTCTTTGCAGATGTGATTAAATTGAGGTCATCAGGGTGGGCCCTAATCCAGTGCGACTGGGTCCTTATAAAAAGGGGAAATTTGGACACAGAGACCCCCAGGGAGAACCTCGTGAAGATGGAGGGTTGAGCCAAGGAATGCCAGGGTCACCAGCTGCCACCAGAAAGGAGGAAGAGGCAAGGAAGGACTCCCCTGCAGGTTTAGAGGGAGCACAGCCCCGCCCACCCACACGTGGACGGGCCTTCTGACCTCCAGAACTGCGAGACTGTCCCGTTTCTGCTGGTGAAGGCCCCAGTGGTACACTGGGTTACGACGACCCTGAGCGAACTCATGCAGCCCCATAAGCCAGAGCCCTTCTGGGGAGGCTCACGCTGGTTCGCCTCCCCCACGGTGTTCTCTGTCTGCTATCATCCCTGTCCTTCCCCAGCATGCCAGACCACACCACCTTCTCTCCTCCTCACCCTTCAACACCCTGGCCAGGCCCGCTGCCTCCAGGAAGGCTCTGGAACATCCTAGCCTCTCCCAACACCAATAGTGCATGCACGGACTATTTCCCAGCGTTTCAAGTGAAATCGAAGGGTGTCCCAACTTGGAGAGTTTCACAAACCTCCCCCTCTCCCATGAGACAACTAAGAATATTCCAGAAAAAAAAGTGTGAAATTACCTAGCCAAACATACCTCTTTCTCAGAAGCATTCTTGAGGCTTTCTCTAACGTCGACACGGCCTGACTAGAAGCATCCTGGAGAGCCCCCACCACCAGCGGCCCCATCTTTCAACCAGTTCCAAAATACTCTGACTGGAAGAACAAACTGGCCACTCACTGCCCAACACGTGTCAAGAGCCCTGGGTTCCCAGGCCTGCTCGGCCCCCACACACAGCGGCTCTGGAAAGGGCATCCGCCCCTGACTTCTGGGTCCCTCTCTGCCAGGAAAGGGGCATGCCAGCCCAGCACCCGAGTTTACAGCAGGGAGCCCAGGAGACCCATGCTGGACACCCAGGAGCATAGAGTGAGTGAGCCCTCCCTACACAGTGGGAAGCCCATTCCCGCACAATGTCAGTCCTGGAGCCTGAGGATGCTTGGAGACCACCACATTCAGCACCTTCCTTTAGAGGTGATGGAGGCCCAGTCCCTGAAAAGACAGCACCTTCAAGTTGTGCCAACAAGACACCCAGGTGGCGCTAAGAGCCCAGGGGCACCCGCAAGAAGAGCCACATGCAGTGACCCAGCCTGAACGCACGGGCTCCACCCCGGCTGTGTGTGAGAATCACAGGAGCCCCCAAGGATCCCAACAAGGGGACCCCACCCAGAGCACCGGCAGAATGCTGGCCCTGGTATTACTTAGAACTTTGCAGACGCTTTCTGTACACAACCGGAGCTGAGGACCGTGGGGTAAAGAGAGGATCCCCTTCGGCACGGAATTCCTGGAACCTGGGGGCTACTGAGCTCCCGCCCCAGCCTTGGCTCCCTTATGCCAAAATACCCTACTAAGAGTAGCTCCAGAGACTTCCACCAGGGTCTGTGCTGCAGCAGGCAGCTTCAGTAAAGCTCATGTACTCATGACAGCACCCGAAGGTAATCCTCCTGACTGCATTTTACCCTCAGGGACACTGAGGCTCAGCCAACACGGGTGACCAGCATGAGGCAAGCGAGCTGGGTTGGCTGAGCGGTGTCCCCTAAAGACATCTGGGTCCTAACCCCGGGAACCTGTGCACATTGCCTTATATGCAAAAAGTGACTCTGCAGGGGCGCCTGGGTGGCTCAGTCATTAAGCGTCTGCCTTCAGCTCAGGTCGTGATCCCAGGGTCCTGGGATCGAGGCCCGCGTCAGGGCTCCCGGCTCAGCGGGAAGACTGCTTCTCCCTCCCACTCCCCCTGCTTGTGTTCCCTCTCTCGCTGTGTCTCTCTCTGTCAAATAAATAAATATTAAAAAAAAAAAAAAAGCGACTCTGCTGATGAATTAAATCCAGGTCTAGAGATGGGGAAGCTCTCCTGGATTATCCAGGTGGGCCCAAGTGAAATCCCAGGGGTCCTGACAGGAGGGAGGCAGAGGAGACACAGTGGAGACTGGAGGACGCTGGGCTGCAGGTGGAGGAAGGGGCCACGAGCCAAGGAATGTGGGGACCGTGGGCCTGGAAGCTGAGAAAGGCCGGGACACGGATCCTCCCCTGAAGCCCTCAGAGGAGCACCTGCCAACACCTGGACGTTGCCCAGTGACACTGATTGAAGGCTTCAGAAGCCCCAGAACTGTAACAGAATGAATGTGTGTTGTTCTGAGCCACTGAGTTGGTGGTACTTGGTTACAGATGCCCCACGGAGCTAGTCTGCCTCCTCTGGAGCCCATCTCCCCAGTGCCCACTGAGGGAGGGAGGGAGGGGGGTGGGGACTGGATCCAGTTGGCAGGCCGCCCAGCTCCATCTTCTCTGTGAGCACTTACCGAGCCGCCCTCGGGTACCTGGAGCCAACCCAGAGTGTCCCCGCATCAAATGGAACATAAATTCAGTTTGCAGGGGTGCCAGTCTGTCTGGCTTTTATGAAGCCAACGATCACGCACAGGAAGGAGGCGGGACCCAGGCCTGCTTTGCCCTCCGTGGGCTCCTGGAGGCCTGGAGAGCCTGGGTTGACAGCCAGGGCCTGCCCCCACTGTGCTCCCGGGGGTGGCAGTGGGCCTGGAGGCCAGGGACAGAGGCGGGGGCGGGGGGGCTGGCCTGGAGAAGGGCACCTCCTTAGACGCAGGGCCACTGCCTCTACTGGGCACACGAGGCCCACTGCTGGGGCCTGTGATGCTTTCAGCGACCCACAAAAATGGTTTTTAATTTTGTTGAAAACTGGAAATAATTATATAATAATCATGAATGCAGTCTGGATGGTAGTCTTCTTCAGGCCAAGGCAGCCATAAGATAATGTCCTTTCTTTTGCCCTTTTTTTTTTTTAAGGGGGAAGGGGCCCACAAAGACAGAAAAGCCAAAAGTGCCTCTGGGCCCGGGGCCCTGCCTTCTTCCATCTGTGGACTCCCCAGTGGCTGGTGCACGTCCTCCAGACAAGACAGTGGCCACCTTGGCCTGTCCTTGGCCACACAGCATCAGCCCTGGTCTCTGCTGCAAGGTGTTAACTCGTCACAGCTCCTCCACAGAGCTGGGTGGGGTGCTGGCAGACCCTCTACTGTGCTGGCCAGGACTTGGGTTGGGCGGGGGTGGGGGGACGTCTGGGTCTTGGAGGAGCCGCTCGTCGGGGCAGGAGGGGTGTTCCCCGAGGAAGAAGGCTGTGCCAAAGCCCGGAGGTGTCAAGGAATATGGTGTGTCCAGCTAATGTGGCTGGGGCATCACATGTCCTGCGGGAGGTGACATGAGCCAGCGGACACAGGTCCTTGTGTGCCCCATCAAGAAGGAGGAAGCCAGGCAGCTCCTGGGCACTGCAGAACTCGGGAGGCAGCTGCCCCTTGGTGGCAAGTCCCCATTTCTCACAGCCCGTGGAGGCGTTGCCAGTTGGCTGGAGGACAATGTGTGCCACTGACTGAGGTGTGTGTGCGTGAGGGGCGCGGGAGAGAAAGCAAGTTCCACGTAGTCCCAAGACTTGCGTCACTTTGTGGAGCTGTCAAGAAGGGCTCTGGAGCCGGAGACACCAGGAAGGCGCTACAGTGACCACGCAGGGGTTGTACGCTCTGCGCTTCCCCCGGCCACTGTGCCCCACGGTGGCGCGTGGTAGCCCGGGCCCTGCTGCCGGGGGCGGTGGCCTGGAAGGCGCAGTGTGTGACAGCAACAGGGCTCAGGGGAGAGCTCAGGGCAGGGTTTCCATATATATGCTTATTTATTAACACATCAAACACCACGACCTCAGAAACACTGGGATTTCAAACGAAGGAGGAGAATAGGCACGTCCCGAGATCCTGGCACCAGCTGCAGCCTGACACAAGATCCCGTGTGAGCCACAGGGGCCACGGTGTCAGGTAGAGCTGGTACTGCTGGAGCTCATGGCCTCCAGCAAAGAGGGAAGGGCCTCGAACGCTGCGAACTAGAAAACATTGCTAGGGGAGATGAGAAGAGACCCAAATAAATGGAAAGACATCCTGTGTTCACAGAGTGCAAGACTTCATATTGTGAAGACGAGAATACTTCCAGAGTGATCTGCAGACTCAGTGCAATCCCTAGCAGAAACCCAACAGCCTTCTTTTGCAGAAATGGAATTGCAAGGGATCCCGAAGAGCCAAAGGCATCTTGGAAACAAAGAACAGGTCAAAGGATTCATCGTTCCCAATTTCAAAACTTAGCGCAAAGCTGCGATAATTAAAACGGTGTGGTACTGGTGTAAGAATCCCCATGTAAGTGGAACAGAACAGAGTCCAGAAATAAAACCCACAATGTCCACGATCAACTGTTTTTGTTTTTCATCAAGTCGCCAAGACCATTCAATGGGGCAAGAAGTCTCTTCAACAGATGGTGCTGGGACAACTGGCTATCTACACGCAGAAACAGCTCGACACTTACCTCACACCAGATACGAAAATTAACTCAAAATGGAATAAAGGCTAAATATAAAAGCTAAAGCCATAAAACTCTTAGAACAAAACAAAAGCAAATCTTCATGACCTTAGACTTGGCAGTGGTGTCTTAGATCTGCCATCAAATACACAAGAAATGAAGGAGAAAAATAAATTGTACTTCAAAATTTAAAAATTGTGTGCAAAGAACACGAGCAGAAAACTGAAAAGGCAGCCCACCGACCGGTAGCCAATATCTGCAAATGATGTGTCTGACAAGAACGTCGTATCCAGAGTACAACTGAACAACACAAAAACAAGCCAATTAAAGATGGGAAAGGACTTGAAGAGACATCTCTCCAAAGACACACAGATGGCCAACGGGGCACAGGGGCAGATGACCCACGTCATCAGGCACTAGGGCAACGCAAATCAAAACCACGATGAGACACTACCGCGCACCCACTAGGCTGCCTATAGTTAAAGAGGCCGAGAACGACCGGTGTTGGCGGGGGCGGGGGGCAGCCGCTGGGGGTTGGCGGGAGGAGGAAACGGGGTGACTGCTGATGGGTAAGGGGTCTCTTCTTGGGGGGATGAAATGGTCTGGAACTCGACAGTGGTGAGGGTTGGACGACACGTCAGAGGGACTAAATGTCACTGAGTTGAACACTTTAAAATGCTGAACAGTATGTGATGTATATTTTACCACACTAAGGAAAACTGGGCGAGGGGAGAGAGGCGACACAGGTGAGGCATGGGAGGCACAGGTCGGGGAGGGCAGGGGTCCTGGGGAGACGGGGAGTCCGAGCCCCGGCAGTCCCGCCCCGGAGGCAAGAGGGACGTTTTCTGGAAAGAACAGCCAGGAAGGGATGCGTATAGAATATGGGCCTTGGGGGGCGGTGCGGGGTGCGAAACTATATAAGGAGTTTATAAGGAGGGGACCATTTCTCCTAGATGCTTATTAGGACAGTCCTGGCTGGTGGTGCCTGCCCTCGCATCCCAAGTGCGCAGTGCCCACTGCCCCTCTCCAGAGTGCCCCAGTCCGGGCCACAGGGCACATAGCCACTCAGCCTACGAGGCCCTGGTCCACACGCGCTGGTTCTCTCCATGCCGATGGAGAACTGACGACACCCCCACTTTACAGACAAGGGGCTCGAGCGCCATTTGAGTCTGCTTGTGGTCATCTGCTCCTCCTGGCCTGGGGCTTCTCCTCCTGCCGGGGGCCTCTGGGCAGGGGGGGGGTCACTGCCCAGCCGGGACGTCTAAGGCAGGGAAGAGCTGTCCCATGGGGCCTGCGCAGCAGCTGATGTGGAAGACAGAGCTCGGTGGGCTTCGGGGTGTCAGGTGGATGTGAGTCTGAATCCCACTTCCACCCCTGGTTAGCTGGCTGACCTGGAGTCCGCTCCTTAGCCTCTCTAACCTTGATTCCCCACCTCCAAAGTCAAGCCAGCAAGATCAACCTTCAAGACTGTTACCAATACGGAAAGAGTAACACTCATGCGGCTCGGAGCCTGAGCGTGCACTGGGTCGATGGCTAGGTTAGTCCTCCTCACTCCTCCTCCGCTCCGCTCCCTCTGCCCTCCGCACCTCAGGGGGGGGGGGGGAAGGAAACGTGTTTTCTGCTGAGTAATGCAGTAAAAAAAAAAACAAAACCAACCAACCAACCAAACAAACAAAAAACCTTGGGAGAAACAGGATGCATCCTGACATCTTCAAGCATGTGCAACACTAAATATTTTAGGTGACCCACAAAAAAGTGAACACACAGGCACCCCTTCTCCCAAGATGACTCAACCAGCTTATTACCGGATGCTGGATGAGGCCCCCACTCTACAGCTGGGCCAGAAAACCGTTAGCCCTGCGACCGTAGAACCTGGTGACCGAGGCCGGCAGGGTAGTCAGCGGACGGCTACGGGGGTGTCCACAGGCCATCCTCGGGTCCCCAGTGCCGTGCACGAAGACCTCCCTCACTGCCAAATGCCAAGGAAATGGTGTTGCCATTCATAAATATTTAACAAGTGCATCTTGAAACACACCGGGGGATTACTGGAGAGTGTGGAAAACAGACGGGTGCACAGGAAGCTCAAGGTCATTAAGGATGTGAGAAAAAGATACAAACCGCCCACAGAATCATTTGTGACAGGATGCTAAGGGACAGCCCCGCGGCAGCCCCGACTGCCAACCCCGGGGGCCATTCAGACAAACTCTCCTTCCAGGACATCCTCCCAGCTCCCTGCGGACCACGAAAGGCGCTCAGACCCTCCCAGAGCCCTGAGGGTATTGTGGCACCAGGCGGAGGGCGAGCGGTTCGCTCACCCGAAACCTTGTAACTCACAGAAAGAAGGTGTGTGGATCTCGGACACTTCAACAGCTCTCCATCAGGGCAGCCACAAGGCAGAACCTGCTGGAGCCTTCCTTTAATCTGCCTAATTATGGCCCCTCCAGCTTCTGCGATGGGAGGGCACCCTCAGCAGCAGCCCCAGCCACACCCTGACACTCCGCTCTGCCCCGGAGCGGGGGGAGCGGGACCGCGCCACTGGAAGAATGTTTAGGTTTACTCAGTTTGAGAAACATCTCAACCTGTGTTGATTCTCAGCATAAATCCACCTCCAATTAATTAAACGAGCACTTTTTCCTCGTTGACACTAAGCTCTTCGGAAGCCTCGGCTTCTGACGCTGCTGGGTGATTCATCCAGCAATCCCAGTGTGGCGGAGTCTTACAAAACCCTCTCCCCATCAGCGGTTACCTAGCAACCAGCCTAGCAACCTCAGAGCCAAGAGATTCATCCCCGAGCGATAACCGTAAAGTAACATCCAAAAAGACATCTCATCTCAAGGATGCCATCCAAAGGTATATAAAGAGGAGATGCAAAGCAGCCAACTCCTTGCTCCTGAAGTGCACAAATTAGAGACAAAGGGGGACGCGTTATTTACTTGTTGCTTCAACAGCCAGAAAGAGACGGCTTCATCCCTGCAGTTCACGCACAGAAATGAGAAGGGCCGAGGAACGGCCGGGCTGGGCGTCACATGGAAGCTGCCCGGAAGAGGTTCTGGCCAGACCAAAGCTGTGACGGAGCCCCCAGTGCGGCCTCGGGGGAGGCAGATCTCCCCCCTCCACCCCCCCCCCCCCCCGCCTCCCGTCACAGGTTCGCTCCCCAGCCCTCAGCCGGCTACTGCCGCACAGGACAAACATGCCCTATTGGGTGCTCCATTCAAAGATGCCAGACACATAATTGGGCGATAAAAGGCTGGGAGAACATTCCAGAAGGGTGAACGCCCTTGGCATTTCCAAAAGGCATCAGCCCTCCTGAGCCTGCCCTGCCCCTGCGCTAGGATGCACCTCTATCCACAAACTCAGTATATCACCTGGAGAGCTCATCACAGTGCGCGTTCCCAGGGTCCTGGGTTCCTCTGTTAAAAATCAAACTTCTGGGCGCCTGGGTGGCTCAGTCGGTTAAGCGACTGCCTTCGGCTCAGGCCATGGTCCTGGAGTCCCGGGATCGAGTCCCGCATCGGGCTCCCTGCTCAGCAGGGAGTCTGCTTCTCCCTCTGACCCTCCCCCCTCTCATGTTCTCTCTCTCTATCTCATTCTCTCTCTCAAATAAATAAATAAATCTTAAAAAAAAATTAAAAAAATCAAACTTCTGGTGATTTCGGTGCTAGCGGTCCCACACTTAGAGGAACAGTGCTCTGGGGGCCGCCTCTCAGGCACAGACCCCGCGGCAGGTGCATGGGGAACCAGGTACATCTCCTTCCCCGCTCAGAAGGGTGTTGGCACAAAAGCCTGACGTGTCCACAGAACGCGGGGCATTCAGCTGTGTGAGTCTGGCCCACGGGCATCCCAGTCAAGTGGGCCAGGCCACCCTGTTCAGCTCACGCTCTGCCACTGACTGTGACCTTGGGGGTCGTCTGCCCATCCGGGCGGGGAACTGGTGAGTTAACACCTGGAAAGGGCTTACACCCACACGTGGCCTAGAGAGAGGGCTCTATTGGGAGCTGCCTTCTTCGACAAGCGAGGGTCCCCCAGGCAGACCCTGGAAGCCTCCCCAAGTCACCACGTACTCCAGGCCAGCAGCACGGCTAGTCACCCAGTGACTCATCAAGCTGGAGGTGCCTGGACGTCCCCAGAGAGGACAGGCTCTTATCCTGGCTGGCAGAGAGAGGCCGCCCCACCGGACCTCACCAGGACTCCTGGTCACACCTGAAGAGAAGCCTGGGCCCCTCACAGGGGGAGCCCGGATGCTGTGACATGAAGGAAGAGACCAGAGGAAAGTGAGGCTTACGCCGGAGAAGACTCAAGTACGTGGCTGCTGGGAAGGAGGCTGACTTGTGTTCTGTGTGGCTCAGGAGACAGATGGAGGGCCCCAGGCAGAGGTTCACCAGGAGGGGCTTCAAATCAACAAAGGCAAAGGATTCTTAGATGCACAGTAGTCCAGGGGCCACTGGGGGGTTCAGTCGGTTGAGCGGGCGACTCCTGATTTTGGCTCAGGTTGTGAGATCGAGCTCCCAGGTCAGGCTCCATGCTCAGCACAGAATCTGCTTGGAATTCTTTCTCTCTGCCCCACCCCCTCTCTAAGATAAATAAATAAAATCTCTAAAAAAAAAAAAAATGGAAACAGCAGCAACATGGGCTGCCTGGAGAGGGGAGCTGCCCATGTAAACATGTTTCCCAGGGGGGAAGCCACATCACCTCGGGTGTCACAGCCAGGTGCAGGCTGCCCCTGGCCAAGCTCTCTGCCTCAGTTTCCCCTCCACTGTGCAACGGGGACGACAGGGCACACTTCACGAGGTTTTTTACAAGGATTAAGTGAGCTGGGAAGTCTCATGAGCTTGACCCGGTGTCTGGCTCATGGGAGCACTCCCGGTTTTCATCCTGTTACTGCTCCTAACAAAGGACATCAGAGGCCCCAGGAGGGTGAGGTCAATCCCCGGAGGCTTCGTGGAGGAGTTGGTGGCTGAGCTGGCCCTGGAAGGAGCTGGAAGGCGGGCCTGTGCGGAGGTGTGTGTGGCAGGCCGGGGGAAGCGGGGGTGGAAAGGCACTGGCCTCGGAGGCTCGGACCAATCAGAAGCCCCCCAGCCCCTCGAGACCACCTGGGACTCTAAAGCCTCCGCGCCGCCCCCTTCAGCGTGGTTGTGAACACTAAGGAGGCCACGGAGGCTAAGCATATGAACGTGCCCGGAAGGTTTCAGTTATAAGACTAGGGAATGGGCTCACTGTGATGCAGTGCCCTACTGAGCGCCTACTGTATATATCACCTTCTTGGACATCCCCCACGAGGTGGGGGCAGAGGTGAGGCAGGGTTCTGCCACCACAGCCCCGTCCACAGGGACGGGCTCAGATGTTCTGAGCCCTCGGCTTCTGGGCACCTGGAGCCAGGTAACCACACCAATGCTGCCGAGAGCCCTGGTGGCCAATGTGCGTCCCCCATGCCTTCAGCGGGCGCCCTGGGGACCCGTAACAGGTGAGCGTGCGGGAAAAACACAAACGAAGGACACCGGAGCTGGGGGACAGAGCCTGGCACACAATGGACCCCAAAGGATGAAAGGTAGCACCCCACTCTGGGGGGACCTAAAATGCCAGGGCTGAGAAGGGCAAAGGTCAAATCAGGCATGAGAAACCCAGATGGTGTCAGCCATCAGAATGATGGCTAGGATGACCTTGAAATTGAGGTCACTTCTGCCTCAGCCAGGAGGTGATCCCCAGGGCACGGGGAATGCAGGTCATCCGAGCAGCCGCAGAGAAGACACGCGAAGCCGGCTGGTCAGAGCGGAAGACGGATTGATCTTGGGTCAATCCAATCTGGTCCTGGCCGTGAACTTAATGACACATACAGACTGCCCAGCCAGGAGCCACCCGAGGAGCATCTCAGCCCGTACACCATCCTCATACCAGCAGCAGGAACCCCAGACTCTCTGCACCTCAATCCTGCCGCTAGAAAGGGGGTTCTACCAGACGTGCCCGCCTCTCGGGGCAGATAAGTCACACGGGTGAACACCCCGCAGACACAAAAGATGGCGGCTCAGAGGGGTCCGCCGGCCCGGCAGGCCCTGCACCGTGTTTCTCCAGCCCGTGGGGCAGGCTGGAGCGATGCCAAGGAGGGATTCAGAGTCACGGCACACTCTGGGCCTCCCTACTTGGCCCACGAAGTCACCTCAGCTCTGTGAGCTTCACTTGCAGCTAGTAACCAGTGCCCAGGGTTTTCATGACACGAACGGGACGCTGAGTGCACAGGTGCTTTGGGGGACTGCAGGGGTCGGGGGTCCCAGCGTCTGTGCACCCAGACACCCGCAAGCTGCTCACACAGCCACACACACAGCCACCAGAGAGGCAGCCACGGCCACTCCGCAAGGTCTCTCAAATCACCCCTTTGAATCTGGGTGAGTGAGGGCCACTGTTTTCTCGTCCCCCGCGTTTCTCAAAGACCAAGTTTCCAGAAGATCAGCATCCTGACTTGCTCCTCAACCAACGCAGCTGTCTCCACCCTCCGAGGCCACCTGACGCTGGGGACAGCTCCACCCCTGGCCTGGCTGGAACCCTGCCCCTTTCAGCAGCTCTTCCTCCCTGGAGAGCCGTCCAGAGCAAGGCCTCCCCGACCACGAATGAGTGCCCCCAGGGGCCCGGGCACAGGGCACCGGCCAGCCAAGCGCCGCACCTCCACATCACGCCAGGGCTGCTGAAGGGTGGAGGCCGAGCACAGGCCCCGGGAGCCTGGACGGCCGTGACTTCTCTGCACCTCAACTTCCCCGTCTGCAAGATGGGTTGTCCGGATAGTCCTGACCTCTGGGGAGGCTCCCTGAGCTCAGCTGGAACAAGGAGGCGGCCCCGAACCGGGTCTTGCAGGTAATAAGTGGGCCGCCTTACCTCTGTGTGAGCCTGCTTCCTTCGGAAAGTCTGGTAAAGTGACTGTTCACCTGCCCGTAACCGTTGTCTAAGAGAAAGTTTTGGGGGTGGGTTTTCCCACTAAGTGAGACTCTTCACTCTAGAGAACAAACTGGGCGGCTTGTTCTCTAGAACCCGGGGGGGGGGCGGGGGGAGGGGTGAAGTCGGCGAAGGGGATGAAGAGCGTGCGAACCGGGGCGAGCACTGGGAAATGGACAGAACCGTTCAATCGCTATACTGTGCCCCCGAAAATCGCGTAACACTGCATGCTCATTGTGCCGGAATTTTAAAAAATACTAAATTAAAATTAAAAATTTTTTAAACACAAAAACAGCCCCCGCCAAGTTATGTGTGGTCCTTTTGGAAGATGAAGGAAATAAAGAAGGAATTTGCAAAGGCACGGGGCGGGTTTTGCACAGCTGGGGTGGGCCCTGTTCCCGTCACTCCAGGGGCCAGCGTGGCACCCCCCCGCCCCCCCGACGCCCTGGACACCAAAGCAGCATCTTTCCCATCCAGGGCCGCTCACCTTGAACCTCTCGGTGACCCCCTCAGTGATGCTGACGGTGAACTCCGCTATCTTGGGAGGGCGCGCTTTGCCCTTCTTGCGGTCAGGCTCGTACTCGGTCTTCGTTTTCACAACCACCTGGTCCGGGAAACAGGGAAGCAAAGCGTCAGCAGCGCAGCCAGATGCGCGCGGACACACCTGCCCGGTGAGGACAAGTCACCATTTCGCCCACAGGTGTGTCACAAAAAGAATGTGAACAGCCACCCTTTGTTGGACATCTCGGTGCGAGGACTTTGAGAGAAATGGCCCGTGAATAATCCTGAGAGCAGCCCCAGGAGGGAAAGACAGTAACTCCGGGCCAGAGAAGTGAAGCTCGTCGGCCAAAGGCCACCCAGCCAGTGGGTGCCAGGGCTAACCCCCGACACGGTGGCCGAGGAGTGCGCTCGGTTTCCGCCATGGGCAGAGCGAGGGGAGAGACGAGGCGGGTCAGGAAGGAGCAGCGGCAGGCCTTCAAGGAAATGCATCTCGCATCTCAGCCCTGACCCCGCCAGCCTCCCCCCTCCTGCCCCTGCAATGGCCCCCAGAGGGTCTCCCGGCTCGTCTTCCCTCCGCTCTCTACCGCGAACTGGGAGAGGTTTCTCCACCCAGGCACCTGCCCTGCTCTGCCCCGTACACACCCTTCCCTGCATCCCCAGCAGCTCTCGATGAGCCCCGTCCAGCCTCCTCCCTCGGAGGCTCACAGCCCTTTCCTCCTCTCGCCTGAAGCCAGGGCCAGTTTACTGCGCTGTCCGAGCTGCACAGGGAGGCATCATGGGGTTGCCCATCTCCAGTCCCCGCTCGCCACCCCCAGCTTCCAGGAGCCAGGAAGCGGCAGCTGGACTGCAGAGCACCAGCCACCCCCACGCTCTCCCCCACCCCCCAGCCAAGATTGAGAGAGAGAGAGAGAGAGAGAGAGAGGAAAAAGAGAGGTTTGCATCCGGTGCTCTCCGTGACTGTGGGCCCCAGGGCAGACCTCGCAGAACGCAGCGAGTCAGGATGGTGGGCCCCGCGTGGGCCTCCACAGGGGCTCTCGGACCGAGCTGTGACCTGGAGCCAGCCCCGGGAGAGAAAGCGGCCCGTGCCAGCCGCCACCGAAAAGTGATCCAAGGGCCACAGAACTGTAATCAGACTCATGCCTTCCCTCCTCCGGTCCCTTCCATGCACGCGGCTCCCGGGATGCCAAGAGGGCGGATATGCCTACTGTGACTGTGGGTGCCCCCACCCCAGCTCTGGAGGCAGCATCTGTGCATCACCCTACTGTCCTCAAATCCCAACTGTCCCTGACTCGCTGTGTGACCTTGAGCACCTGCCTGGCCACTCGGAACCTCAGTGTCCTGGCCCGTGAAATGGGCACAGGGCCTATCTCACCCGGCTGCAGGGAGGAGGGGGCAATCCGTACAACGCTCAGCGCAGTGGGAACACGGTCAATATGCTCCGGGCCTGGATTCACCTGCCTCTGCCACTAACACGCTCGGTGACCTTGGACTAGACCCTCTATCTCCACATCTGTAAAGCGGGGGCAATATCAGTAAAGTTACTGGACAAATGTCAGGTGAGAGCGGCCCGGGCCTTGCGAGCTCCATGACCACTGTCACTGTCGAACCGCGGCACTCGGTACACGCTCTGAGCACCACTTACGACCCCGACGGGTTACCTGACCCCAGCGGCCACGGCACCTGGGACAGGTGACATCACCTCCCCGATCCCTGCCTGTGAGCCACACAGCGCTCTTGTTCCGGTTAAGTGAGGTCTCGCGTGAGAGGTCGCGTCCCAAGCAGGATGGAACGTGTGGCCCATGCCAGAAGCTTCTGCACTGTGGGGGGGTGGGGGGGGTGGGGGGGGATTGTGGCCTTCGGCGGTGACCTTGGACCCATCCCGTGAACTCTCTGAGACTTAGTCTTCTCATCCGTGACCTCAGAAATCTTCCAACTCAACCACTGGTTCCAACCCATCCCTGCCAGTTCCCTCCCTTTGCCTTGAATATTCCCAGGGATGGGAGACTCATTACCTTTCGGACCTACCTAGACTACTTCTAAATGCCCAGTTGGTTGGCCAGAATTTCACCCCTGCCTGAAATCCCCCTCCCTGCTATAAGCCAACTGTGTGCCGGACAATGCTGGAACGGAACAGACTGAGGGCAAAAGAGGCGGCTCGGGCTGAGCGGAGGGAGTCACCTGACAGAGGTGCTGCCCTGGGACACAGCGTTCCTGGCACAGGCCGCCACCACTCTTGAGCTGAGGCGGGAGCGGAAGGTGGGGGCAGCCCCCCGCCCCCGACCGAGCTAGCCCAGCAAGTCCACCGGCCCAGACAGTGAAGGGGATGCGCCAGGGGAGGCAGCCCTGCCCCACCCCTCCCCCCAAGCCTCCCCCGGACCCTCAGTGCCCCCAAAGTGGCCCCACGTGGCCTGGGTGCACACGTGTGTCCAAGTCAATCCTCTTCCTGAACCGAAACACCTGCTGCCGGGCCGACACTCCTGCCCCTGCCCCCCCACCCACAACACAGACAACGGACCTGGGGGGATGGAAACCACTCTAGAGGGCTGAGTAAGTCAAAGGGTCCACATGGGAATAAAGGAATCTTCCAGAAGGGAAGGCCCCATCGCTGCCTAGATATCCCCCCATCCCCATCCGGTGGTCAGCAGTCACCAACATGCCGGAATAAAAGACAAAGACCTGAGTCAGAACGTCCTCGCCAGGGCTAAATGAGACAATAAATGTAAACGCACTTCGGGAACTAGAACGAGCTTACTCGCGGCCGCGGTGGTTTTTAAGGCGGCAGCAAGGTGGTCAGAACGGATGCTGTGTATAGTATTTTAGGTTTGAGTTGTGCAATACAATTGTCGAGACTTTAAATCATCGCATTTACCTTTTCAAAAGTTAACTCTTGAAAAGATTATCCTCCACATACAGAAACTACTTGATTGGATACTGTACTCAAGAAAAGGGACTCTAAATTCAGAAAAGAAAAACCCACTTTGGGGAAAGGATGATGAATGGTTGTCTCCAGTTACACTAATACCCAGCTAGCAGAGAGCACTTACTTCAAGATTTCACAAAAGGAACAAAGAGAGGAAGGAAGCTCACAGTCAGAACAGACTCCCTGCAGCATCTTACAGCCAGTCTGGGAGGGGCAGGCGGGGAGGGCGAGGATGGGAAGCCAGCCCCTCAACGAGGGTCCATCGGACCCAGGAGAGGGGCCTCCCCACCGCCACGGGGCAAACCGGGCTGAAACCGCATCACCTGGGCGGGCACACCGGGCGGCCGCGCCCCAAGTCTCACCCCCGACCCACAGCCCCCTGCTACCGTGGGGCAGGGGGGGGGAGGAGCAGGGCTGGGGGGGGGCTGCCGCGGTGGAGCCAGGGATACCTCTCGGACTGGACTCCCAGGAAAATCGAGAGGGGACCTTCCCCCGACTGCGCTCCCTTGTCAGGACCGAGCTGTCTGCCGATCCGGAATCCCGCGCGCGGGCACGCTGTCCTCCCGGGGGGCGGGGGGGGCTTCCTCCCGCCGCCCGAGCTCGCCCCCACTTCCCATCCCCAGCGCACGCCGCGCGTCTTTGTTGCGGCCGCCGCCCGAGACTTGGGGTGCGCACCAGGCAGCGCGGGGGTGCCGGGGGGCTCTCACCTTGTCCGGGGGCGGGAACTGCAGCTGATTGACATCGAGGGGCGTCATCAGGGGGATGGTGTCGAAGCCATCCTCCAGCAGCGGCTGCTTGGTGCCCTTCTCCGCGAAATTGTTCCCCAACTTCACCATCGTTCCGGGAGACCCGAGGCTGCCGCCTGCGAGGGAGGGCCGGGCGGGAGTCACCGCGAGCTCGCCGGCCCCCGCTTGGCCTCCGGGGAGGAGGGGTCGGGAGGACGCGGCGGTCGCCGCCCGGGACTGGGGCGGGGTGGAGAGGGGGGTGAATGTCCCAGGCCCTCCCCCCCACCCCGCGGGACCCGAGCGCCGGGCTCAGGGGCGCACCGCGGCCGGGGAGGGGGCGCGCCCCGTCCCGGCGCCGGGGACCCGCGCGGAGCGCCCCTTCCCCCGTCCCCCCCCCACCACCACCGGGGCGCCGGGCGGCCGTGGCCCCCGCCTCGGGGCGGAAGGCTCGGGCCCGCGGGCGGCACTCACCCACGCCCGCTCGCAGGTCTGGCTCCGAGCGCGCAGCGAGCCTCCGCGTCGGCCGCTCCCGCGCGCAGCAATGGCGGAGGCGGCGCCGCGCGGGGCCGGGCGGGGGAGCCGAGCGAATGGGCTCGCGGCCGCTCCCTCCTCCCGCTCGCCGCCTCCCTTCCCGCCGCCCCCGGGGCCGCCCGTGCGCGGGAGAGTGCGCGCGTGTGGCGGCGGCGGCAACTCCGCCCTGACGCAGCGCGCGGGGCCGCACAAAGGAGCGCTCCCCGGGGACCCGCGCCCGTCCCGGCTGCGGGGGGCGCGCCCGGACCCGAGGCTCGCGGCGGCGGCGGCGAGTGGCGGGCGGGGGGGGGGGGGGGGGGGGGAACGGGGGGGGGGGGGCGCGGCGCCTCGCGGCGGGAAGGGGGCGAGCCGAGGGATGGATTGGTCCCCCGGAGTGGGGGGCACCGGAGCGGCCCCGTGGCGCGCGGCTGGGCTGGAGAGGGGGCCCCGGAAAGAGGGCGTGCCCGCGGCAAGGGGGCGCGGATGCGAATGGAGGGAGGGAGGCTTCGGGACGTGGGGGAAGCGCTCCCCTGAGCGGGGCAAGGCGCCCGGACTGGGAGGACGCCCCGGGGCAGCCGGAGGGTTGGGTATTCGGGGCAGAGGGAGCGCTTGGCGCGCTGCGCCGCGTTGGAGGGAGAGGGAAAGGCTTCTCTGGTCTGTTCGGAAGAGGAAGCAGGGGTCCCCTCACTGCAGCCGCAGCCTGGAGCATCCAGGTCGCGGCGGGGGGGGGGGGCGGGGGATGAAGGGCGGGGGGTTCCAGCCGCTGTCGCAGCTGCCCAGATTAGGGCGTCGTTTTGCGGACCTGGGGCCAGCCCGGATGCGGGGACTGCCCAGATGAGACACCGCGCGTGGCGTGGGAGCAAGACCAGGCGCTGGAGGCAGGTCGCTGCTGGGGAATTGCTACCTTGCCGGCACCTGTTTCGGGCCCTGCTCTGGCACAGAGTAGGGGGTTCCCGAAGTCCTACTTCCACACCCCAGTTGCACAGCTGAAGGCTGAGGCCGCCAACTGAGAACCACCGGAACGTGCCTCCCCTCCCCCAGAACCGCAGGGGGTACACGGAGATAGTGGAGTAGCCAGTGCACGCCTGTGCCTTGAGCCTGCAGCCCAGCCCAGGAACCTGGCCCTGGGTGGCCCCAATTCCAAATCCCCAGGAGGGCCCCACGCCCTTGACACATGAGGTCATTGGATTCCTACACTTGCCCCAGCTCCCCAGCAGGGTGCAGGTGGGCCTCTGACTGCAGGGCAACCTGGCAGGACCCAGGATCTTGGCAGACACCACCCCTGGCCAGCCTGGGCAAGGCAGGTGTCCCGGGTGCTGGCCCCTGCCACAGGCCCTGGCCCCGGCTGCCAGCATCTTTCCGGAAAAGGCCTTTAAATCACAGCAGAGAGGCAGTGATACTGCATGTCTGTGTGTGCCGGGTTTCTTATGTGGAACCCCAGGAGCCTCCCCGCGGGGCCCTTGGACACTTCCTGCAGCAGGTGAGGAAGTGTCGTTGGAATCTGCTCAAGTGCCAGCCTGGGTTAGTCCCTGGTCTGAGCTCACGGGTCAGGAGAAACCCTGTGTGCTTCCAGGAGGAAGTGGCTTTGTCCCCGTCTCAGGGGCCAGCATTTTACTGACCCCAGCACAGGCCACACACACGCGCACTGTGGTTGGAATCCCACACGGAGCTGCAGGGTGGGCCTCCCTGGACCCCATGTGTACCCCTCCTGCCCTCAAAGGCTCTGTGAACCGAAGAGGACAGGGACGAGAAGGACCCGTGGTCCAACAGAAACAGCAGTGGACAGTCGGCGCTGCCTGCTTGCTTTTTTGTGTTCTGGCTTTTCACGGGGACTTTGCAGTTTTAGTGTGTGTGGGTGTCCAAAAGGCACCTGACCCAGGGAAGGACTCGGGGAATGTGGGTGCACAAGCCTGCAGCGCACCCAGCGGAAGCTTAGGGATGAGTGTTTAGGTGGAGCAGTGGACCCACCAGAGGGGCCACTGCTGGGAGGCTGTGGACCAAGTGGGACATCCCCAGGGAGGGCAGGGGCAGCGCAGGGAGGAAAGCAATGTGCAAGGCACTGTTTCCCGGCCGCCCGCACAACCACAAACTGGGGGCGTAAAACATGTAGTTTCTCAGTTCTGGAGGCCAGAGGTCTGAAACCCAGGTGTCAACAGGGCCACTCTCCCTGCAGAGGCTGCAGGGGACAACAGTCCTGCCTTCTCCAGCCTCGAAGTCCCCGGGGGTCCCTGGGCTTGTGGCCAGGCCAGTCTCTCCACCCTGGTGGTCACACCGCCAACCCCCCTCTTCCCTGTGCGTCTCCCATGAGGGCGCTGCTCGCTGGATTCGGGGCCCGCTCGATGACCCAGGATTAGGTTCTCCTCTCAAGAGCCTTAATCTCATGATCTGAGATATGTTCACAGGTCCTGGGGGTTGTGCACGGACGTCTTGGGGGGCCGCCGCTGGGTTCCCCGGGGGCACTGAGCCTGCGGGGGGGGCAGCAGTTCGGGGAGCTCAGGAGCCCCAGGAGGCTCTGAGAGGGGCAGGCAGGGTCTGGGCGAGAGATCAGCCTGGAGAGGCCAGAGTCACAGAAGTGGGCCAGGCTGAGCCACGAGGGTGCTTCTGGGACAGATAGAAGGTGTTGTAAAGCGCACAAACAGTCAAATCACCCAGACCTGGACACCCCCTTGCAGGATTTTTGTCAAGTATTTGGTTTTCTGAATGACTCTGTGAAGGACCCGGGAAACACACCCGCCACCTCTTGGACAATGGCCGTAAACCCCACCCCGTCCACCCTCCTGTAGGCAGGGTGCCACTTCCAAGTTCAAGCCTCTCAGTGACGCCCTTGCCCAGGGGTTCAAGTCCAGACTGCATGGCAGTGGGGTGGGGGCTGGGGGACAGCGTGATAGCCTGATTTCCAGTCTTGCCTCTCCCACTTCCTTGCTGTGTGACTTCGGACAAGTTGCTTAACGTCTCTGGGCCTCAGTTTCCCCACCCATAAAATGGAGATCATAGTAATACCTCCATCACAGTGGTGCTGGAAGAATCAAATGAGCTATTGCATGTTTTTAAACAACAGCACCTACTCTGGCTGTGGCCACGGCTTTGAGCGCTACTTGCTACTCGGGTCCACCTCGATCTCAATTCCTGGGGGCTTACGTGGAGCCAGGATGAGGTGCTAGATGCTCGTTGTGGGCACAGGATTAGTGCTCAGAGGGACTGAGGAGACTCTCCCCAGCGTCCTGGGAGCCTCTCCGCAGTTCAGAGAAGGAAATGCCTGGTCCCAGGCCGTGGAGCGCCCGGCAGAGCGGAGCCTGGGCTGGGGTGAGGCTTGCCCTGCAGCTTCCCCGCAAGCAGCCTGACCCCTGGCACAGGCGAGGGCCGCCCAATGCGGCGGCTGCAGGGAGGAGGGAGGAGGGTCCTGTCTGTTGTTCCACAGCCCGACCGTGTCGATGCCAGACATGCTTCATCCACGTCTTGTTTTGTTTTGTTTTTTAGTTGAGAAGTAATACACCACAGATTTCACCGTTTTAAAGTGTACACGTTGTTGGGGTTTTTAGTCTATTCACAAGGTTGCACAACCATCACCATTAATTCCAGAACATTTGTATTGCTCCAAAAAGAAACCCTGTCTCTATTTAATCAGTCTCTCCCAATACTCCCCTCCCCCCAGCCCCCCGGCAACTACAAATCTACTTTCTTTTTCTGTCAGTGCCAAGACCCTTTCTTTAAAATTTTCCCCAGCTTTACTGACACAAAAAAGTGTGTCAGTTAAGGTGTACAACCTGATGACTCCATATACATATAGATTGTGAAGTTATTTCTACAATAAGGTTAGTTAACATGTCTATCACCTTTTTTGGGGGGTGGTGGTGGTGAGAAATTTAAGAACTACCTAATTACTTTCTCTGGACTTGCCTACTCGGTACACACCCTCCTTTCTGATGGTTTCAAGTTTTTCTGCCCCATCCTTCATTCTGAGTGGGTCAGTACACTGACATGGACTAGGGAGAGAAATGGGGCTTCTGGATCTTTCTGCGGATGGCGAGAGTCGGCCCACCCAGGCAGTCCTCCCTGTCTCTCCTTGAACCCTACACTCCAGCCACACCCACCTCCCCGTTCCCAAAGCACCTGCCTCCAGGCCTGGGCCAATGCTATCTCCTTGGCTGGGAACGTGTCCCCCATCCCCTGTCCATTTCACAAACGCATCCTCACCCTTCAAAGCCCAGACCCAATGTCAGCTCCTCTTTGAGCCTCACCTGGCCCTTCTCTAGGCTTCTCTCCCGCTGGGTTCGGGTATTTAGACCTTTTCCTGAATTATGAGCAAATGCTGGAGGAACAACTTAATCTTCATTTCTACGTCCCCTGAGACTAGAACAGAGCCTGGCGTACAGCAAGGACTCGGAAACTGTACGCAAAACTGAATAGGCATCCATTCACTTTACATTCACAGTAGATTCAGACATTTAAATGTCAGGTTTGTAAAGCCGAGCTCAAGCGTGTAGTAAGAAAATTCATGGTCTAATTCAAGCCAAAGGCAGGGTTGCCCACGACATCACCTCGACATTCTCCCTCCTGGATTTAACCTTTCTGCAAATGCTCTTTTCTGGAAAACTCCAAGCCTTATTTAAAAATACATAAGGTATAGACAAAATCGTAAATCCAGTTCCTAGTGGCTTTAGTGTTTTGATTACCTTTGTACTCCATCCCCGGCACTTAACACATACCAAGTACTCAGGAAATGGTTAAGAAATGAATGAATGACATTTTTGTTCCTTTGTCCTTGGAGAAACTGAGTAAATAGTCCTATGGGGCTCATCGTCATCTGGTGACTCATTATGTATTTAAACAGAACCGTGTGTGTGTGTGTGTGTGTGTGTGTGTGTGTGTGTGTGTGTGTGTGTGTGTGTGTGT